>NW_024352785.1:16622161-16940847 GCF_902729225.1 Pteropus medius | reverse complement strand
GGGTTGATGTCTGGACCTCGTTAAGCTGCTGTCCTCTAAATACAGTTTTCAGAAGCAGTAATATTGACATCGCTAAGCCATGACCATCTCTATGTAGATAGAAATGGTCACAATCATATCAGCAGTTCTATCAGCTCTATCAGTTCAGCCAGTTCAGATCTTCTTCCCATACTCCTTCCCTTCTTTCTTCTTGCCAAAATTTCTTTACATCTACTATCTCTCCATATTATTACACTGCTCTGATGTCAAGATCGAGGATAACTCTGAACCTGATCTGCTCAGTTGGATGATTCATTATACTCTAAGCTTGACTTATCAAAGAGTACTATAAATGTCATTTCTGGGCACTGTGGCAGGTTTCACTAAGAGCTGGGACAGCTTGCTTGGGAGAAAAATATGCAGCATAGAGACAGTGTGATAGATATTTATGAACAGTTCAATGAATCGCAGTGATCCACAAGACCAGGTTGGTGGCCAAGGCTGTAATCTCACATGTGTTGACCACAAGACCACCAAAATATGGGAGAGGAATCAAGCCAGGGAAATATATGACAGGAACACGGCCTTGTTATCAGCCATTTATTCAGTGAATTTGAGTTTACCAGCATATCTCTGGCTTCCGACGGCCTGAGGAAAAGCACAGGAAATACCCAGAAATGAAAGCCCAAACATCCTGACCCCGGAAAGCTATTCCGGTGATGCTGACTGACCACTTGTTGAACAAAGAGACAATCTGAGGGAATTGCAAAAGTTCAAAAACCTTTTCTGGGGGATAAGTAAAGCATTAAAAAGGTTTATGGTTTAGAAAACATATGGCTTTGGAGTCATACAGTCCTTGATGTGCATCTGGTTCTGACATGCACTTGAGAGGCCTTGAGAAAATTACATCTTTAAGCTGCAGTTGCCCCAAATATAAAGTAGAGATAAAAATAACCTACCTTGCAGGCTTGTTGTATGATTTAACTGAAGTTATATGTGAAAGCACCCTGGGACATAAGGTTAGAAAAATCTCAATTCTTTCCTTACCCCCTTCCTTCTTTTCTTTCCTCTTTTTTTTTCCTGAGTTCCTATAAAATGTTTCCCAAGATAAAGATGAAAGAGCTTTTACATTCCATATGAAACAATCTATTTCTTGTTTATTTAGCATTAAGATTCAAATGATCCTTTTTTTCTTAGTGAAAACTAAAAGGGAACATTGGTGATATCTCTTACAGTTACCCTTACATTTCTAAAACTGGTTACCATCAGAATGTAAGCTCCTCTCCACTTGTAAAGTGTCTCCTTATTGTAAGGGAGAACTGGGCTATACATATTATACATGTACTCTGATGATCTTAAATGCTAATTTGTGCTGGGCGAAGTTGACAGAGAGGAAATGGTAAACATGGCAAATTAATAATCACTAAGTTACCTGAGGGTCATAAAGCTGAAAAAGATAAAAAGAAAGACACAATAAAGGGCCAAGAAGTTAGTGAAAGATGCCTGAAAGCAGAGAATGAATCAGGTCCTTTAGTGAGAGATTTAGACTTAAAGAAGATGGATCACTTAGGAAGATTTCAGATTCAGGTACCAGAAAGCTCAGCTCAGAATTGCTTAAATAATCGATTTATTGGTTCATGTATCAGGAAGTCCAGATATAGTGAGCGCTTCGGCACTGTTGGATCCAGTGGTTCAATATATCCACATGGGTCTAGACTCTTTTAGTCTTTGAACTCTGCCATCTGTGTGTCAGCTCAGCACTAGTGCTCGTTCCAAGTTAATCACAGGATGGCCGAAGTCGCCATCAAAGCTATGGGAGCATTCTTGTTCACATGCACTGGGAGAGAGAAACGGGTTTCTCATAGTTCAGGAAACTCCCACAAACCTGTCTTCACTTTATATTAACTGGATTTGGGTCACATACCCATTCCCAGAGATAGAAGGACTTACCCCTCCACCAAACAGGCCCTCCCCTGGACTGTGTCAGGGTCAGTTTCCCTTGAGGGATTTGGGCTGTGCTTGGAAGTTTGGACACCTGAACAAAACTGGAAATTACCAGGAAGAAGAAAGTATGAATGGGTCCAGGTTAGGCCACCAACATTTTAATTATGGAAGATTAGAGAGGTAAAATTTATAAATTTCTGAGGGCCACTTTTTCATATGTAGGGGCAGTGTCACACAGTGAATTACTGGCAAAGTCAGATTTAGACCTTTATCCGAAGTCCCAGGCAATAAGTTTGCTTTCCTGTTGTGTTTTGTGTTAACTTTGCTATACTGCCTCTTAGACAAGTAGAACAAAACCTCCTCTCCCTGAAAAGTGCGTACAGTAGGGATTTCCAATTCTGAAGTCCTCTACGCTCAGTCAGTTCCCAAGCCCGGTGTCAGAGAGTGCACCCACTACAGTGGTAGGTCCTGGGAACTTTGTCACCGCATCAAGATCAGTGGCTCTTACCTGACCAAGCAATTGGATCACCAGGGAGCTTATTTAAAATACACCTGCCAGAGACACTGATTCAGTAGGTATGAGATGAGAACTGGACATCTATATAATTTTTAATCCTGAGTGAGAGGGAGTTGGAGACTGTGTATATTATTTTCTTCCTTTCCCTTTCCTTCTCTCTATTGTTTTTTAGGCCCCCAATGTTTCTGAGGTGCACCCATGGCTGAGAACTATTCATCCATAAGATCAAATAGCAAGCTTTGGATTGAATGCTCTAGAGGCCAAAGTCTTTAGACTGCGTTTTCAGAGACATAGTGCTGCATTTTGCCTCGTTAATGAAAACCTGAGGCCAGCGAAGGGGTCAGTGCTAACTTCTGACTCAGATTCTTAGACTCATGTCTTTTCTGGTTTCTGCATAGACCACAGAGCTCAAAAATGCCCTATTTCTTGAAATGAAGAAATGTAGATGACCAGAAGGTTTTGTTGACAGACACAGACAAGTTGAATTCTGCATAAAGTTGTTCAGTTTCCTTTTGAAAGAACAAGTAGAGGAATGGCTTGTAAGTGGAATCAGAGCCATGTTGTTCTCATCAGCCCACTGACGCATGTTTCTCAGTGACAGACAGAGACCAGAGTAAGACGATGTTGTTTATTTTAAGAGATCATTGTAGGTGTTCTTCCCAAAGTCTCTTCTCAGCGATCAGGGGCATTGCTCTTCTTTGAATTACAACCGTAAGAAGCAGGAATCACTAGCTGGACATTGTAAAGCCCTTCTCACTAGCAGTTTAAAGAGATTAGAAAGTCGATGGAGAGATGTGTTTAGAAATCATTAAAATCGTAGACATTATTTTCAGAAAGGGACATCCTTTGTTCACTCTCTTGTAGCTAGTTGTAGACTGATAGAAATCAACCACAAAGGAAGTTCAGTGTGGGCTAATGGTTATTTTCACAAGAATAGACCAGACTACTTGTAGACACAGCGATTACTCTCTCCTTCACTTGAGCTTCATCCAGAATATTTTTTAATCAGCATATCAATCTCTAGGTATATCATATATGGGAATCGTTTGTCCAATAAGGCCAAAGTCACAGCTTGTCCTAAAGAACTGTCTAAAAAACCTTTTAGGTACAAAATACCTTTCCCTCTGCATATCTATACTGCACTTTCTTCTACCAGGGCTTCCTCTCCTTATGACACCTGTGTCCCCTAGTAGCCTAACTTTAGAGGAAAGAGTTTGTCTGTTTGCAAGACGCAAATGCCAGGTAGCGCTAGGGCAGAAAAGCTCAGAAGACGTCTTACCCATGAAATCTGTACAGTGTAAGGAGTGACTCAGTCTGAGGAAACACTGATTCCACACCATTGGCACCAAATTTGCTATAGCTCCCTTAAAGTAGCCTAGCCTTAGCCTGGGCTTGGGGCCTGGGGATTCATCCAAGACGGACGAAATATCCAGATTATTTTCCAGAAACGGGTAAGAGAAGGTAGGAGAAGGGAGACCAACATTTTCCTAAGGCCACTTTCCCTATGAATCATTAATAGGAAAGAAGCCGAATTTTTTATTTGCCACTTTTTTCTGTTCCCATCTATCTAGCTGAGTCTTAAATTTCTAAATATACCAACTGTGATTATTCTTAAGAACAAATCAAGTTCTACAAAAAAAATACATATTATTTTATTAAGTGAAAATTTGATCTTTAGTATTCTATACTGCTTTAAAAAAAGAAAAGAATTTTTTCTTTACTTCAAAAAGGGGGCAGAGAACCAAGGAGTTAAGTTCCTATTGTGATTCAGATACAGGTTGGATTTTTATCTTATCTCATTTAATCCTTGTAATCATCCTGTAAATTAGTTACATTGGATTACCTAAAATTAATCCCCAGATAGTTTCTTCTGTGTATCTTCTCTGTTCTAAGGACACTTGCAGGCACTGGGGACATTGTGATCCTGCCAGGAACTCAGTCTGGTGGGAAAGAAACATATGAATGACTAATTACAACACACACACACACACACACACACACACACACAAAGAAAGAAAAAAAATGTTTCCATAATAGCTATATGAACAGAAGGCTGTGGAAACATGCATTTGAAATTTTAAATCTCTTTAATGTTTGTATGAATCAAAATGGTAGTCTTACTGCAAAGACAAATTCTGAGGTAGTTGCAAAGGACTCCAATATTTTGATACAGTCTTACTAAGAGCAGATGGATAATTAACTAGGAATATAAGATGTTCTTTATTTATTTTTTTTGTTTTGTTTTAGGGAACATTGGGAAGGTTTCTGAATCTCTATTTTTTTCTAATAAAGTAACTTGAAATGTTCTAAAGAAACTTCATTTATTCATTCATACTCCCACATTATTTTAAAAATAATTTAACATGGCTTACAAAAATACAATAGCATGGAGTAAATAAAAATACTCAGTAGCAAAATGACTATATCTATATCCATTTCTTCTTAATATCTATTTCCTGTTCCCCACAGAATAACTGTTTCTTTTTTCCTGGTTTCAGTTCTGTTTGAAGTCACTGTGGCTATCCTGGCAAGGTTGTGTTTCCTCTGGAACTGACTCGGTGCCCTGCGCAGGCCGCAGACTGCCTGACTTTGCTGGGGTCTGTGTTACCTCTTCCACAAGCGCTGTTAAGTCTTCAAATTCCTTAGGCAGGAACTTGTGTCCCAAACAAATCTGTATATCAGAGAGCAATTGGCTTGCATGTATAGAAGCCTTAATAAACAGGATATTCTATTTCAAATTTATGGCCTCTTGGCACACACAAGAATAACTCTCAAAGAAGTGTGTGATTCTCAAGAATGCTGTGGCTCGTCATGAACCACAGCTGCTGAATGGAACAAGCTAGGCATCTGCTCACTGGCACTTCCTGGTTGAAGTACAACAATTAGTGCCTTTTCTGAATTTGTGTGGCTTTTGGATTATTAATTTCAGGATGGGAAATCATTAGTATTCTTAATTTAAAGAGGAAACCTTTGGACAAGAGTCTGCAGCTATAAATCAATAATAAAGATTTTCTCTGAATTATGATGTTTTTACCTGACTCTGAAATTGGATTTTTTTTTTTCTTTTCATTTGTGAGCTTTTGAATTTGACTTAACATACTGACTCTGTCAGGTTCCTGTGGTGAATTGATAATGAAATTAGGAGAGACAGGGTCCATTGACTTATAAGACCTATGCCATTAGTTAAGTCCTCTCTCTATTTCTGCAACTGGCTTGACACCCTGTTAGTCACCTTGGTTTTGGCACTTGCCTCTGACGCTGACACTTAAGGAAGCAGAGCTCAGAAAGGAGATGAGGAGGTAGCCTGGTAAATAGACATTATAAAAAAAGAAAAAGACGGAGGTGAAAATCAATACTTCCATTAACGTCTAGAAGCAGACTTTTCAAAGAACATTTATATGTTTAGCTGACAGTAATGTACCAAGACGACTAGTTCCTTTAAGGATCACAAATTATGTGACTTCATTGTGGTACTATTTTTTTTTTCTCTGCATTTTGCCAAGAAATTTCACCAATAGAATGCAAAACTAGAACAAATAAGCAAGAAAAAAAGGCAAACAAAAAACTCCGCCTAGCAAAAATACCGAACTACAATTACACTTTCCAAAAAAGTACATTTGATAAAATTCTGGTGATATACATCAAAATTATTAGTAATGTGCAATGAAATAGCTATTCTCTTGAAGTTTATATAAGAGGCATTGATTTGTACATGTATCTCCTTTATAATGTCACTACTTTCGTAATGTATGTGACCAAATTACCTGTGTTGCAGCGAATTGTTTTTGTTTGTTTTGTTATCCTCTCACCCTCAAATCTAGGTTTAATTCCTGACTTCTGCATTCTCTGGCTCTGTGATTTAGAGAAGCCAATAAATTTATATAATGCTCAGTTTCTACACGTGTTAAAATGGTACTGGGAAGAATAAGAGAGGTGTGTGTAAATGCCTAGCACAGTGCCTGGCACAAAATAGAGTCTCAAGAAATATTACTCCCCCATCTCCCCACTCTGTGCTTCTTTATTTTCTATTTCTTCCATGTTCGTTCTCTTACCACCTCTGCTTTATCATCTCTACTCTGTAATTTAAAAAGAGCATCTCTGGTCATGGGTGTTAGTATTCAATGACTTTGGATAGGCGATTGACCTGCTGGCCTTTCCTTCAGTGAAGGAGGCCGGTACCTTCTCTGAGGCTGCCTCCACTCCCACTACTCTGGCATTCTTTGCTAGTTCCTGAGCACTGGAGCCAAAGCTTCGCAGGACTTCCCATTGTCATGTGGAGTTCAGGGCTCCTCTCACCTCTGGGTACAGAGGTCTTCCACTTAGCAGATGGAGAGACGTAGATTGTTGGCTTGGACTTGGAGAACACAGGTACTCTAAACTTGACTCTGATCTTCCAGGAAGAGCAGGTTTAGAACCAAGAAGTGCTGAGTACCTTGGGAGAAAATGAGAGCTTAGAATTCAGACGCGTAAAAGACAAGAATGTTAATCGGTGTCTGACGTGCATCTCAGACTATGGAAAAGTAAATTTCAAAAAGTTTAAGGAAAATTTAGTTTGGTCTCATGGTGGGTTTTCTAAAAGAGTATAGATAGGTCCAGAAGGAGTAGAAAATGAAATTCTAACTATATAATAAAAATTAGTTGAATATGGAAGGAAAACTAAAGAAATCAATATGGTTGCTTGGAGAACTCTCCTTTGAGCTCAGATTTTAAAAAGAAAGCATGTTTGAATGATCAAAGAGCTTGCAGCTAGAAACAAAAGCAATGCAATAGCACAAACCTAGAAGAACGGTGTCGATAAAAGATATGCTCCATTTTGCTGGGGGAAAAATGACCTTTACCAGTGTGTAAGGAGCACGAAGAACAAGGAACTGTTAGTCACATTTCTAAGAGATGTAATTTCATTATGATGTAATGTAAACAAGACAAAGAGAGAACAGAATTACTCAGCTCCTATTTTGCTCTGTCTTCTCCACCAGAAGAATGACCTTCAGACTGAAAATGTAAAGATGGCTGGCAGATGTGCCTGAGAACTGAAAACACAGTTTCAGGTGCTGGGCAGGGGACCCCTGAATGGCTTTCCATAAAAGAATGTGGCAGTGTGAGGGATCACAGTGGTGGGTTCAGCCAGAAGAGAGGCCATCCCTGCAATGACCCACACAAGAGATGATGAAGGACTGAAGTGAGGCAGGGCAGAGGGGATGGAGAAAGAAAGTAAAGTGGAGAGAGGTGGAGAGGATAGACCTGACAGAATAATCCATTTCAAAGGTTCTAGAAAAGATTTAGATATGCTGTTTGAGGTGAGCATAGAGAAGGAAAGGATGTCACAGATCTTTTGTGGAAGCAGAAAGCAGACAGGATTAAGGAGAATGTGAGTGGAGAACACCACGTGAGCCCTGTCATGGCTGGAGTATGTTTAAGACATAGTGAGAATCCAACTTTGCCAGAATCACAAGTCGTGTTCAGGGAAGTAGCTGGATATAGAGGGGCCATGGAGGAAGGGATGAAGTCTAGATCCAAAGGGTTTATTACCTATCAGAAAGTCTCGAATGAGGGCTTCACACCTGATGAGGAGCTGGAGAGGAATTTAAAAGAGGAAAGAATAAGCCATTGATGTACCTCTTCCTGTAGGCCCATGTAATTGGAATATGCAGTTCAAACTGGAAGGAAGCAAGAGTTTTGTGAATTTCTTTGTGCTTTGTGTGGGATCGATTGGTTAATGGTCAAAGTGTTGAAAACGGACAGGACCCCACTCTTCTTTTCCCCAATTAAAGACAGAGTATCTGGGCTTCTTAATTGTTGAATTAAAGCTAATAAAGAAAGCTTTGTTGTCACACCAGAGCTTATCATAAGGCTTCCTAAGGTAGACCAGGGGTCAAGGAAGACTTCCCTAGGGATGTGACATATGGGCTGAGAGTTTGCAGGTGAGAACTTAGCATGAAGTTTTGCACACATTAGGAGTGTTAAGCCTTATTCAGATCTGATGCCTCACTTTAAAGAGAAATATTGCCAAACCGAAGCTCTGCCCATACCAGGAAACCGAGTCACCCCCATACCAGGAAAGTGGTTTTATCAACTCATTGTAGACTCGGAAGAAGAATTTTATCTAATTCTGACATAATCTAACATCAAGATCAAGCTCCGATGCTCCAGACCCAAATATCTATAGTTCAATCCTGGCTCTGCCATAATTTGCACTGCCTCATATGTATAACAACAGCAATAATAATACTATAATTTGCATAGGACTATTGGGAGGATTAAATGAATAAATACATGTTGAGTGAATAAATGAATAAATACATGGAACATAGCAGTCAGTCAATACATGTTGGGTATTATTATTACCTAGTGAATAAAAATTATAACAAAACATATATATGTATATGTGTGTATGTGTATATATATATATATAGTGTATATATATAGTGTGTGTATGTATGTGTGTGCATGTGTGTGTATATATATAAAATAGAATGTTTTAGCAATCCAAGTTGTTGAACAAAGTAATCTGAGTTATCTAGAAGAAACAAAAAGGAACTGATACCTGCCTTGAGTGGGCAGATAAATTGGATGACGATCTAGTCTTTCTAACTTTCAAAATTTCGTAATTTTATATTTAAGAATTGGGCATTTCAGGAGTACTTCATTTCAACTAATATATGTTCCTGGAAGCAAATTATTTATTACATGTCCTCTGGAGCTTTCTTTGTCAGGAAAAAATATCTATTTGTTAGACTCGTAAGACCATAGGTCTTAAGCTAGGACATAGCTATGTATCTCAATTTGTGTTGAGTCAAATCCCAGGGAAAACTACGTATTCAGTCCTTGAGGTGGAAACAAAGAACGTAGTATTTTTAACAAGACTTCATTCTGAAATGTGACATGAGGGACTTTCAATTTAATGTCAAACTGCAACAACAATTTTTCAAACAGTTCTTGGTCATTAGTAAACTGATTGTTCTATAATCAAGTCAGCAATAAGCAATAAAGATCAGTTAGGATTTTTTTTTTTTCCTTTCAAGAGTTGTCCTCACAATTCTTGAACTCAATGAGAGCACTGATAATCTGAATTATATGGGCTCTCACAATGCAGAAAAGAATCAAAGGAGATTTAGAAGGGAACATTTTACTGAGAATTCAGCCAGGCTGATTTGCCCATTGGTTAAAGAGTAACAGCAACTACACTAACCACCAGAATGGTCAGTGCAATTAATGCAATTAAAGTAATTAGTCCTGGCAGCTATAAGGTCAAATAGAGGTAGCTTTGTAACAACAATCTGCCACTGCAAAATTACTGACATTTCCAACTAAATTATATTCTCTAAATTGTTGTCTTAATGCTAAATAAATAAAGTTATGCTAATGTAGGGACTGATTACAGATTGAAATTAGCACAATTGCTTGTTACACAGTCTGCTAGGGTTAACATTTTTTAAAAACATAATTAATGGCCTTTGCTTACTGTCTCTGGTTATAGATCCTGCAGCTCATTTGCATTCTTTTGCAATATGCTGACAGTGCTAAATGTCTAAGAAGAAAGATCTCATCTGCAGGCGGAAAATGCATTTTTCACGTCATCAAGCTAAAACTTGTTATGGTTTCAGGCCAGTGTTAATAACATAGATGACCAGAAAAGGAATGGATAAGAATGAGGCTAGAATCCGTTTTTCTTTTTCAGTCTTGTGATCCAAGCCTTTTCTGGAGTCAATGTGAAATGTAATTGCTCTTTTGACCTCTATCTTCTCTCTCCCCAGGTCTGAGGAAGAGCTACACTGGTTGATTATTGCAGGAATGAAAGGCACTCTGACCTTGTCGACCAAGCGCCTTGCAGCTTTCAATGTTGCCCATTATCCTGAAGGCAGGCAACTCCTGGAGAGAGGCAGAATCTACAGGAGAGCTGCTCCCCGGGCAACCTGCCAGAAAAGGCTTCATCAGCGGCAGTTCAGACGTGGCCAAACAGCTCAGGCAGCAAAGGAAACAGCTAAGGGAGGGGAGCAGGGTATATAAAAATATTATTAGCACAAAGTCTAAAGAGCTCTCAGGCATCTATGCTATAGAGTGCTTTGCTGATACCACCCCGTGTTATCTGCCTGAACTGAGGATAGACCTGGGAAGGTTTGCTGAGGAAGGAAGCAGTAACCAAAGTAAGTGCAGCTACTGATTTCCTAAAATAGCCTGTCACTCACTCAAAAGGGTTTATGATAATACTCTTATGTAAATAGGAATATAAAGTGATTTTCTAGCAAAAAGTAGGTCGGGATATTTAGTTACAACAATTGTTCTATATTATAAATTATTCACTACAAACATGGTTGGATTATTTTTAGAATTTATGGTTAACAGAAGGATTAGGGTACAACTCACAATTAAACCATGTCTCTTTCAAGCCCTACAGTTAAAAGGAGGCTTTGTTTAAAATCAGCTGTGGTTCTTTTGCATATCTATTAGTTCTACTTCAATCAATTCTATTCAAAATTTTATTGAGCATTTATTATGTGCCTGAGCATTGTGGGGAAAATAAATAACATGGAATGTGAATTAATGAGGCTGGTTGACCAATCAGACATGGTGCCATTTGCTTTGTCATTCTATTTCATCCATTGAGGAAGAGAATTGAAGGCCTGCTACAAGCTAGGCATGTTGTTTGGTCCTTTGGATTTCAATTTTTGCTTAAGTTACAGTAATTTTCAGGTGCATATTATCATTTCCACTTTAGGAAGAGTAGATTTACTGTAGTAATAAAGGCTTTAGAATCTGGAATTAGCCAGACTTGGGTTTAAACTCAATTCTGTTACTATAACAGTTTCTACTTGTCTGTGGAGGATACATTCCATGACCCCCAGGGAATGATTGAAACCAGAGATAGTATCAAACCCTGTGTTCAGTCATGTGTACCTTAAGGACAGAATATATTCAGAGAAATGCATTGTTAGGTGAGTTTTTCATTGTGTGAACTTCACAGGGTGCACTTGCACAAACATAGATGGTACAGCCCACTACACACCTAGACTCTATGGTAGAGCCTATTGCTCCCAGGCTACAAGCCTATACAGCATGTCGTTGTACTGAACTCTGTAGACAATTGTAACACTGTGGTAAGTATTTGTATAACTAAACATATCTAAACGTAGAAAAGGTACAATAAAAATATGGGATAAAAGATAAAAATGCTACACCTGTATAGGACACTTAACATAAATGAAGTTGGCAGGACTGGAAGTTGCTCCAGGTGAGCCAGTGAGTGAGTGGTGAGTGCATGTGAAGGCTTAGGGCATCACTGGACACTTCTGTAGACTAACTACAAACACTGTCTCATAGACCCTCCCTCTGCTTCCTTCTGACAGGGTCAGAAATCGAACATTGAAACTGTCCATGCTGCTCCATGAATAGGGATGTGAGCTGGATTGATTGGAAATATCGAGGAGAAACTGACTGGGTAAGGTGTAGATTATCTAATAGTGGCAGGAGGGAGTGAGAGGTGGCCTAAGGATCAATAGGAATAAAAAATCAAGATGGAGAGCTAAAGGAACATAGGGGATTGTCATGGCAATGTGATCTTAGCTATTGCATGTTGGAGCAGTGGTCAGATTAAAGAACTCTGTGGTATTTGTTTTAAAAAAAGGAGGGTGTTTCACATGGAGAGAGTATAGAACTAAGGACTCGGTATTTTGACTTTGGAAGTTCATTTTTGTTTCTTTTGACTCTGTCTGGCACAAAAATATCTCTCTGGCATTGAATTGATAGAAGAAATAAAATATCAATACTTTACATCACTACAACCTGAAAATATTTCCAAAATACAGAAACAGGCAGGCTCCAAACTACACAGAAAGCTTTTATGAACGTGGCAGTGGCACTTAATATTGTTAAGGTAGCTCCCGTGGGTCTGTGTCCTTGTACAGGATCCTAGGCCCTCAAGAAAGAATCTGTAGCTATGCACTCTGAAGACCATCAAGCTAGATCTGAGAGGGCTGTGGCACCCTCTGATTTGTATTGTTAGTGGAGACAGGCTTCTCTGTGCTGAAACGCATCAGTGGCTGATTGATTGGGATGTAATCTGTGCACTCAAAATTGAGGTGCTGTAAATGAGAAGAAATCTATTCTCAAGGCCCACAGATATTGCTTCCATTAAAAAAAAAATTCCTCCCAAACCACATATCCTTCCATTTCTTACAAGAAATTTACCTCTATTATAATCTTATGGGACACCTGTCGTATATATGGTCTGTTGTTGACTAACATGTTGTTATGTGGCCCATAACTGTACTATATATTTTTCCTATACATACTTATCTATGCTAAAATTTAATTGATAAATTAGGCAATTTCATGGATAGAAGATTCATTCTGACATTAGAGCTTAGCAACCTCAGCTTCGATTTTTTTCTTTACTTTTAAGTTGAGAACTTTTACCTTTTCACTTAAAGAAAGCACTTCACAGCTTCTCTTTGGCATGTCAGAATTTCCAGCATCACTTACTCTTGATCTTTGGGACCACTATGAAGTAAAATTAGAGTTACTTGTACACAAGCTCTGCGACACCACAATAGTCAATCTGAAAACTGAGACAGTTACTGAGTGACTCATGGGCAGGTGGTGTATATGGTGTGGATATGTTGGACAAAGGGATGATTCAAGTCCGGGGTGGGATGGAGCAGGACAGCAAGATTTCTTCACGCTACTCAGACTTATGAATTGTTTATTTCTGGAATTTTCCATTTAATGGTTTTGGACCATGGTTGACCATCAGTAACTAAAACTGCAGAAAGCAAAATCATGGATGAGGGAAGACTACTGTGCTCAAAATCTGTACAATCTTGAGAAAAATCTCCATTTTTCTGGGTTTTGGTTGGCCTAGTTCTTATAATAGAGGAGACTAGATGAACTTAAGACCTTTTCCACTTGTTTAGTTCTATACGAAATATTATTGAGCAACCATACATCCTAGATTTTTTGGGACATCTCAGTTCCAAATATAGTGGCCCATAGTGACTATAAAAATATTTATGTTCATCAAATGCTGAATTCAAGAATCACAATCAACCCCTCTGTGAATAAAAAGAACCATCAGAAGTAGGAAAAGAATGATGAATACAGGCTGGGAAGAATGGTGTTAAAAGATAATTTTCAAAGAAGGGTAAAATCATGACCCTCATACAGATATAAAATGAAGACATGTTAAAGATTTGATTCTACTCATTAATCAAAGAGGGAACCGACAGATGTTATAACCAGTTTAAGAGAATCCGAAGAGACACATTTAAAGTTCAGGAATATTGAAATGAGTATGCAAATAGAACAAACCTGGTTTTTTCCAGAGGAAGTGGAGGGAAGTCAATTAAACCTCTACCAGACAGGAAGCATTTGCATGTCTATCAGTTACTTATAACATACAAAGTTGCAAAGTAGCTCAAAAACAATGAAAGATTAGAATCAAATAACAGGAAGAGTGTCCTGTATGTAAATAATGCATAGTTTCCCAATGAAGCACAATCTTTTTTTCTACAATGAATATAGCTTCACGTGGAATATGGCATTCCTTTGTGATTTCTGATTCTTCAGTGGATTTCCAAGGAAGGATCTCAGTGCAGGCGTGGTGTGAACAGGGCTCACCTGGGAAACTTCCAAAACAGAACCACCACTTCCAACCTGCATGGAGGCTTCTAATAAATGCTTTCAACAGTCAGACGGCCTCTTCAACTGCTTTTTGAGATTGAGGTTATGATGAGAGGAGACCTAGAAATTCAGCTGTGTGCAGTATTTATAGGTGTGGTATTTCTTTCTGATCCTTTGAACAACCTTTGTGACTTTCTTGATGTGGTTTAAGGGTCATGAAACTGTTAAGAGTTTTAATTCACCAGAGACAAAGGACCAATGTGCACACTGAGGGCACAGGAAAGTGAAAAGGAAAAAAGAAGGAATTAAAGAAATAAAAGAGAGAAGAATAGGATAAACAAGAATGGAATAGGGAATAAGAGGAATCAGCTGCTACAGAGGCATGCCAAGGATGCCTCCTGATGGAACTACTTTTTAATAAATACACCATTTCAAACTCATGCCCATAAAGAGTAGGAGTAAAAAAAATCTTTATTTCAAAAGCTCTGCCAATTTGTAGATTTCCAACCTCCACTAGAAGTCTAATTTGGTATTTTTTACACACTTAGTATGTATTCTAATTCCATTATAATATATGAAATGCTCTCATACACACTGTTTTTACAATTTTACACTTTGGAGGTTTTTCCTCTCTTCCACGCTTATAAATAAAATGATCAATTGAAAGCCTAAATTGTAGTCTTTCCTATTTTAATTTATTTTTAAAAGCACAATATTGTGAATGTGCTGGACTAAAGGAGATATTAGTTATTTATAGTTCTCAAAGGGATATTTGTGAAAATGCCAAGTCAGGTTTAGCTTAATCACTAAAGTGAAATGTGAAAAAGAAGTAAAAAATAAAATATGGAGAATTTTGTGGTAATTTTAGAAAGATTGTGAGACTCAGCAGAGACTGACAACGCAAATGGTGGAAAGATGGCATTGGGTCAGGTCATACAAGGCTTTCGATTCAGTAAAGCATTATAACCTTCCAAAATATTAATCAGGAGTCACTCTGGAAATAAAATTTGAAGAAACTAGGTAATTCTCACATTCAAAACAGATTAACTCAAAATGGGAGGCAATATGATCTTGACTAAATCCTTTAGGAACTGTGGACACCAGGAAAGGAAGGAAGGCCCCTTGGGTGTTCTGAATGACATAGTACAGCTGGTCAGCGAATTCCCCGTTGGCTGTGAAATCACTGTGTTTGGACAAGTCAAAAAGGGTTAAACCATCTAACACCATGAAACAAATGAAAGACTGCTACTTGAGCCTCTCTGCAGTCAAAGTTTCAAATAAATTGTTTGGACCAACAGAATAGTTTCTTTCTTTTCATCGTTTTAACCTAAGGGATGAAGAAAAATAAATCAATGTCAGATTAAAAAAAAAAAAAAAGCTCTGGTAGCTCAGCTCAACACAATATATAAAAAATGAAAATAATCATTCGCTTGTGGGGAGAAGAGAAAGCCAATAAAACTCAGAGTAGCTTCTTTCTGATAGTACACAGTGTGTAAAAAGAACTTTAAAGCCATTATTCCTCTTTTGATCTTCCCCCAAAGCTAAGAGGTGAACAGAATCTACCCAAATTGCGCTGCTTTCTAGCTGTCATGTTTTAAATAGTATCACACATACCTTCCAAGTTTTGAAAAGCCCATTCAATGTTTTATATAAAAGCAAGTTACCAGAAATGGGCAGAGAGCACGCTACTAAATATAGCAACCTAATTACTGTCATGTAAATTATCTCCTCTGTATACTGTTAGAACAATGAGACAAAAGGTTTATCTTGACAAAGTTCGAACTGATTCAGAATATCCATAAGTTCTCCATCCACAGTCAGTGGGAGGGGGCTTGGCGAAAGAGTTCCTTTAATTTCAGTATCAGCACCTCCTTTCTGTTCATTTGCTTTTGGGGAGTTTTTCCACAGCGTATTCACTTGCTAGTGAGATAATGTGACCCTGCATGATCAGATAAGAGAGGGATAGAATTACTAATGATGAAAGGAGGCAGCACAAGGGCAAGAAAACAAAGCAGCCCTTCCTTTTCTCACCTAATCTGGGTAGATCTGAATTTCAACCATCTCGATTTTTCTTTTTCCTCTCATGGTGATGGTGGGGCCATTTTCCAAAGCTGGGTTAGGACAGTACAAATTGAGTTCTGCAGGAGTTTTTTTGTTTGTTTGTTGTTTAATGCTATTCAGAGAAGGAACATGATGCCATTGTGCTGACTGGCTGTTCTGTCTATTTGTGTGTACAAGTCAGTTAATAAATTGAGGGCAATTTAATTCGACCATCACTCAATAAGCATCAGCTGTTTTCCAGGTACTATGGAAATAAACAACACAGAGGCCGTGTCCTTTAAAAAAATTCCGAATGGAATATCAGAAAATCGTGATTCAAAGAAATGTTTAAATTAATAAATTAGAATAACGGGGTGTTACTGGTAGCAGAGCCACCAAAAGAAAATAGATGGAAATATGGGCTAAATTTAAGTAGAGGTGATATCTTACCCTGTTCTGTCTTTAGACTGTTAGAAAAACAAAATTCGACTGAATCTAAAGATCAAATTGGCTTTATTCAGTGATTCATGAATTGAGTGGCATAGCGAATAGTTTCTGCCACACTGTAGAAAAGGAAAGGTTTTTAAAGGTGGAAAGGGGGCAGAAAAAAAGGAAATTATTAACAAAGACCGCATTGTCTATTGGGCGGATTTCCTCATTAGCGCTTACCAGAGAATTCCACATTGCCCGGCTAACGGTTACATTCCCGGGAGGCCGAAACTGCAATTAGGCTAAGTATTAAATCTTGGTTTGCTGACGTGGGGCCTAGCACAAGTGACTCCATTTGGGGCCTTATCCTATTCTTAACAAGGTAAATGTAGGGATCTACTCAGAGCACTCAGTGGACAGCAATTCACTATTCCCTAGGACGAGTCAAAGACAGGAAGCCAGCACTGGGCACTGGAGCCAAAAAGCAGAATCTAGTGCTGTTGTGAGTTCAGGGGTCTCCGGCCTGCAATCTAGACAACTTGGCCCTCATTTTCCTTCACCGTAAGCTTCTGAATTGTCCGGAACTGGAAAACTGTGTCCTTTTAAGAAAAATACGGGTAAGCAACAACATGATGATCCGCATTTCATGACTATACATAATATAGAGACCAAATACAAACATTCTTTTTAATGAAAAGGGTATAATAATACATGGGAAAGACTGTTTTGCTTTGACTTACCTAGGAAATTATTTAAAGGTACCTTGGAAGCATGAAGCACTCAATTGGCTGACCCGACTGAGGAAGACTTTGCAACCTTTCGTTTATTGCCTGCTGCCCTTTGGCTAAAGTACTTCCCTGGGATGAAAGAGAGCCCTAGAGTGAGTAACAACATGCCAAATTTGAAGTCACTCTGCTCTAGGTCATCCAGAGATACCAATACTCTGAGTTGGCTATTAATACACTCTTGCTTCCTGTGCCAGCCCAAGGTGGTTACCTTGCTTGGTACTGAAATTCACCAGGCTGAATAATGACACCCTGCACCTTGTCACCCACAGAGAGCAAAAGGAATTACTAAACAATCACAGTTTCATAAAGAAAATTGTTTCTTTAGTGGAACATTTGTGTCCACTAAACAATTGTTACAAAGTAAATGTAACTCCTGTAATAAGGGACATTTTTGCAGGGCTATTTGTCCAAAGATGAGCATATGATAACAATAATCCTACAAACAAAAATGCAGTTTCGAAGGTATCCCTTGCAACCTTCCACTCCTGCATTCTAAATGAATTCATTTCTCAAAACCATCCGAACATATTCTAAATTAAGACTAACACACTAACAAAAGCAGCATTGTGCCACCATTTTTAACCATTGCATTAGCCATCATTCAACCACAAACCCCCATCCCACTGAGCCATTTGGGCAAGGACAGAGGAGATAGAAGTTAATGGAGGAAAGACTGACAAAGATGGATTGTGTATGGACTGGAAGGGTGGTGATGGAAAAGAATGTATCAAAGACAATTCCTAGATTTCTGAATGGAATGCTGGTGTTTTTTTATGGAGATATGAACTCTGAAAGAAGACTAGATTTGTAGGAGAAAGACTAAGATGGGTAAGAATCAGAAAAGAAAAAGATCCTGAAAATAGAAAAATGGGAACAACCGATAGAGCCAGGACCCAAAGGAGACAGTAAGAAACCAACTCAGCATGTAGGTTGAAGGTTTAATCTTAGAAGGAGGAAAGAGAGACACTCTTCCTCTAAACTAGGAAACACCTTGCTCTAAGCTAGGAAACTCCTTCCTTTGAAATAGGGAACCAACATTTATTGATGGGTTTACATGTACCTAGCATGATGCCTCAGCACTTTCTCAAGTTAGGATACTGTTAAAAGAGAACAGGCTATCATATGACAGCCTTTATTTTCTTTGTGTCTACAGGATGAGAATGCTGGCTAAGATTTTTAAAAATAAGGTCAGATTAGAAAGAGGAATACATTAAATGGTATGCACTGGGGAAGCTGAAAGGAAAATGATGAGGGATAAAAAATAAATAAGAAATGCCAAATAGTATTGTGTATTGAGAACTGGATATGCATAGGTCAATGTCTTAATTTTTTTAGACAACTTAAATGCCTCGTTTACATAACCCAGCGTCCATAACAGTTAGAATGGAAGAAACTTGCTTTCTTCATTCTTAAAATGCTTGTATTCTTAAAAAGCTAGGCCGAGAAAGAAGAACTAAGAAAACAGAAGTCGCTAGCATATTTCTGAGCTACTGCTGGCAAGCATGGAGGATTCTTAAATCTATGCCCTTCCCTGATCAATAGGTTAAACACAAGTCTGTGTTACATTGGTTCAGATACCCTGCAGAATTCCCAAGGGTTTAACCATACAAATTAGTAACACTGGCAATAGGACTCTTGCATAATTCCACACGCTCTCTTAACAGGTGTTTTGTGAACCTCTGCATGGTTCAGTACAAATGAATAAAATCAATCCAGTCCAATTTCCTGAAAATGTTACATATTCTCGCAAAAAGTAGTTATAATAAACTCTCGTGATACCCAGTTGAACAAGTAGGCTTATCCAATTTAACAAACATTTACTGTCATCCGTAGGCATGAAGCACAGTGCTGGGCACTGGGAGATGATGTGATGATGACAGAGATGGCTATCGGGGCTGATGTTGAGGGAAGGCCTACTATGCACCAAGCACTGTTCTAAGCTCTGCGCGTGTGTCTGTCTCAGTTAAGTGCTTGTGACAACCTTATGAAGTAGGCCTAATCCCATAGTACAGAAGCAGAAACTGAGGCATGTTGGTCGCTCTCTCTGCCCCGCTGAGGCTTCAGGCAGTGAAAGTCAAGCCTTGAGGAAGAGCTCCCATCTCCTCCTTGCTTCGCCCACTCTCTCTGTAAAAGCCTAAGCCAGGAAGTTGAGCTCAGAAGTTAGAAGAGAAATAAAGTAGTCTTTTACAAAAATCGAGATGTTGAGAAAATAAGCCAATCCTTTATTATAGCCTATTAAACATATCAGATTAGCTTGATTTTCATAAAAAATATATTTAAAAGTATTACAAATAGCCTTGTAAACATTTGTCTTTTGATTGTAGATTATGTTGGTTAAGGGGTAACTGCTGAAGCCAACCGGAGGCAGCCATATACACAAGACAAAACCTTAAAATGTCTGACAGAAGTGTGAGTGCTTCTCAGAAGAACATGAGAGTGAATGTGTAAAGCAGCATGTAGGAAAACATTCTAATGTGATAATTCATATTTTATTTGAGTCTTTTCTAATTTAAAAAATAAAATTATATCTACTGAGAAACATTCAGAAACATTATGTATTTATGTCCTAAGATAGTTTTAGGAGCTTTTCTACTACCAAGATTTTTAAGAATCATTTCCATTCTTAAAAACCATTCCTTCATTAAAACATCTATCTATCATTCCTTTTAATTGCTGACACTGGATTCCTTTTAACCCCACCAAAAACATGTCAGCTACCACTCGCAGCCTCAAGATTATATACAAATCGGTTATACCATCTTTAGAGAAAAGCTTGTAAATTTTTTAAGTATTTATGCTGAGTTTATTAACACTATTTAAATAGTGACATAACCAGTGTTGATTTGTCACTCCTACCTTGGAAATATTTAAACATTTTTATAACTTAGCTCCACATTCCAGTTTTATCTCTAAAATTAATGCTTTTAGGCTCAATTTATGCCTGTCAACAAGTAATGATCATAGATGTGAGCTGGCTCATAATCCAGAGGTACTAGGTTACAATGTGTTACCATGGAAACTGTGTTTTATTGCATTTTCTCTTCTTGATTTAAGGCATTTGACAATCATAGCAACTGTTTGCCAGTCTTCCCACATCATAAAAAATTTAAAAACACAAACAACCAATAGAGGGGAGAAAGAAAAGAAGAGAGGGGCGGGGGAGGATTCTCTACTGTTCTTGGACTTCACTAGAAACATAAAAAAGAAATGACAGCCTTATATTTAACATGGGCCTTTTGTGAATAGTTTATCTCTCAGAAAGTCCAGGAGTGTTGGAAAATTCAATCAGTGGTTAGTCATGGAATGGACCTGTCTGCCTGTGGTTCATTTTGTTTATTGCATCATATATCTTTTATGATCACTGGAACTTTAGCCTGAAACAGCATTTTCTTTAACAAGAGCCATGTTTCCTTTAACGTTGTTTATTGCATCTGAAACATTACTCTTTGAAATCATGGTACATTTTCTATCGAGCAAAGGTCTGCAACCGAATCTTGCATGAATGTGTTTATTCAGGATCTAGAGGAAAAAAAGAAAAAACTCGTCCAGTTCATGTAACATTAATCACTTTGTTAGTGTTCAGCTGAGGTCATTGCCACATTCCTAGCGGTATTAAGGCAAGTCAAGATTAATCATGTACATTAAACCTTGGAAGGAGAGCACGTGAAAGGGATCTCCAATTAGACATTTCTTAAAAGACGAGAAGGGCCTGTGGCAAATGGGCTTACTCTGCTGTAGCTTGTCTTTCTACCTTGCTTGCTTTTACTGTCTGTGGTTGATACAACCACTGTGACTCTGTGGGCTTCCTTTTTCCTGTTTCTGGGAGTTTATAAGCGAAGTGTGAAGTCTTTTTGAGCATTCAAAATTAGGATTCATTCACTAAACATTTTTTTAGTACATGCTGACCACTCGGCACTGGCTAGGATCTGTCCATGCGAAGATGAATGAGATGCAGTGCTTCCTCTCCCACCTCCTTCAAGAAGCACGTGATCCACCTAGGAAGGCTGGTTCCAGATGTGCACAGTATTAATAGAGGAGGGAATAATGAATTGTGACGGGAAGTCAGAAGAGACTTTACTGGAGTTAACTTTACAGGGGGAGAAAGGCGAGAAAGCAGTCTGGGCAGAGGGAACGACATAAAGATCTAGCAAGTGTTCTCAGACCAATCAGTGATTTGACGGGGCTGGGGAAGAGCGGAAGGGAGCAGCAGAAAATGAGATTGTACAGTAAATTGGAGCCAGACTGCAAAAATCTCTGAACATGTACTTTATTCTAAAAGCAATGAGAAGTCTGTGAAGAATTTTAAGTAGGAAAATTTGAGTAATAAGATTGTATTAGAAACTAATTATAATTTGCAGCGAAGACAGATTAGTTAGTAAGAAACTAGAATTACTGTCTTCAAAGAGGAGGAGAAAGTCATCCAGAAAAGTGACAACAGCTTAAATTCAGCCATGGAATAGAGAGAGAGAGAGATTATGGAACCAGATGTGATAGGAATAGTCAACTGAGTTCCTGAAAGGAGCCAAAGGGTAGATAATAGAGAAAAAGAAATCTAAGTTGATGCCAAGAGATCTAGCTGGGTTGAATATGCAGATACAGTGCCATTAACCAAGGCACCTGAGGTCATGAGAACATTAAAATAATAATTTCTATTAGGATGTTGGACATAATATGATGGCACTGATGAGTGACAGGGCTAGATACATTAATTTGGAGGTTGTTAACTTATATTTGATTGTTTAAGTCATAGGGGAAGATGAGAATGTTTAAGGGCAAAAGGTAGAAAAGGAAGGAAAAATAGTCTAGGGAAGAGTTTCTGGGAAATAAACGATTTCTCGATTATACTATAGTTTTCACATTGAGAAAAAGAATTAGAGGCCTGAGGAGATTTTATGCTTTTCTCTAGCTAAATAAAAAGTAAACTTGGCACATAGAGTAATAATTTTTAAAAAAGAGAAAATTTAAGAATATATATTAGTTAAAAATATTTTACTGCTGATTTCTTATATGTATATAAAATGCAATCTGTATTTAAGATGCTAGTGGGCTTATTCAGAGAGTAATGTTTTATATAAGAGGCTAACATTATTTCAAACCATTGGAGCTTTAAATGTTCATAATAAGCATATTTAAGTATGCTTTTATATTGTATGTGGCAGATTTACATATTTCCCATGTCACCATCATACACTTCCATTTAAGATTTATTTATTTTTAAAAATACATTTTATATTCCCATAAATAGGAGAAATTAAATCATAAAAGTATAAAGTTAGTGTTTATAGTCTAACTAGTACTCCAATTGACAACAGACACACACACACACACACACACACACACACAAAAGTCAGAGTTGATGGCTGTTTTTCTAGTGTTGAGTATAGAGAGAGGGCCCAGGTAAGAGCTTAGTTTTTGCTCATGGAGACTTGCATTTCAAAGACTGAATTTTCCTAACGACCTGGATATAACACATGTGAGATACAAAAATGTCACCTTCTAAAAGAGCAGAAGGTTGAAATTGCATTCATCTGTGCTTGGCCTCACAACTTCATTAATATTGAAAATTTAAGAATCGGTTATCATACAGTAGCAAGAAGTTATTGGAAAAATCAGTAGTATATGTAGAACTCAGAAATACTATTTTTGGGAGGTTTATATATTCCACCTAGTTTTCTGTTCATTCATGCAATAATGCATTCGTCCAATAAGAACTTACTAAGCAACCAGAATGTGTCACACTCTACTAGTGGATATGAGTTGGTGACACTGTCCTTTCCTTCAAGGAATTAATTGCTCTTGTGCTTGGCAGGCCAGCTGGGCTCTGTACAACTCTAGAGGGAGCTGTTCCCATACAGGCTACAACGTGGCCCTGGAGCGACCCCAACCCAGCCAATTAGCATCCCCATTCCGCCCCCACCTCCCAGTGATTAGCTCAGAGATGGGCATGTGACTGATCAAAGCCAACAAGATGTGGAGAGGTGTTTGCTGAAATTTCTAGGAAAAGAAGTTCCCTCTTTCTTCCTGAAAGCTACCAAAAGGAGTCCATTTTCTTCCTGGATGATGGGGTGTGAGGCTCAGGTCAGAAATTGCCTCTGGTGTTTTGCCACTGGGAGCTATGAGTTTGCAGTTGTTGGGTTCCGTCATGTGGAGCCTGAAGAGGAAGGCAGCAACAAGGTGGACAGAATAAAGAGAAGAAGCCACCAGGTCCTTAGTGACATCATGGGAGCAGTGGAGTAAGCCTCTTACAGAGCCAGAACTAACTCAGTTGCAGAAACACATAAATTCTGGGGTTTTTTTGTTTGTTTAAACCAGATTGAGTGGAAATTGCGAGGAACATTTATTTATTTAAGTATTTATTCACTTTTATTAAAGTATAGTTGACATACAATATTATATTAGTTTCAGGCGTACAATATAGCGATTCAACATTTATACATATTATGATATGATCACCAGAATAAGTCTACTAACCATCTGTCACCAAAGTTATTATGATATTACTGACTATTGAGTGGTATTTCTTGTCATGATTGCAAGAATCCTGACACAGTCACCAACACTAACACTTCCTCTACATGTAACTTTTGTGCCTAGTCAGGTATCTACCGGTCATGGTGTTCCAGATGTGTATTCCAGCTTAGGGCAAGATGGATCCCAATGGAGTCAGTGAGACAATGGATAATAAGTTCAACCTCTTTGGGAACCTGACCTAAGTGCAGAGGTGGAGCCAACTACTTCCCAGTTTATCAATTCTCATTCAACCTGATGTGGAGATGATGACAAAGAGAATGGATATTAAAAGAAAGTATTTAACATTCAAAGCTAGCCTCCCAAGGGGACTCAACACTGTCCTCCTAGATTTGGAGGCTTTTTGTTTTTTATATCCTCAGTGATACATACAGATGCGCTTAGCATTTATGCAAGATTTGATAAAGATTTGCTTTTTTATGTTTTTTGTTTTTACTGTGGTAACATATACATGACATAAATTTACCACTTTTACCACTTTTAAATGTACTGTTTTGCGGCATTAAGTACGTTCTCAATGTTGTGCAACCGTCACCACTGTCCATCTCTAGAATTTTTTCATCATCTCAAAACAGAAACTCCATTCTCATTTAATAATAACTTCCCCTTCTCCCCGCAGCCCCGGTACCTCTTTTCTACTTTCTGTCTCTGATTTTTCCTATTCTAAGAACCTCTATTCTAGATATCAATGAAATCACACAGTATTTGTCTTTTTGTGTCTTGTTTCACCTAACATAATATGTTCAAGCTTCATCCATGTTATAGAATAAAGATTTCCTTTAAAATATATTTCTCCCCTTTCCACCCGAGAGTGTTTAATTTCTGCTGTGGATGGAAGGAAGGAAGGAAGGAAGGAAGGAAGGAAAAGGAAGGAAGGAAGGAAGGAAGGAAGAAGGAAGGAAGAAGAAGAAGGAAGGAAGGAAGGAAGAAGGAAGAAAAGAAAGAAAGAAAGAAAGAGAAAGAAAAGAAAGAAAGAAAAAGAAAGAAAGAAGAAAAGAAAGAAAAGAAAGAAAAGAAGAAAAGAAAAGAAAAGAAAAGAAAAGAAAAGAAAAGAAAAGAAAAGAAAAAAAGAAAAACATGTAAATATTGGGTTAATTTTTTAAATAATTGGAACATACTGAGGAACTAGCACATACTTAGGACCCACAAGAGGGGTACCAGGCAATGTACTAATTCCGTTACAGACATTACGTTGTTCAGTATTCACAGTCCTAACAGTTACATTACTGTCAGAGACCCATAGTTGCAAGATCACATGATATTGTAACTAGGATAGGATCCCTGTTTTCTGTAACCCAGAGCCCATACTTTTCCCATTTTTCCACATTGCAATGTTTCAGATATTACAAATCACAGGAGGTCCAACCATAAGCCTATTTCTAGTTTTCAAATAGCTTTAAATCTTCTAGGGTAATAGATTTATCCTTCTATTTTATTTGTGCTAATATAAAAACTAGTTCACGATAGCTGGGTTCACTTAAATCTTTGGCACAAGGTTACTGAGTGATAGATAGTCTCACCTGGAGACTCAGCTTTCTATGTTCAAGCCAGAGGTCATTACACACCCAACAGATTGCCATTTGTCTGAATGCCTGCTGTGCTTTGCACACACTAAAAGCTCAATATGTTTGCACTGAATACATGGTATCTTTGGCTTCTCAGAAAGGATCGTGGTTCCTCAGACATGAGTTCTGATGACTTCCATGGCCGTTCTTCAGCAACCTATAGGACCAGTAGAAATTTTAGGGACAAGATGGAGTTTGCCTCTGCCTCTTCTGCCCTCTACAATCCTTTCAAATTCCCTTTTCTTATCCTATTTAAAAATAAATAAATACAAAATTGCTTGTGATTTTCAGGATGCTTATCAGTGTTACAGAGCTCACCGTTCTTCCAGCCCCTCTATGCCACCATTCTGGCCACCCCACAGAGGAATTGTGCCCAGGAGCCCCAAGAACAGAAGGACCAGGACCACCTGAGGTCCTATGTGGTTGTCTGAAGGCTTCTACAAAAGGGTGGAAAAAGACTTCTGACAAAGATATGTTATTTTCTAGAGACAGAAAGAAGTGGATCAGAGGGTTTTTTTCTAGATCTAAGGCAAACCTATTTTTTGGTTAAGGACTTTATAAGCCATTGCTCAATTTAACAAGCAAAACACATTGCCACATATCTAGTTCTTCTGAGAACTATTTCCCTAAGTTCAGATCATCACTAAATGTGCAGTTATGCATTCTTCACTCACATAAAATTTAACTTTGTCAATGGCCCTTTCGGGACACTTTGGGAGAAGTAATGTAGGTATTGGCAAGCAAACAGGCAGTGCAGTTAGCAGACTTGGGTTGGAAGCCCAGCTCCAACACTTTACTTCCTCTGAGGTTATGAGCAACGTTCTGAACCTCCCTGTAACAATTATTTATTTATTGCTATGTAACACAGCCCTGAGTTTAGTAGGATTGAAGCAATAACCTTGTTTTTGTTTGTTTGTTTGTTCGTTTGTTTGTTTTGTCTTATCATGTGGGGCAGAAATTTGGACTAGGCTTTACTGGCCAGTTCTCCTGGGTTGACCATGCAGATAAAGTCATACAGTGGCTCAGATGGAGTGGCCTGGTCTAAGGTGGTCTCATTCACATGTCTGTGTGGGGTACCTTTGTTCTCCCCATAACCATTTCAGCAGGCTGGCTTAGGCTCATTCACACAATGGTGTCAAGATTGAAACCACAGCCAAAAGAAAGCAAACCCATATGCAAGTTCTTTTCAACCCTCTGAATACATTCGTAATGTCCCACTGGCCAGAGCAAGTCAGATAGCCAAGCCCAGACTCAAAGGGTAGAGAAATGAACTCTACCTCTGGATGGGAGAAAAGGCAAAGTCACATTGCATAAAAAGCACAAGTATGGAATTAGGAGGAATTAGTGCAGTCATCTTGAAAGCAAACTCCCTCTTTTATGAAATGGGGACAATAATACATGTAATAATATACAATATTGTAATATATGCCATATAACATTATTGTGAAAACGAAATTTATTCCTTCTTTGTTAGCTAGCTCAGTAGGGCATAGAAATGGAAAGAGTTTGGGATAAGGTAAATCAAATCTTATTATGGCAGGTTCTGAATGCTTGCTTAACTGAGGTATTGGTTGGTATTTTTCTTAGCCAGCAACAAGTACTGACACATCATGTACAAGTGAATGACATCATCTGAATGTGTTTAGGGAATGATCACTATTTAAAATTATTGACTTCATTTATTTATTTTCTTGTTTATAGTCTGTTTTCATCTAGCCGCTAGATTATAAGTACCATGAGACAGATTAAGAACTTTGTCCAATTTTCTACTCTGTCTCCTGCTTATACAGCTTTGTCTGGCTCAAGAAACATTTGCTGCGTGATTCAATGTAGTTCAATCACTTCAAAATTCCTCTTATGATATGACTTCTAGACTTTTCACTCCAATATCTAGATGCACGATGTGCTCTAGTCCTCAATGTCCTCCAGCACTGTATACAATCCCTGGTATATTCAATGACAATTAGAAAAGGATACAAGTCTGTCCTGATTTGGTTAATTCATTTTTATTAATGCAAGCTAAGATTGAATTTCTTGGCTCATGTAGAACTTGTAGGTAAGTAAAACTTCAAGGATTTTCTCTTACAAACTACTGTTAATCCAAATCTTAGTCTTATTCCATCCCAAAATTGTCACCAAAAAATAATTTTTTAAATAGCATTAAGATGTAAATGTCCTTATTTAGTTTTATCTTCAGTTTCTGGCTCATTCTCCTGTATCAAGATTTTTCTGAATCCACATATGCCATCAAATACATTTGCTTGCCTTCTCAATTTTGTACCAACTTCAAATTTGATGAGTACACTTCCTCTGTCTTCAGCAAAGTACGTGGTCAAATGTTGAACAGGGAAGTTCTAATACGGAGACCTGCCACTACTGTACCACTAAAAATCTCCTTATGGGTTTAACCAGCCACATAGTCATTCAACTCTCCTATTCTCCATTATTCATGTCTGTTTCCTTTCTGAGCATGTCATTGGCAATTTGTCATGTCTTGCTGAAATTAAGATATCAAATGTTTATTGCATTTCATTTTATACCTACCTATTTAACCAACCCCGTTTCTAAAAACGAAAATAAAATCGTTGCTCATGGCTTGTTTTCATCTTATTGTTGACTGATCTGCAGCCTTACCTACATCTGGATCCATCTTCTTTACCATACCTTTAAAAAGAGGATATTTCCAGGGGAAAACATCCTTAATCCAATCAATGCTCCACCCTCCTACTAGGACCTCTCCTATAATTTCCTGCATCTTCTTGCAGACTTCAGGCATCTCTTTTCTTCTGTAACATCAGTCTTCCTTCTTCATTAGATCACAGCCATTACCACTGCAGTATTGGTTCTTAAACCTGATTTTGTGTCAAAATCACCCAAAAGGCCTGTTACAACACAGATTGCTCACCCCTGGAATTTCTTATTCAAGAGGTCTAGGGTAGGAGCCAATAGCATTTCTAACAAGTTCCCAACTGATACTGACGCTGATGTTCATGCTCATGCTCATGCTCATGCTGATCTGGGGATCACGTTTTGAGAACTACCAACCTAATAGAGTCCATCTCTTAAAACAAATAAACAAAAATACAAACAAACACCTCTGATTCCACAAACACCCCTCAAAATGATGTTCCAGTTCTCACTTCCCCGTCATAGCCAAACTTCTTCAAAACATTTATCTAATTCCACAGGCCCTAGTTTCTCACCTCGTGTTCTCTCTGACACCATGGAAACTTCTTTTAGCAAGTTCACCAACGGTTTTCTTGTTGCCTAATCCAAAGGTCATTTCTCTGACCTACCCTTATTCTCTCTCTCCACACATAAGAATGGCTTTCTTAAAGTGATTTTCTTCTACTACTTTCCAAGATACCCTGTTCTTCTAAGCTTTGCCTCCTAATTCACTGACTGCTTTTTATTCTCTTTTGCTGACTTCCCCTATTCTACTCAAATTCTAAATGCTGGGGTGCTTCAGGGCTTGATTCTAGACTTTCTTCTCAATATCATTCTCTCCCTAGGTGATCTTACCTAGTGCCATGGTTTTAAATACCATGACTTCCACATTTATACCTATTAGCCGAGACTCTCTCCTGAACTTCAGACACATATGCCAGTGGAGACCCCACATCCACAATAGATGTCTCTTAATCATCTCAAAGTTTGAATCCTTATTTGTTTATCATTTTGAACCTAGTCCTCTCCCAATTATCCCTATTGTAGTAAAACTACGGCCCTCCCTAAGATGTTCACGTAATAATTCCTAGACCCTGTGAATATGTTACTTAAAGTGGCAAAAGGTACCTTGCAGATTTGATTAAGATTAAGGATCTTGATTTTCCTGGATTATCGGGGTGGACCCAATATAATCCCAAATTTCCTTTAAAGTAAAAGAAGGCTCCAGAAGAGAGGAGGTGTGACATTGGAAAAGAAAACTAGAGAGATGGCAGTATGATTATCCAGGTGGGTCCAACCTAATCCTTAAAAGTGGAGAACATTTCCCAGCTGTGGACAGTGGAAGAAGACGTGATGCTAAAAATAAGCTCAGAGAGATGAAATGCAAAAGAAGTGTTATGAGATGAGCCAAGAAATGTGGGTGATCTTTAGAGGCTAGAAATGGCAAAGAGACAGATTCTCCCCTAGAGCCTCTAGAATGGGACACAGTACTGCCATCACCTGGGTTACAGCCCAGTGGGACTTATGTTGGATTTCTGACCTATAGAACTATAAGATAATAAATATGTGTTATTTTAAGCTGCTAAATTTGTCGTAATTTGTTGCAGCAGCTCTAGAAAATTAATACAGTCCTCATCTCTGGAAGTGGCACCAACATCTACCCAGTCGCCCAGGCCAGAATCTTAAGTGTCATCCTTGATGCTTCTCTTTTGTCTACTTTCTACCCACCTAATCCAGCAACATTTTCTTACAGTTATAATTCCAAAATAGATCTTGAATCTATCTGTTTCTCTCCATCTTCTATGACAACACCCTAGTCCAGGCTGTGATCATCTTGTATCTGGACAACTGCAGTAGCCTGCTAAATTGTCTGTTTGTTTATACACTGGTCCCCCTCTAACTGAGTCTCCACTTGTCAGTGACAATGATCTTTTGAAAAATTCATGTACTTCTCTGCTTAAAACTCTTCACTATCTTCCTATCACAATTAGAATAAAATTCAAATTTCCGAACATGGCCTACAAGGTCCTACATGACCTGGCTTCCGCTTATCTCTCTGACTTTACCTTGTACATTTACCCAAATCACTTTGGTTACCATATTGGACTGCTTTCTGTTCCTATAATCCGACAAAGTCAAGCCTTTATATGTTGTCCTCTTTCCCAGTAATTTTCTTCCCATGTGTGGCTTCTTATTTTTCAAGTCTGAACTTAAATATCATCTCCTTAGGCCTTACTTACAGCTGAAGTACCCCACACCACGGACACAGTCATTCGTTATGAGATAAGCTTGTTTGTAATTATTGACTTTGTTTGCTTTGTTTGTTTTCTTCATCCCCACCCTACCCCCAGCTATAATGCAAGCTCCTCAGGCTTGCCCAGCTGATTCAACATTACATCCCCCAGCACTACCACATTGCCTGACACAAAATCAATGGTAAACAGATGCTTTTTGAAGTCATAAATGAATGAGTTGAGTGAGTTGAGTAAATAATGTAATCACAGTTTTTTTTCATTGAGGTGAAATGCGCAAAACATAAAAGTAACAATTTTAAAGTGAATCATTCAATGGCATTTAATACATTCACAATGTTGTTAACCATCATCTCTACCTAGTTCCATAATATTTCCATCACTCCAGAATAAAACCCTTTACCCCTTAAACACTTCCATCCATTCTCTCCCCTTACCCTGCATCCCCTGACAACCACCAATCACCAATTTCTTTTCTATGCCTATGGATTTACCTATCCTGGATATTTCATATAAATGGAGTCACACAATATGTGACCTTTTTTGTTTGGCTTCCTTCGCTTGGTATGATGTTTTCGAGGCTATCCACATTTTAACATATATGAGTACTTCATTTTTTATTATAGCTGAATAATATTCCTGTGTGTGTGTCAGAAATCCAATTTTGGAATTTGGGATGTAGGCAGTGATTTCTAGAGCATACGCTTTAGTCAGTTCTTGTTTGTTTCTGATTTTCTACATATCTTTAATGCCTCAGGATTTCTCAGAGTCATGGAAAGTAGCTTTATGATCATATCTGCTTAATCAACATAGAATTCATAATCAAATTATTTACTCCATAGATTTATACAGCAGGTGCCAAACTTAATAGGGCTAGAGACAGAACTGGGGGTAGGCAGGAAGAGATTAAGGCAAAGAATCATAGGTATAGTTAAAATTATGATTTTTTAAAAACATGCATATTACAAGATAATCAATGTGCTTATGCAGTGATAAACTCTATCTATGTTCCCCTCAGAAATGTTAGTAGATGCCAGTGCTGCCTGAATTAAGCACTTAGAATCCCTTGATGGTATGTTCAGTGCCATCTCCAGTGTTAGAAAGTTTTAATCCACAATTAGATAGATATTAAGCCATTAAAATATCATTGCATTTTAATGATTTGAATCTACAAAAATATGTAAATTAGTAATGGCTTATTAAACTTTACAGTTTCGGGTTATTGTACAAAAAAGATCTGTACATATAAAATGTTAGTGGGGAAAGCCTTTTGTGTTTTTTATTATATCATTCTTCAGTGAGGATAACAATAGCGAAAATGTTCATGCAATTAATAATTTTACAAAATAAATGTATTAGTGTTTAAGAATAGAAACGATGTCCCTGAAAGCCAAGTATAAATAGTTGCTTAGGTCTAAGCACTTTATCTTGATCCCTGGCACCCCATTTTTTGCTTCGGAGAGCTCTATTTGATTCAAAACATAAATTTGGAAATGGCTTCCTCCCTGGAACCCCCTGAAAGCTATAGTTATGGTGGTTACTTAAATATTATTTCCATAGCTACACTGGCTTCTAGCCACCGTTGAAATGCATATCAACAAGCTTGGTGTGAAAATGGGAAGGGAGGGGAAAAAAAAGAGGAGACAGAGGACACTAATTTTCCTTCTTTAGAGTAGGAGGTATAATGTCTTTATAAAGTAATAATTAAAAGAAAAACAATTACTGGAATCTTATCTGGACTGTGCAGCTGTACTTCCTCCTTCTGCATTAGCAGTGTTTCTAAGGTTATGACAAACCATGAAAATTGCATCTTTAGAGGAGTTTTATTCCTTTTCCTAGGATTTGATTGAAACAGACAGCTACATTTTGTGTATATATAATTAGGCAGTAAAATAGGCTTTGAAGGCAGGTTTCCATTTAGTATGTGAGTCACACGCACAACAGCCTTTCATTCACCAGCCAAAGACTGATCTTTTTAATGCCTCAACTCGCTCAACATGTTTTCTGAATGCTGCATCTCGCACTGAGGGGGAAAAAGGGAAAGAAAAAAAAATCAGCTTAGGCCCATATTTCTTTCTTTTTTCATCTTCTTTCCAAAGGAAAAACAATCTGAAAAGCCAATCTAGGAAGTCTTTGGTGATTTAACCTTATGACAAACTGATTTTTATCGTCCCTTTTCCAGATTGTCATCGGGGCACCAGTGAATGCTGCACCAGTTCTTGGCGTATCTAATCCCTCTCATAAAAGGCCATTGTGGCAGTAAAACTGAGACCAATGGCTTTTTCATTCTCCACCTCTCAGCTCTCCAAAGTAATGGCACTGGGTCTCCTCCTCGTGTTTTTCTTTTCAGATGCATAGTTTCCCCCTTTAACGAGGTTTAAAGAAGGGGGAGAGGGGAGATCGGGGGAAGAAGGACTATAATCTCATTTTCTTAGCGCTGTCCCCATAAGGTGGTACTAAGTGATTTTTTTTTTCTTTCTGAACTTAAAATAGGAAGAGCATTTGAGATCATAGCCTGTTTTTATGAAAGAGATTTTCCTCTGAGATTTTAAGTACACTGAGAACAACCCTGCGTGTATTTTTTTTTTCTCGTGGTAGAAATCAGGCTGATCAACTATGCATCATCAGGCTGATCAACTATGCATCATCAGGCCTTATCTAATTAAAAAGCAGTCGCCTATTAATCTCTATCCTTTCATCTCACTAGATACCATTTGCTATCTCCTGTCCCATTCTGACAAACCCAGAGATGGAGAGAAATAATATCCAGCTACTGGACTGATTTATGCAAGTGATAGTTTGTGTTTATAGAATGCCTTTCATCTAAAGACCTCAAAGGGCTTTACGAACATTATCACACTGACAGGGCCCAGCTCTGACATAAAGGGCACAGGACAGCCATAGTCATGTAAATCTGTTTCTAGAGTGATTAGTACCCTGGTAACCAAGAGAGATGAACTAGGTTCTCATTTTTGATGTGAAATTCGATGTCCATGCAGGAATTTCAATTTCCAATTCAGGCCCCATCACAAGATAAACCACTCAGTATTCAATTTACCTCCTGAGATGTCCCCTTGGGGAGTCTACTCCCCAAGATGAAGGGCTTTACATGACAGGCAGGTGTATATATTTCTTCAATTGGCCTAATCTAATAAAGCTGGACATGATTTATATGTGCAAAATGTTGCCATGTTAAATAATTCAGAACGAAACTGCCTTTTCTAGTGGTGCTGCAAATAGATGTCAATCTGCATTTGATTGTGCCTGTATCCCATAGGGAGTATGGACCGACTGAAAGAAAATATATTCCTTGTGCTGCTGGTTCTGAGGAGAAACACTGGGGACAGTTCTCCTAACTGAGCCTAGGTGATTTGGGCCCAAATCAAATGAAATCTTTCAAAGTAGACAATCTTTGCTAATTCTGTTTTCGTGAAGAAGAAGAGCAGCTTCCATTGAAGACTATGGTGCCTGTTGGGATTTCTATGTAAATCTGATACCGAGATTTCCCTTATCATAAGAGATGTACGTGTACATGGTCAAGGTCCTTAGTTGGAATAATCAACTCCACTTCCTAGCAGTGCCCTCATTTGGCTGACTTACGTTCCTCTGCACATTTCGCCACTATTCCTACCTCAAACTCACTCTCCTCATTTCAATCTTATTCCCCCAAACTAGATTTAAAAAATTTTTTTTCACAAAAAACAATATCTTGAGTCAATTTTTTTATTGCAATCTCTCAACAAAGATCATAAAGTTTTCATTTCATCATTTCCATATTAACCATATAGACACAATAGGAGTCATCAGTTGGTAAAAATAAGATGTCCATATTATGCTTCTGAACTTCATTGATGGTTTGAATTCACAGTAGTCCACCCTTACCTGCAGTTTCGCTTTCCACTGTTTCAGTTACCTGCAGTCCAAAAATATTAAATGGAAAATTCCAGAAATAAGCAATTAGTAGGTTTTAAATTGCATGTCGTTCAGAGTAATGTGATGAAATCTCGTGTAGTCCTGTGCCATCCCTGTCCTTGCCGTGAATCACGCTTTTTTCCAACACATCCACACTGTGTGCGCTGCCCACCAGTTCATCACGTGGTAGCCATCTTGGTTATCAGACGGATTGTGTTGGTATCACAGCGCTTGTGTTCAAGCTTCTTCACGAGGCCTACATCATTGACCTCACTTCATCTCATCACTTAGGCACTGTATCATCTCGCATCAGCAAAAGAAGAAGGGTAAGTACAGTACAATAAGATATTTTAAGAGAGAGAGAGACCACATTCACATAACTTATCACAGTATATCGTTATAATTATTCTATTTTATTATTAGCTATTATTGTTAATCTCTTACTCTGCCTAATTTATAAATTAAATTTTATCATAGGTCTTTATGTATAGGAGAAAACAGTACATATAGGGCTCTGTACTATTTGCACTTTTAAACATCGGGGCTACTATATGTGATAAAGCATAACAGGCATTATCTCCCAATTGGAGCCTCTTCGCTTATGAAAATGAAATGGCAACATTACGAAAAATAATACAGCCAATATTCGGAGTTTCTTGATAAATTCAGAATGCTGGTTTGTATTATCACCTTAGCCTAATTTTATTAATGGGTCTGATAAAACAAAAGAAATTTATGTCCTGTACCTTTATCTGTAAACTAACGAGACTACAGCAGTCAGTCACTTCATCAACCTTTAACAACTGGCTGGACCCCCGGCCTGTGTTACCCTGAAAGAGACTTCAGTGAGTGGCCAAGGATGAAGTGGCAAATGCCTACTTTTGTGCATCCCTGGGTCGCACAGAACCAGGACATGACTTTTCTGGGGCTGGTTCTATTTCCAAGGGCAATGCTTAGTTAATATCCCCTTTAATGCAAGCTTATTTTAAACCCAATTCAGAGGAATAGTCTACATTTAGACTATTTTATCATAGGTCTATGATATTTTTAATGAAGGAATGGGGGCAGTCAGAAAGTTAAAATTCTTCTTGCTCCTATCATTTTCCCTCATATCAAACTCTTTGGTTGTCTTCATAGCATTTCTTAATATATAAAATTATCATATTTATTTACCTGTTTATTTACTTATTTTTTAACTTTACTAGAATATAAACTCAATGACAACAGGAACTTTGGTATATATAACAGATATACCTGCTGCCTATGCCAGAGAATGGCACACAATGGCACAAAGAAATATTTGTTAAAGGAATTAACTGAGTGAAAATTGGTAACATGGTGAATGTCCAGAAATAGCTTCTTCTAAACAGATACATCAAGATTTTATAGCTTTCTGGTTCTGTAATTCTATAAATATTTGACTAGTATAGAAATGACCTGATTATTTTAATGGTTGTTTGGTATAAACATCAATCCATTCGAATTAATTGTAAGCTAATGTTCATTGACTCTCTACATCTACTTGATCATACCTACACTAAAATGAAAAATCATATGCATATGAACCAGTGCAAGATGCTAATGTGAAGTTATAATTCTGAAACAAAGTTCAAGTGTGCATTCTGGGTAGTTTATTGTATTCAAATTCATTGATAGTTTGTGGAAGTCACTCCTACCAACTAGTCTATGAATCAAGGACTGTTGTTGCTAAATTCAGCTCATGTCCTCTATCTTGCCCTTCTTTGGAGGTCACGGGCCATAGTGGTTGAGCATGCAGACTTTGGACTTATGCAAGCCAAGCTCCAACTCTGCCACTATGCCTTCATTTCCTCCTCCCCCAAATGAGGTAATAGTTCTATCCAATTATGTATGATAGTTTCACTAGTCAGGAGAGAGAGAAAAAAGAAAGAGAATGAGAGAGAGAAAGAGAGATTTTAAAAAGACAATTATATGAAACACCTAGCACCACGCCTGGCACATAGCACTCAGTAAAAGTTAGTCATAAGTGGTAGCAGTTGTCGTAGGGGTGGTAGTATTATTATTCTCTTATTGCTTATTCTCAAGCACATTTTGGTTAGCCTATCTCAACTTCTGGAATCTACTCCTATGTCTACATTATCTCCAACTCAAAGTCTCTCTTCAGATTGCCTGTTAATTCCTTTAGAATCTGTCTGGCCTACTTCTGCTGTTTTATTAGAATGGATCATTCAACAAATCTGCCTTTACTCATGGTTGTCCATGAGCTTCATTTAGTCTCCTAGCATTATTATTATCACTGGCATTATCCATTTTGTCCATCTCTGGAATCTCATATTCTTAATCCAGCCACCACCTTGAGCTAGTCTCTTCACTTCAGACTTGAGAAGTGGTTTCAAAGATAGCTCTGAGTAAGATGGCCACTGTCTCAAATGTGTGGTCTTGGACAAAACACGCGCAATCTGAGTTTCCATGTTTTTAGCTGCAAAACTAAGAGAGTTGGATTAGAATATTCTCTGAGGTCTTTTCTAACCAAAAATATTTGATTCGAATTATGTAATTTTTTTTTTTACTTCCATACCTGCTCAGGTTAAATTTTCAAAGAATTTCTAGTATAGTAAAAGTATAGTAAAAGTTTTAACCTTACTATTATTTTATGAAATGTTAAACTAACTGATCTAGATTGCACTGATCTAGATTTGCTATTATGTCTTTATCTCAATATCTCCTATAGCTATCAGTTTCTAATACATCAATTTCTAACATGCTCAGGCTTATGCGTATACAACTGTTCTGACTCCTCTATCAATTCATACTGGAAATACAATTTCAGTTTATAATATTAGCAAATTTATTACACCTGTTTGTAAGATCCACGACAGCAAAGATGGAATACCATCCAACTACAGGTTTATTTGATAGTTTCACTAGTCAAGATACAAAATGAAAATGCATTGCATTTACAGACAACTTTACGTCTTAAAAGTACATTCATACACATTAACTTCAATAACCCTCACAGTAAACTAATGAGGTAAGTAGAGCAAGCCTTGTTGTCCCAATTTATAACAAGAAAAACTAGGGCACAGCAGAACACTTAAGTGTCTTGCCCTAGGCACCACTGTTGATTAGTGACATCTAGGACAAGAACTCAGGATTCTAACTCTGAATCCAGGGTTCTTTCCACAGTGCCTGCCCCCATTCTCAGCCAGCTTGTTCATTCCACTAAGTACACATTACCAAATCCTCTACTGCTATAAGAGATCTCGCCTACCCACTAACCACATTGCTTTGTTTAGGCAGAATTAGTCAAGGAATTATTATATAAAAATAGAAAAGCATATATATGTACATGTGTATACATATATGAATACACACACACATATTAGAATATTCTCTGAGGTCTTAGATGTAATGCATTGCTGGATATAATAAAAATTCTGGCTATGCTTGGCTTTATTACCCTACTGCTTCTTCTGGTATGTATACTAGTATGGAAATCAGCTAATAATCACCTAAAAATAACAAGCAAACTCTAAGTAGTGAAAAGTAAGTAGCATTGCTGCTTATGAAAAGCATTAAAAATGCTTGCCATAAGTTCTTTCTGTTTACAACCCTGAATGAACTGTTAGGACAGATGCTTACTCTTGCTGACTTATACACACCTTCCCAATTTTATTTTTGTAACACTGATATTACTCTCTTTCAACTTTAAAAAGCCTGTATATTTTAAAATTTTGCCCCTTCTTCCATATTTCATCACTCACCTCTTTCACACTGGTGAATCTGTGTAATAGTAGTTGTCCTCTTTCTTTTGATTTACAAATTTTGTAAAATCAGATTTCATTTCTATGTTGCTCAAACAATCTACCACATGTCTAGTTACAGCTTATGCCCTATAAAAGAAACATAAAAGAAATAGAAAGTATCATCTGTTCACTTGAAGTCTTGAAAGACAGGTACATTTGAGAAGGCACTAGAAAAAAATATGATGACCTATGGAACACTAGGTCATGCAGTACATAATGCAAAGAAATAATGAAATCAGAGACAAAAAGTTATTTGGGCTAGCAGTTATGGTATATTCGGATTTACTTTTTAACCTTGGAAGAATTATATGAACTGGATTGCAGAAATCAGTAAAGGAATAGTGAATTATAGGTACAGTCATATGATGTTGGTTTTAGGAAGATAGCATGGAGTCATTAAAAAAAAAAGGTGAGAGAAAGAGCTTTTTGGACTCCTGTAGACCTGGGTTCAAATTCAAACCTGGTGTTGTTATAGCCCCAATAACAGTAATTATCATTTGAATGCCTATTTTGTGCCAGGTATTACATTATGTGCATTCTTTCATTTAATCATCCAAGCAACCTTGCTACTCAGTGCCTGAGAGAATGCTTGGCACATGGTAAGAGCTCAATGAATGTTTGTTAAATTATGTAATACTAGAGTATGATCCTTATTTTATTTATAAGGAAACCAAAGCTCAAATAAGTTATATTACTTGCACAAGGCCACACAGCTAATAAAGAGGAAAACTGGGACTTGAACAAGATCTATATAATTTAAAAATGAGGATAATACTTTTCTGGGTTGGTTATAGGTTAAATGAAATACTTTGGTTAAGGTTTAGTACAATACCTGGCACACAGAAAGTGCTTAAATAAACATCAGCACAAAACATCTAACAGAAGTAAATTGATATGGGCTGAATAAGAAACAATAAGGAAAGCAGTAGCACAACTATTTTTGGATTTTCAACAGTTTAAGGCAATGTGTTCAGAGTTGATAGAACTTCAAATGACCCGTAAAGCAAATATTTGATGAGATGTTTGCTTTCATGCTCAGCCATGGCCACTGTCTCTTAGTTTTTTCTGTCTAATAATTTTAATCCCAAGCATAAAAGAGACAACTAAATGACTTTTCCTGGAATAGTCTCCATTTTCCATATTTAATAGTGGTTTAAGAACATTCGATATAGTGATATAAAACGTTATTTTATACTCATGATTCACATAATACCTTAATAACTCTTTGAGGTATTGAAATCAAACCACAAGCTTTTGGAAAACAACTTAAATATCCATTCTTAGTCTTTTCAGACTGCTGTGACAAAATACCGTAGACTGGGTGGCTTATAAACAAGAGAAATTTATTTCCCACAGTCTAGAGTGTAGAAATCCATGATCAAGGTGCCATACATTCAGTGTCTGGTGAGAGCCTGCTTCCTCATTGAAGATCTTCCCCATTAATTGCTGTCTTCTCCCTATAACCTCACATGGCAAATGGGGCAAGCTGCCTCTGTGGGGTCTCTTTTATAAGGGCACTAATCCCATTCATGAGGGTTCCACTCTCATGACCTAAGCACCTCCCAAAGATCCCATCTCTCAATACCATGACATCAGGTATTAGAATTTCAACATATGAATTGGGAGGGAGGGACATAAATATTCAGTCCGTTGTATCCATCAATTGGAGAATTGGCATAATAACATAGTATTTCCATTCTAAAGATATTATATAACTATAAAAAGAATGAGATCATTTGTATGTACTGACCTGAGAAGATGTTTATCAGTTAATCTCAAGTGAAAAAATAATTGCAGAAAAGTTATAATAGTGCAATTCTAGTTTTAGCAAGGAAAAATACTACATATCATGTATATGCTCATAAATGCATGCAAAAAAAATGTATGGAAAGGTACATAATAAACTATTGGGAAGAGTTTCTACTGGAGAATGGAACATGTGTAGGAGATTGACAGAAAGCTTATACCTTTTTTCTTTAAATACATATGTATTTTATCCTTTTTTTAGAAAAAACTTTTTGAGATGAGTATGATTATTTCTATCTCTTCTGTTTAAAATTCAATAGGGTTATACTGAGATAGTGGCCTAATCATACCTATATAAATCCCCTTATACCCAAAACTCCATTGAAATGACAGAAAATCACTTTTGAGAGTACTGCAAAACAACATGGATTACCATGTATTTTGAGAAATTCCTGGAAGATAGAAACGAGTGGAGAAAAACATGGATAGATAGAGCTGCTACAAAGGTGATATTGGTGAGCTTGACAATGTCCTAACACATATACAGTTCAGCAGAGGTCCCAGTGTAATCCTCGGGAATCTTGAAGAACATTTGAAAAAGTTGCACTAATAGGGTCTAGTTCCTTGCTCCTTTGCCACTTCACCTGAATGGTGGGAAACAAAGACTTTCCACTTTCAGATTGTTACCCTAACTGCTTTTGAAACAAAATAAGAAAGAAGTAGCGAAGGCCTCTAATATGTAAGTTCAAGTTGGAGAGGAACTCTGTGTAACACAAGGTCTACTAAGCGGGGAAAATATATGCTGGATTTAATTGTACTCCTTTCCTCTTAGGTAATTTTTGCTACTAGGATAAAACCTCAGATAGGGACCTCTGAAATGGGAGTTCTTACAGGTGTCCACTGGAGGCAGCCCCCCAGGTAACTTACAAATGCCAAGAGGAGCTCTCAACTCAGAAGATAAACCAGGAGTACACTCTTCCTTCCCAGATGATGAGATATCACCAAACATTTGAAGAAAAATACTTTGAAAAGAAACTTAAAATTCAGAATGCAAAAGAACTAAGTCTTTGGGGAAAAGTCTCAAATAATAGAATCATATAATTAAACTAGAAAAAATTATTATTCTGAAAGATTCAGAAGAATATTGTATACATGGAAGAACAAGCTGATATGAAAAAGAAACATTAACATTTTTGGAGGTAAAAGTGATTAGTGAAAGACAAATTCTCAATAGGAAAAACAGCAAAATGGATATACTGTGATCTAGTTAATGAGCAGGAAAATTTAACCTGTGTTTCTACCAATTCAGGGCAAAAGGGATGGGCTAAAAGGAGAACGTGAAGCCCTGACCTCCAGTACCTTGGAATGTGACTATATTTGAAGATAGGGCCTTTAAAGAGGTAATGAAGGTTCAATTAGGTCATACAAGTGGACCCTAATGAAATGTGATGGGTGTCCTTATAGCAAGAGGAAATTTGGATGCACAAAAAAAACATAACAGGGATGCCCACAGAGGAAAGGCCATGTGAGGACACAGCAAGAAGGCAGCCATCTGCAAGCCAGGGAGAGAGGCCTTGATTTTCAACTTCTAGTCTCCAGAATTGTGAAAAAATAGATTTCTGTTGGTTAAGCCACCCAGTCTGTGGTACTTTATATGGCAGCCCTAGCCGACTAATATATACAAAAATATCAAAAATATGAGAAAATAGTTAAGAAACACAGACAATATAACCAGAATTTTTGACATTTATTCAATAACAGCTCTAGATAGGTAGAACAGAGATAATAGAAGAAAGAATATAATAAAAAAAATTCCCAGAACTGAAGACAAATCATCTGCTACTTAAAAGAGTTTCAGGTTTGTTGAGCAAGATTCATTTTTAAAAAAAAAAAGATCGATAACTACATACATTGTAAAATTTAATACATCAGAAAAGAAGTGATGTAAGTTTCTCTTTGGATACAATAATCTATTTGCAACCTAGATACACAGGGAGTTTGTTGTAGCCCAACAATAGTTCTTGATGCCTTTTCTGTCTCCCATTAATAGAATCAAAATTTAGAGCCGGATCAAAGTTCAGAAGCTGCTTTCTATAAATCGCTTATTTCTTTGAAATAAGGAAATTGAGTCTCAGAGAGATTAATTGCCTGGGTGTTTCAAATTCTTTGACACTCTCCCATAGACCCCACAGGGGAGGGGTCAATGTTCCCTCTCCTTGAACGTGGGTGGGCATATGACCACTTTGACTGATACAGCATGTCACTAGGGCAACCAACTTTTCTGGGTTTCCCAGGGTTGTCCTGGGTTTAGCACTAGAGGTTCCCCAGGACCATTAGTCACCAGAGAGGTAACTTATGTGCCTTGCAAGGCTGGATCCTAAAAGGCCAGGCAGCTATCACTTTGTTTACTAGAATACTCATTGTTGGAGTACAGAGCTGCCACATAAGAAGTCTACCGTTAAGCTATCAGGCTGAATTGGCCATGTGCAGGTATTTCAGTTGACAGTCTTAGCTGAGCTCAGCCCTCCAGCCATCTCCCAGAGATGCCAGAAATGTGAGTAAAGCTAAACCCTCTAGACCAGCCCATGCTCCATCTGAGTCACACCAAATGGCCTCTGTTGATATTTTGTGGAACAGAAAAATTAATCAACAGGGCCTGCTCTTATTACTGATCCTCAAAATCATAAAATATGTAAAATTAATTGTTATTGTAGGCCACTAAGTTTTGGGGTTGCTTGCTAGGTGGCTGTAGATAACTAGAACACTGGTTGAAATGATCAAGATTCTCAGGTCACTTCAGTTCTGGTCCAATGTTGGGTCTACCATAACTCAGCATTGCAATTGTTTTGTTTTGTTTTGTTTTGTTTTTCTCTCAAAATTAGTGTAGATTCTCTTCCTCAGTTGATTCATAGCTTTCTAGATATTACATATAATTATCAGTCTATAGTAAGTGGATATTATAGTAAATTCTCTTGATAAGGGAATGGTTATAAAAAAAAATTTAAAGCAGATATTTCTAGCTCACAGTATATTTTTATATGTCAGTATGCATCTAATCAGAGAAAAAATCAACTAGTAATTTGAACAGGGAAAGTTTAATATAAATAATTATTAAGTATAACTGGAGATTATAGTAATGAGGAATGACTGGTAAGAAGTTAAGAGAACTTTAAAGAATATATGAATAACAGATACATAATATCAGAAATAATATAATATAGTATAGCCACTATCCCTAGTGCAGAGATAAAGCACCCAAGGAAGAGTTTTCTCCCCCACACACCCAGAGCTGAGATCCAGACTGTTCTGGAGACAACATGGCCTTGGCTCACTGCATGGCAAAGAAGTCATTGCAGGGCCATACCCGAGATCTTGCAGGAACCATGCCCCCCCTCCCCCCATCCCACGTCCTGAAACCTACAGGAAATCCATCCCCTAGTGTGTGGGAGAAGCTGTATGCAGAGAGGTGTCTCATAAGAGGCATTTACATACAATACTCGTTAAGGGGGTGCCAAAGGAAGCTGCTGGTCACTACACTATAAAAATAGAGTGTTATCCTACAGGAGCTTGGTGCTGGAGAAGCCACCTATGTGGCAGGAGCCTACCAAGTGAATATGCTAGAACCAGGATGCAAAAACCTTTCCTTCTGCAATGTCTCTTTAGTGCTTTCTGCTAACAAGTTTTAATATTGTGACAGCTGTCAAGGAAAGGTAAAGGTATCAGATCCACTTTTACAAAGCAGGCAAAAAGGGTTAATTCAGAGCTGAGTGGCAAAAGTTAAAAAAAAGATAACTGTCATAATTATTATTAAATATACATCAGGATTTTACTTTACCATATTTTGAACTTCTAATGTCAAGTTCTATAAAGAATTATCCAGATGTTTCTAAAAGGTGAATATTTTAGATGGTAATGGTCATATGTTAAAATATCAAGTTCATTTTCCAAACATGACTTTTATGTGAATATCATTATGTAGAGTACCAGATCATTAAATGTTGCTTCTAAAATTATTATTAGAAACCCCATTAGTGACTTTAAATAAGCACAAGGCTAACTTTTACTTTTCAGGGTGATAGAAATATTCTAAAATTAGATGTGGGGATGGTTGTGAAATTCTGTAAATATACTAAAATTCATTAAATTGTACATTTAAAATGGGTAAACCTTATGGTACACAAATTACATCCTGAGAAAATTTTTCTTAAAATCAAACACTAATTATATGTTAAACTTTTCAAATGAGAACATGGATATATATATTTAAAGGCCTGAAAATGCTAGGTAACCCATTTTTCCACTACTAAATCTTTTCCGATTCCTCTTGAGAATAATATACCACTCTCAATTATTTTTTCCATTCAAATATCTAAATGTTTTGGAAAATTATTTAGAATATTTGTATAATCTTTAGTATATAGTTTGATTCTTTTGACAGAAAAATGATGTTTATCATCATAGGAATTTTGTTCTTTCTCACTGTTTATTCTATTGAACTTAAGTAAATTTTCTGAAGTGGCTGCCAAGGTTGCAGATATCTTTGTCTTGTTTTCTTCTTGGACTAGTCTTATCTTGGAAGTTTTGTTTGTAACCTGAGGTAACGTGAGGTTTTGACAACCTGGATCCTGGGACTAGACCTGTTTTCTGACACTGACCTATCCCACAGCTAAGAAATGCAGGAAGTTCTTTAATTAGTTTCTTGTTTCTGGAGTGAAAGGTTAATGACTTTGTAGAATTACATTCATCCCTAAGTGACTATCTAACTTAAAATATATATATATATATATATATATATTTGAAAATGAAATATGGAAAGTGAGTTCTTTTCAAGTATTAAACAATAAAGATTTTTTTTCCCTATCATCAGGTCTAGCATAGTGTCTGGAATATAGTTAGTGTTTAATAAATGATATTTAAGTGAATAAATAAAGTAATGAAATAAAATAGTGTGACTTTAATGCGAGCAGCTCCACTTTGCATTGAGTCAAGTACCTCAAATGTGGGTCAATGACAAACACTCACTTTTGGTTTACATATAGCCATTTGAGTAAAACAGAAACCTTTTACCTTAGATGAATATGACCCAGTGGAATATAAAGTTAGAATGTAAAGCCCTAAAGTTCCTCCATATTTTTGTCATTTAAACCATGTTAAGAAATGGAGACTAATTTAGAACAATACATTCATTAAATTTTTTATACTTTGACAAGATAAATCTGTTCTAATATTCCAAGTTGTTTCTTTCCCGTTAACTCATCAGCTTCTCAGAAAGTTACTAGATATGCTGAATTATTAGGAGCTTTAGGTGTCCGAATAAAAAATGCTAATTATCTTGGTCTCTATTCATACTGTCTCACTTCTACTGCCTGCTAAGACTGTTCTGGGTTTCACTGCTGTCCTTACACAGCCACTGCATGAGGTGTAGTCACCTTGTTGAAGAAGCTCCCTAAGTTTTCACTTAGTCCCTCCATTTGGGGCTTCCTATGCTAGAAATATGAATTCATAACTGAATGGTCTTACTGTAGACACAACTGAATGGTCTCTTTCCCTTTCCCACCTTTCTCGGCTAGGATCTTTGTTCATCAGTTAACCTCTAAAACTTAACTACTCTCTCTACTGACTCTTCTCTCAAAATGTATGTTGAAGACTGTTTTGTATTGGAAAAACACAAAAGAACAACAAAATTCTCCTCCCAGCCTCTTTCTTCAAACTACCCTTCTCTAGTCGTTTTCAACAAGTTTTTAAAAAGAGTAAGCATCATTCCATCTCCCCATTTGCTCCCCTCTGTTTCAGTCTTGAACCCTTTGGTTTTCGTTACCCTTTAGCTAATGTTGCTCCCTCACTGATCACTAAGTACTTCCCCATATAAAAACCAAAGGAGGCTTTTCAGTACTAAACTTACCCGATTGCCCTGATACAGTTGTAATTGCTGATCACTCTCTCCTTCTCAGAGATATCCTTCACCTAGCTGGGTTTTTTGTTTTTGTTTTTTTAATCTCTCTGCGCATTCATCCATTATTCAAGCAGTTGTATTTTCTGCTCCCAACTTAGATATTGGTGTTCTTTGTGAATCCCATTTTTGACCCTATGTTTTATTCATTGACATTAACTTTTGCTTCAATCAACATGTTTTTTGTTCATAAAGACCTATCTGTCAACAGGTTTTCATTCATTAAGACCTCTCCCTGTTCTGGTTAGTTTATTTAATTTGGCTGTAGAATATTTCTTGTAGAATTTGTACTTCCTAAGTTGAGGGTTACCAAGTTCAGGGTTGGCTTATTACATGTTTATTGTTATTGTTTGTCCTCTCAATATACTTGTTGGCTTGTATATTACCTCAATACACCTTGAGCTGCTCATTAACCATTATTGTCCCCTACAATCCTTTCTACTATTCTTGAATATAGAAGTTCAATATAAGTTCATTAATTTAACAATCATTTTTGACCATTACAATTTCTAAGAACTCAGCCAGGCATGAATGATATAATGCATTTACTACCTCCTGGACATTTTCTGATATATGACTATAAATTAACTTATGAGAGAATTAAGAATTTTCCATAGTCCTACTAGAGCTAGTCCATTCATTGCCTTGTGATAAACTCTAACTCTTCATAGGGGATAAAGGTAGCCCTTCTATCTAGTCTGGCTGAGAGCACTCTTTTATACATTATAAAAGGCTACCTTTTCTTAGGCTGATACAGCATAGAGCCAGGGCACGTAACTTGGTGAGCAGAGCACAATCTGGATATCAGCTTCCATTGTTCCATCACCAGAATACCTTTGTGAGGGTTCACAATGGCCTTATCTACAATAAAACTTCAACCTACAGCCTGACCATCATTCTTTCTTTCAGGGTCCCTATGATCTAGCTAAGCTGGACCAATACTGCTGTCCTTTTTTTTTTTTTTTTGCCTCTACACCTGTGTTCATTGTGTTTCTTCTGCTTGGCATGACCTTCCTTCTGTGTCCATCCTAATGTGGCACAACAATTTAACCTACTTCTTCCCTTGAGCCTATACTGATTCCTTAGATAAAGGTAGCTTTTCTTCTTTCCCAAAATAATACTTTTTGTACTTATTATCATAAATCAAATCCTTTTTGAGCTTGGCAAGTGTCTTACCTCAACTACAAAATTGGAGGCATCTCAAGAGCAGAGATGATGTCTTATTCCTTTTCATATCTTCCATGAACATGTAAACACAATAGAAGTTTATGGAATGAATATTTCAAACTTAATCAAAGGAAATGATTTAATATTTGTAAAATGCTTAGCATGGTACCTTTCACAGAGTAAGTGCTATGCAGGTGTTTGTTAAATAAAACCAAAGGTCAATAGGACATGAGTGTGGATTTGAGAGGACTATTGTTATGATAATGAATGGTAATTATGTCCATAATTTATTAATAGACTCAGAAATACTTTCCTCTTTTATCATTAGAGTTTTAGTAATGTGGAACCATGGATAGAATCATTGCTTTTTTTATATATTCTATTCCTTTTTCTAATTACATATCATTTCTCTCATAGTGATAGTTAAATCTCATTATATTTAATGATTTATCCATTTTTTGCCGTAACAATTTTATCAGCGACTCCTTGTGTTATAATCTCATTATTTCACAAAATTATATCCTATTTGTTAAGAATAGTAACTGTTACCATGATTTCATCTTCTTTAATGCTCTTTTTAATCTCAATGTCATAGCCTTCTTTGTGAAAAGATTAAACATTTTTCTCCTCAGTCTAATACAGTTCAATGTTGCTTATATTATATAGTGTCTTTCTGTATTTCACTGTATGTTGCTATTTATATAAAATTTTAATTCTGTGTCTGAAATGTTAGTTTCATTTCTACAACTCTTTCTTTTAATAAAACAGAAAACATGTACTGAAGAAATCTAAATTACCGAATATTTTTTTCTTTCTTACAATGTATGATATACTTGTAATGAAATACTGAATCTTCATTCCTTAATTTCTATTGAATATATTTCTACATGGGATTAATTTTTTCCTTCTTGATTAAAATATAGTTTATATAAGAAAGTTATAAAGTGTTCAATTGCATCTCCTAAGTACATGTTGAAAATGTAAATAGAACATTACAGATTTTTATCATATATGGCCTAGTGAGTGAATTTGAACTAAAGCAAACAAATAAATGAAAACTGGAGTAAACAAATGGTAGGAAGCAAGTATAATCTGCTGATTGTTTGTATAGACAGCAATGTCATTTGAGACAAATTTTACCCTGTTGGGTTAATGCCAGAAATGTTCCAAAGCCAAGGGAGAAATTGTGTTTCTGAATAGCTCTTTCTTTTTCTAAGACCTAGTAGCTTTTTCTTTCAATTTTTAATATAGAAATTTCCAAATATATATGTGTGTGTTACATAAAGAATAATATTATGATCCCAATATACCATACCATGTCAAAAATGACCAATCATGTCATTTTAACCTCATTCTGCCATGCTTTATGGTAATTTTTTTAATGTTTAAAAAATTTCAATTGAATAATAACAAAAACTGATATGTATATATATATGTGTGTGTATATATATATAAACACATCTCCATATATATATTTTTTAAATTCTGAGTCTTAGATGCCACTTCTTCTGTTTTGCATAGTATTGATCCCTGGTGGGAAATGACTGCATGGCTCTTCTTTGATTGAAAAGTAGTTAAAGTCATTATTCTTTCAGGAAGAGAAGTCATCAGAGAAGTCATCAGTCACCTGCTAATGTTTCTGTGCTCAGCAAAATGGGTGGAATTGTTATCTGGAGCCACATTTTAGTGGCAATCTAGTGCCATGGTTAAGCATCTAGGCACAGGCTAGGCTTCCTACATTAAATCTTGGCTCCACCAAGATTTGACTGTGACACTTGAAAAAGCTACTTATCTTTTCTGCATCTCAGTTTCCTCCCCCTATGATAACAGTTCTTATCTCATGGGGTTGCTATGAAGATTAAATGAATACATATGTATAATTAAGAAGAGCTTCTGGAACATGGTAAGTCACATATATATTTCATATTATTATCAATTTTCTTAAGTTTGAAAGAGTTATGTGTTCTTAAGACAGGTGTTGGTCTTTAAGGATGATGATATAACATTTTAAAACACTTTTTAAAATTAGAGACAAGATGCAACATCTTAATTATAAAGAAAAAATATATTGTCTCCTTCGCTCCTAAAAATGGTCTTACTACTTTTCAGTATTATTAAAAGTATTCTAACTGTATGTTTTAAATTTTAAAAATCTCAGAGAAAAAAAATCTAGTTGGGACAGATAATGTTTAGAATATAAAAATTAAAGCATAATTTGTTCATTTAATTTTTGTGGAATTCCTCTAAAACTCAAGGAAACACGATGAGAACCCAAATAAACAAACTGTTAAAACATGGTTAGAAGAAATGTCCCCATGTATTAAATTCTATTCTTAGCAGATCTCCAACATGATCATTACATTTAAAGATGTCTTAAAAAAAATACAAGGTGTTTCCCTTTAAAAATACGAGGCTGATTTTAAAAAATACAAGGCTGATTTTTAAAAATCTTAAAAAGAGAAGACAGAGGAAGGAAAAGAAGAGAAATGAAAGGAAAGGAAAGGAGAAGGAAAACAAGAGCAAAAGGAAAAGAAAAATGATTAAAATAATTTTGGAAGAAAAGGGTCCCAGAGCAGGCTTCCATGGAGTGTACATTGAGCTGTAGAAACCTTAATATACTGGTCCAGGAGTCAGCCAATCAGGATGCTGAGAACCACATTTCCATAATGATGATTGGCTGGTGGACTGGAGGCTCAGCTGAGCTGAGAGGATGGGGAGGAAATGTTCCGCTGAGAAAATAGCAAAACAACTTTCTGTTGTTTACTGCATATTCTCCAAATGATTGTAGTGATTCATCCTTTAGGAAAGCTTGTTTTGAAAATAAAAGCAGCACAGTTGTTCACAACAAAAGTGATATTCAGCAGCCAAAGGAGCTGAGTATAATGGTACTCTTTTATTTTTCTGTAAAATAAACTTTAGTCTCCTGATTTTTTTTCCAAGCAAATATGTTAAGACTTCCTAGGAGATGCATAAAGGTTTGATTGAAAGTATAAATTAAACAGGGGTTACTATGTCTGAAGCACCTTTGCTTTATTAATCTGTTGGCTTTGTGAAATATGTGCAAATTGAAGGTAGCTTGTAAAGTGTGGGAAAATCCTTAAATTCTAGCATTGAAGTGTCTTTACAACTAAGGGGGTTCTGCTACTCTCCCCACAGAATCTATATTAAGAAATTTTTTTCTTGCAGTTATTTATGTGTGAAAGCTAGAGATACATTTCCCAAGGCATTTGGTATTGCTATCACAAATTTCAACACATATATAAAAATCCACTGTAATTAAATCATAAAGATTTCAAAAAAATGACAAAAGAGGGAGTAAAGAAAGGAAAGCAAGGAAGAAAGACGGAGTAGAACATAACAGCTGTATCCTGCTGCCTTTTGGTCCTCTCCTGCTTGGTGGTTGTATTTCAATGTAGTTGTCGCTTTAGAGCAGTGACAACATTTCACTTACAAGTTTTTAAATTTAGTTTTACAATCATTCTTTCCACAGATCATCTTTCTGGAAATAAGAATAATTCTATAATGCAGATTAAGCAGAAGTATTTTTCAGTCTCTCCCGGTGACCATTCCTTGGCTAGCTAACAGACCAGCCATTCAGAAGCAATTTTCTTCAGGCTGAAATTATGTGCTGACCGTAGCAGATCACTTCCCATAATAACCCTTCCCCCACCCAACGCTAAATACAATCTGTCTCCTACTCACTGTAATAACGTGCAAATGACTGTAATTTTGCAGACAAGAAACAGCCCAAAGTGAAACGTGTCTAAACAGAGGTCGATTTGAAAAATCAGGGCTATTACCTAAATCTGTAAAATACATATTGTAATAAAACCAGCAACAGCAATCTCCAATAAGTAGTTTTTTAAAAAAAAAATGTAGCTTGTGTTTTGATCTTCTTTATGTATCCAGTCTCCACTGGCATAAAAGAAAAATCCTTTTCCAGAAATGCTTTCATTACATGTGATGTAAATTACCTTACTTTGCTAACCAATTCGCAGACCTTGCCTGGGCACCCATTCAGATATAGTAGCGCATACCACACCACAAGGGCCTCACCCAGGCAGAGGTAAGATTTCAGACACTTAACACTGACCTACATTGCAGTTCTCTCAATGTGAGCAGTATACAAATGTTTCCCTTTAGAAGAATGTGCTATTTTGCAATATTTTGCTAGGTTCTTTAGAACTGTAGGGCATAAAAGGGACAAGATGTGCTGCTTTTCCTTCTAGGTTATTTTAAGGTTGAGGAATGGGAAAACTACATACACCTAGAGGGAGAAACACCTCCTTCTTTCACTTTATAGTTCTTTACTATGAAAATTCACTGTAGTCTTAAATCAGAGCATGGAAAAGTGGCTTTCTGTCATTTCAATTTGTTTAAGCAAAAGCGTGTTATAAAGATTTGCGAAGACAGTCATTATTCTCCTTCTCTTGGATGTACGGTCCCTTTGTTATACTCTATGGAATTTAAATTCAAGGTGAACTAATAGGGCATAGAAATGACCTGAAAAGTTAACACAGCTGTGTTATACAGTGTGCGTAAATGTCCATCTTCACGAAATGTATATCAGAATGTCTGCCAGTCTTCCATGGCAGTGTGAACACCCTCCGGTGTCCTTCTTCTCTAAAACCCCTGGGGAAGGATCTGAAATGTTTCCCAGTACAGGGTCCTCTCTCTCCACTTAACACCTGCTTCTTGGCACTTTATTTTGGTTCAGTGATAGTCAGGATACTGCAAAAACATCAAATGTTTGATCAAGAATACTGCTCACCTCTTTTTGGTGACAATTGTCTAGAGATGTATATTGTTAAAAATATTTCACAGAAATTTGAGGTTAGTAAGCATGTGTGAAAAGGCAGAGAGAAGAGCTTTCTCTAACAGACCTTTCAAAGGCAGGAAGTTAGGATTCTACCTGTGGGTAAAAAGAGTGAAGACCTTCTAACATTTGTGTAAGTGTTTAATAAATCACCAATTCTACAACCCCTAGAAATGAGAGCAGGCCACCTTCCCACTACCTTGAGGCAGGTCTGTTCATAAACAGCCCTAGATAGAGGAGCATTTGTCTGCACAATCTTCTTAGGCAGCTAGAAAGTTTCTCATTATATCTAAATTAAGTTCCTTTTCCCATAAATTAAGCCCAGTTCCAGGTAGGTTTTATTTTTTTATAACTTTGCTTTCTACTTTTTCTCCTTGGTCTTGAGTAAATCTCAAGGGTCAATGTTGGCATAGATTTAGAAAAGGTAGGCCCAGTTATAGACATCCTTCCAAATAAATAAAAACCCAAGAAATAATTTCTGATTCTTAATAATATACCACAATTCAGAGGAAATAGGTACCAAAGAAAGGCCACCTAGTTTTCCTCTATAACTGCTTGAAGCTCCTGCCTCCTTAGCATTGTACAATTCTGCCCTTAAAATGGGGAAAAAGTCTTCTGCCAGGACCTTCTGATCACCTTGTAATCGATGCAGTAAGTGCAGGGGCAGAGCTGGCAGTAGTGGTTATTGGAAATGGGATAACACTCTTTAACTGCTCCTACACTATCCTCATTCTCCTCCCACCCTCCATTCCTCCTAGACTCATTTCCAGACAGCTCCTCCCCTCGACCACATCTCTGGTCAGACACACACTAAAATGTAAAATTACAAAGTGCACATATTATACCAGTGTACTGGTATTATCAAATGTATGCTTGTGGATATTAGTAGGGAGGTAGTGTGTTCTGTTATCTTGATAAGAGAGAAAGATAAAATTGTCTTCTCTAAAATATAGTTGAACTTCCCGATTTTGTGAGGGGAGTAGCTCTGAATTTCTAAGCTAGTAATTATCTTAGTGTCAGTCATCAATTAGCTGAGAGCCCTCTGATGTCTCTTGATTGGGCCCTTTGTCAAACAACACAAAACAAACACACACAAAGCCAGCATAGCAACTCTGGTTTATTCAAGTCTGAGGGAAGAACTTGGAGGGCAGGGGATGGGGGTGGTTACAAATAGAGTGTGGAGATGTTGGAATGGAAGGAAAAGGCTTTAACTTGCCCAAAATGGTTGTGATTGAGTTAGGGATAAGTCTTTGTCTTTGACCAGTGGAGTTTATCCAAAAGACTTAAGATTTAGGGCTAGGTGTTGAAGTTAGGGTTGGGTCAGAGTATTTGAATATTAGGAAGTCTACGCTTTGGTTTTAGTTATACCAAATCTATGTTGCAGATTTGCTTTTCCCAAGGGAATGTGTTGGAGAAGTGACCCTTTTCCAACTTTACCAGGTCTTATTTTCTATGCCTTTTGAAATCCAGTTGTTTTAAGAACTAACTATTGATTTTTCCAAACCTATAAAACATATGGGGTAGCCACGGGCTTCCAAAGGCTGAAACGCAGGTGATACTTCAGGGACACAGAAAGTCCTTTGAGGAACCACTCTTTTAAAAGAAGAAGAGTTAAAAATCACCATATGGTGCTGTGTTATTATCAATGAGACATACACAAATTGTAAAATCTATACATTCAAAAATATAAAACAATCATCAAAGCTAAAATGGAGGATAAGTGGATATTAGATATCTAATTTGTCTCATTTTATTTATTAACGTACAGCTTTGATTTGAAGGGAGATCTAAGGACTATTGTAGATTGCATTCATCTAGTTTTTATACCTCAGAAAAGGGTGGAAACGGTTCTTTAATACTGTTTTCAGCCAAATCTAGTTCATCTTGGGTTGTGAAACAACTGGCATGTGTGTGAACTAAATATATTGAAAGCTCAAACATGAGTCAATACACATTATTTAAAACATACGACATATTTTTATTGCTCCACAAACTTATCACTGAATACTTACATCATAAGCTATCTTCTGCTAGCACTAATTCACTTTATATGTTCATCTGACTCAGTTAAGTACCTTAAATTGCAATTGTCATGTGGAAATTATAATCCCAGTAGTGCTGGATCTTTAAAACTTGGGATCATGATGCTTTCTATTAAATTCAGAGCACCTTTTGCCTTTAGAATTTCCATGTTCTAGCTCCTAAAAGTACTGGAAAATAACAATGAAAAATTAAAAATACAAGTGCTCTAAAGGCTTTATACAAATATATTAGCTTAAGTATATTAGCTGTTACAGTACAATACTGAATTTATTTCATTAACCTCTCTTACCCTGTCACCTCAGAGTCCTATTAACCTGGCGTTTGTCCTACAATAAACTCTAAAATATTTCTGTATTTTTGGCGGATTGTTCGGTGTAGCAGTCAAAAGATTTAACACCTCTCCCCTCACCCTCAATCCTCATGGTAGGGTTAAAAATTTGGGGGAAGGGGAACTCTGACAATCCGTTGGTTTAAAAAATGTGGACTGGGACTGTTTAATGGGTTAATCTTCCTAGTATATTTCTCTCTCACAAATCGATTTTTTTTTTTTTTTTTAATGAGGCTGGCCCGAGGTGTTAATATGGTTGGCCGGGACCTTAATTTATTTTGTTTTTTGTTTTTTTGGAGCCGCCTAGGACCGGGTGGGAAAGATGTGTTACTAATTCCAGGGAAGAACCGTTCACGTAGTGGTGGTTAAATGGTTGCCAATGTTAGCACTTCAGTGCTTGTAGACCAGTAGACTGGAAACAAAAGGGTTACTTGTTTCCCCACCACCGCCTTTACCCCCTGATCGATTTTTCTTATTTAATCAGCGAGTAAAAAGAGACACGGGAGGTAGAAAAATGGAAGAAGGGCAAAGTGGTGGGGGAGGGTTGAAAGCCAGAAGCTGCCATACAGAAAAATCAGCCTTGGGAGTTCGCGCTACCGAGTCCTTGCGACAAGGAAGGGAAACCAACAAAACGTTCGGAGTCATTTCCACACAGCCAGCCTCCCTTTTCTCCTCGCTACGCGCTAGTGGCTCATTTGGCTTCCTTCTGCCACCGAGCGATCACATACATTATTTCCCCCAAGATAACACAATCAAACTCGTATTTACCGACATCCGCTCCTTGCAGCCTGTTTGAGATTTGTTTTAATAAATAAGTGTTTTATGTGAATGATGCAGTAATTGAAACGCGAGCACCATTTTTCCCCCTTCTTACTGCAGGAGGTTCCTCTACCCCAATCTGGTTGGAAAATAAAACGCTTTGTCTCCACAACCACCCCCCGCCGCACCCCCACCCGCTCTCAGTGTGTGTTTTATACGTGTGTATTTCTCAACCCCCTACAGTAGCCAAGAGAAAGCAGCTAGCCAATGAGAGAGCCCGGTTTCATAAAAGCTGCTCTCTGATTGGCCCGATCCGAAAGGGCAATGGGAACAAAGAAAAGTCCCTTTCAGGTATAGAGGCTCAGAGCTCCTTTTGCTCCACTCCCCCTGTGTGTGTGTTGTGTTTCAGTCCTGATTTCAGTGTTGCAGAACAAGCTTGTTGTGTGTGTGCACCAGGGGGATTTTTGTTTTCTTTTTTTTTAATTTTAATTTTTGCTTTTATAAAAAATACACAGGACAGTCTGTGACATTTGATGGTCCATCTTCTTTAATAATAAATTTGTTGAAGAGATTATAATTTCCAAAATAAAGCGGCTTCAACCAAACACATTCAATGCAGTTAGAAGGAAAAGGTCAACTCGATCCAATACAGACCGTAAGTACGGTTGCGTGGTGTGTCTCTATATAGCACTTAGCGGGGACTTCATGCAGGGGAATGTGCGAGTTTTATGCATTGAAATGAGGAACTAGTTACAGGGTTTGGCTTTTGCATTGAGAACAACAACCCAAGAAGGGTGAATTTTAGTCAGTGGAGGGTGAAGCATTTGTAACTTCTTCACACAAATTAAGCTTGACTGGGCACTCGGGGTAACTTAGAGTAAATTACCTTTTGGGCTCTAACCCAAGGAGAATAAAAGTGACACAGTTACATATCCTGATCTGCAGTGTCCATTCTCTGGCTCACCTCACTCCCTCTTCTATCCTAGCTGGGCAAGACCCTCTTCCAAACCGTGCCAGGGAAATGGGGGCAAGGGCAGAACAAGCTGATTTCTGTCTCTTGTCACATCCTAGTGCCCAATAACTTAATATTAAACAAAGGAATAGTCACCCATTACATGTAATGGTTATAATTACCATTTTCCACCTCCTTAAAAAAGCAAGCAGCAAAACACCATTAAGAAAAAAAAAAAGCCCCACCCAACCCAAACAAACCCACAAATAGTAACAATGGTGTGTTTATTACAGGACCTGACTTGGGAGCTAGCAAAATATTTTTCTTTGTTTAAGACATGAGGGGGGGTCTCTAAAACCGAAATTGTTTCGAGGTGCCCTCCTCCCTCGCCTCGGCGTCCCTATCCCTGGCCCCTTGGGAAAGGCTACAAATTGGAGATAAGTTGAGGAAAGGTTTATAAGGTGTTTCTTTAAAACATCTGCTTTGCTCTTGTGCTCATTACATTTCACTCCTTCCGAACTTCCGAGAGCCTAGATCTGCGAGAAATGTTTCACATTCATAACTTGTAGCTGCGCCCACTGCAGGGGGTGGTGGTGGTAGGCGGCGGTGGGGAGAGTATGGCAGGGGGAGGGGAGAGACCTTCAGCTTTTTTTTAAAGACCAGATCAGTATTTTCTTGATACGCTTGTCACCATTTTTGTTCTCACGACAACCAATTGAGCCCTTGATCCTCACGTGATGTGAAAGGCTTGCACTGTAACAAAATCGCTCCTTTTAGATGGTTGGTTGTTGCTAACTTGCCCATCCCCCTCTCTCAGCCCCGACATTTCCAGCAAAGCGACTCTCCACTTCCAATCCATCAACAATTCATTACTGCTTTTAGCTTCCAAACGCCAGCTAATTAAAAATACTAAGCCAAGCTCCGGGGCCATCTGACTAAACACAGGAGGGGGTGGGCGAGAGAGGAGGAGGAGAGAAAAATAAATAAAAGGGAGACGCACCGTTTGCTGCGACTATAAATGGGGAAAACTGTCCGGGAAAAGGTCGCCTTTAAAAAAAAAAAAATCTTTTTTTTGACTCTAATTATCGAATTACCGCCTGACTGATTGGCTTGAGTGACAGCGGATTTTTTTCCCCCTCGGGGACTATACTAGGAACTCGGTTCCTTTTTCTTAAAACAACATAAAACAGGAAAACATCACATCCTTTTAGGTTTCGAAGACAGAACCAATTTTAATCGCCGTTATTTTCCCTTCTCCACCCCACCGCCCACCGTCCCCCGCCCCCAGCGAACGCTGTTATAACTGGTTTATCAGCTCACAATCATTTGCTTCCCCTCCACACCTTTCTTTCTCCTCTGGCTCCTTTCATCCCACCTTTCTTTTCCTCCCCCCACCCCTTGGCCCCCTCCTTTCCTCTTAAGTTAGTTCAAGAAATCAAATCTGTCAGGACCGGCGGAAAAATGCCACTTCCCGACTAACAGGCGGAATCCAGCCCAGATTTTCAGTCCTTTCTTCTTATTCTTTCTTCCCTTTCACTAATTTATCCCGATGTTAGCACATTCTGTCTTGTTACTAGCGGACGCCTGTAGGTTTGCTACATGGGATCATTACTTACTGATCACGGTGACTCTGAAGTCTGGAACTGAAGGCGGAATGAGAAGTTGGGAAAACTTTTTTCTCTAAGCTCTCTCTTTTTTAAAAAACTATTATTCTCGATGCTTGTTAAGAGGGAAAAAAACGTTTGGTGCTTCTGTTGTGAATGTGAAACATTATCTTCCAGCTGTACAGTGACACATTTTTTTAAGGAGAAAAGGACTCCTGATCCGTTTGCCAAAAGGGGGGTGGGGAGGTGGAATAATGTTATCGAGTGATTATTCTGGCTGAGATGTGTTATTTGGTTTCTTCCTTCTTGATCATTTGGTGTTTAAGTAAAATGAGGCACAGGCTTGTTTGCCGAGTGGAGTGGGAAAGGCATTTTGATTTGCTGGCCTAATTAAAAAATGATAAAGGATTAAAGGTAAGCAATGTCTGTGTGTATGTATATTTATTTATTTTTCTTGACAATCAACTGTTAAAAGGGGGCTGATCCCTTTAAAAACCGTTTTAACTGATCTTTGTCAAACACACACTCATTTGCGGTCATTGAGGCCACCTTGGCTCAGATCACTTAAAGTGTATGTCTTAATCAGTTTCCCTGTACAGTCAGTAGCACCATATTTAACAGATTGAGCAAGTCTGTGACCTAGGACTATGGTAGAATTGTTTGGATGTAATTTTTTTTTTTCCTAAAAAGGCAGGTATTTAGCTTTTTATTTAACACTGTCTTTTCTATAGAGAAATACTCTTAAAGACATGTGTGTATTTAAAAAAATATAATTGTATAAACTGTTGGGGAAGAGGATAGGAGGGGAGTATGTGTATGGTGGTGGTGGTAGGGGGGTTATTGGTTGTTTTTTTCTGTTCCTTACTGGGAACAAAAACCAGACTTCCCAATTTGTAAAAAGAAGTAATAAAATTAGAAATAAGGAGAATTTAGCAACATTATTCTGAAACTAACCTCAGAGAACTTCCAGGGTCTGGTCATTTAAATTGCAAGATCTAGGGCACGTTTAGGGATGTTTAAAGCTGTGTTCCTCCCTCTTGTCTGAGTGTTCAGGCTGTGTATCTGGGGTTGAGCCATCTATCACATGTTATATGCTAGACAAAAATCTTAAAACTCTTTCTTTTTGTTTAAACCTTTCTGGACTTGACTCAGATCCTTAAGATATTTTAATGCCTTTTAAAAAGTGATTATCCTTGCGTTGTTACTAAAGGGACTTTCTTTTTTAGCTACTGTAAGATGCTTTCTGTCATGGGTATGTTTTGGAGGCTTGGTTATTTTTCTTTATACCTGATATTGTACTATGGAGACAATACACTAGCCACTTTGCTCTCCATCCTTCCCTGTACCCCTTACTGACTCCCTAATATTAACCTTTTTTTATTCTGGTAACACCCAGACAAGAAATATTCGACTTTTCCCCCCTTCACAGGAAAAGGTGGACCTGGACTGAAGGGTGTAAAATCCCTGGACACATTCCTGGGGCAGGAAAAAGGAGAAGAAGATTAGAAGATTTTTTTTTCCTAAGAGAAAGCCCAGCGGAGCTAAACGAATGTCCCCTCATCTCCAAAGGAAAGTTCATCGGATTTTTATTCTAGAGAGCTCATCTTCAGGATGTCAGTGAACATTTCTACTGCAGGAAAAGGTGTGGATCCAAATACGGTTGATACTTATGACAGTGGCGATGATTGGGAAATCGGAGTTGGAAATTTAATAATTGATTTGGACGCTGATTTGGAGAAGGACAGACAGAAATTTGAGATGAATAATTCCACCAATACCACTAGCAGCAGCAACTCTAAGGATTGTGGAGGTCTGGCCTCCAGTGGGGCCGGTGCTACAGCAGCCTTAGCCGATGGCCTAAAATTTGCTTCTGTTCAGCCCTCTGCTCCCCAGGGGAATTCACACAAAGAGACCAGCAAATCAAAAGTGAAAAGGAGTAAAACTTCTAAGGATGCTAATAAATCTCTGCCTTCTGCTGCCTTGTATGGGATTCCCGAGATCAGCAGCACTGGCAAGAGGCAGGAAGTCCAAGGGCGCCCTGGAGAGGCAACTGGCATGAATTCAGCGCTGGGTCAAAGTGTGAGCAGCGGCAGCGGCGGCGGCAACCCAAACAGCAATAGTACCAGCACCGGCACCTCCGCTGCCACCGCGGGGGCGGCCTCCTGTGGGAAAAGCAAAGAGGAGAAGCCAGGTAAAAGCCAGAGCAGCCGAGGCGCCAAGCGGGATAAGGATGCGGGGAAATCCAGGAAGGACAAGCACGACCTGCTTCAGGGCCACCAGAATGGCAGTGGCAGCCAGGCCCCTTCCGGGGGGCACCTCTATGGCTTTGGGGCCAAGAGCAATGGAGGTGGCGCGAGCCCCTTCCACTGCGGGGGCACTGGGAGTGGCAGCGTCGCGGCTGCCGGGGAAGTTAGCAAAAGTGCCCCGGATTCAGGGCTCATGGGAAACTGTTTGTTGGTAAAGAAGGAAGAGGAGGAGGAGGAGAGCCACAGGCGAATCAAGAAACTGAAAACGGAGAAGGTAGGATAAAGTCGCCTCTCTAGATCTCCCACTTTTCCTCTTTGTGTGCATTTGTGTGGTTGTGTGTGGAGGTGTGCCTCTGTGTGCCTTACACTTCTTATTCGTGCTTTCTGGTTCCTTGTGAGATTTCTATGATATGCATCCTCTCCATGAAAATTTGGGATGGGGTAGCTAGCTTACTTGGGTGCAGTGTTTAGCTTTTGGCTTCTGCTGCTGCTGCTGCTGCTGCTGCCGCCGCCGCTGCCGCTTGTGGTGCTGTTCGGGTCCCCAGGTGGGAGGGCCTGGGTGTTCTAAGTACCTTTTGCCCTGCAGAAAGGCTCCTGGCCAGTCAGTCCGCCGTGGTGTGCTTGTAATAGAAAACCTGTGCATGTACCCACTTGACTCTTGTCCTGGTTTCTCCCCCAAGGAGAGCTGTCTTCTGTTTTAATTTACATGTCCTAGTATTTCTGGTATGTGTCCTTATGTGCAGGGTTTACGCTCCTTCCCTGGAGAGGTGTGTCGAGGATTCTAATTTACACTTCACCTTGAATCCTTTTATTTTTTTCGTTACTGTCTCCAAAACAGTTCTGTCAAAGGATATCATCCTTGGATGGGTTCCTCTTATTGGTTCTGAATTAAACCCTGACCTTGGTGTCCTTGGGTCGTTGGTTTCATAACTGTGGGGAAAGACTGGAATGGCTTTGGTGGCTGCTAGGTAGGTCTCTAACTTTGTTCCCTCGCCCAGTTCTTAGCTGGAGATTTAAGAGTATTATCACTTGGATTTCTAGCTCGACTAGGGAGCTGAAAGGTTGGTAAGAAAAGTGAAATAGAGTTGGCAAATTGGTGTTCCTGAAATGTGCAAACAGAGCCAACTGATACTAGAATTACCCATTGCCTTTGAGTGGTGGGGATGTTGATTTAGGCAATTTGGACCCTTCCTCTCACCTGTCATTGTCTTCCTAGTTAGACACTGCATTTGAAAAACTGCCCCCAGTCTTCTACTGCTTGATGCTGGAGGCCTGTGACTTGCTGGTCTGGTGATTGTTGTGCACTGAGTCGTGCCCTAGGACCGAAGATGCTCTGTCCTCCAGGAAGGCTGGGCGTGAGCTGGGGGTGATGTTCTTATGAAATTAATCTTTAGGTTCATTCTACAAGTTGTGCCTTGCAGAAGCAAAATTCATAGCATGTGGTTTGTGGCATGGTTGTTTGGAAATACGCTTATTAACTAATTTAATTTTTGCTATTTCTAACTTGGTCAGAATTGTAAGATGTTTTCGGGTAATTATTTTTATGTACAATTATTCACAGCTCTCTATTTAAACTTTTGTATTTCTGTGTTCGTATGTTCAAGATTTAAGTTGGAGTACAGGAATAAAGTTTTTATTTGATGATTTTAGAAGTTGATAAAGGTCCACTAAGGTGTAGATAATGCCAAAATTGCAAAAAAGCTTCTGAGCACTTTTATTCCTGTCTCCTTGGTCAGACAGCATTTTCCGTTGGTGAATTTAAATGGACTTTTTTTAAGTCCCAGGTTTTAATTCTTATGTTTAAATGTGTAGTTTCACATAATTTCTGCTAAAAGGCATTCTGAGATCTTCTTATTACTTAGTACAGTAGGGCATTTACTTTTGTTGCCAATAGTCTTCAAATTGCAGTTCTAATCTGCTCTAACTATCTAGATGAATTGCCCTAATCCAGTGCTCACAATGGCTGTGGTTAAGGAGTCAGAGCCATTTGATTGGATTCACTGCTGCCTGGAATGTGGGAGGTACTGCCCTTTTGCATTCCCCTTAGCCTTTTAATCTTCCAGCCAAATGTTCACATTCAACAATTTTGTTTAGCTGGCAATCGGAACATTTCAGTATCTCAAAGGCTGCTGTCATGGCAACTGAGATTAGAGCGTGGTGTCGGTTCTCCAGTTTTTGTGTTCTTTTCACTTTCTAGTCACAGAGGAAGCTGGATGAAGAATGGAAGACTTAAATTATTCATATCCATGCAACTCATCTTCAGGCAGAGCAATATAAATGTGATAATATGAATTATATAAATGAAGAGCAAACAAGTCATGATGGGCCTGGGGTGGAGGAGGGGAGAGAGCTCAGTGCATTAGATTCACTCCACTGCCAACGGTAGCCACCAGTGTTGGGTACACAGGGACACTAAAGGGATGGCTCCAAGGAGCTTGAATCCTGCAGGGTAGGCCATTCTCTGTCAAGTTGGGGTGTTGGCTCAGGAATACCATTCCTGTAGGCTTTCTTACCCCACCCCCACCCTGCCCCAGAACTACTCTGGAGAATGCTTTCCTCTTTGGCACACAGAGGTGGCACTCCCTTGCACAGATGCCACCCAGGGAAGTAACTCTAATTCCACTAGTGGTTTTGTAAATTAGACTTCAATTTAGAAAATACTTTCTTAAGATAGGAGGATACTTATTTAGGAGGTAAAGGTTTAGTAGGACAGCTTCACCTGACAAAAATATTTCAACACTGAGGCATCTTGAGAAAGGTTGACGTTTCGTACATCTTTTAATTTCAGCCTTGCTTGATTACCTGGGTTTGTGAAAACAAGTGACTGAAAAGTGAAGATGATTAATTGTCAGCAATCAGATGTGGCTCATGATGGGCCAAATGTGGAAACCGAAGGGGGGACATGTGTGTGTGCTTTTTTTTTTTCTTCCTGGTTGGAAGGCTCACAGGAGATTCATAAGGCTGACTGTCACTGGTTAATTTTCACAGCATGCTTAAATGTCTATTTTTGGTGTGTTTATTCTTTTTCTTCACTACACAAAGTCATGTAAAACATGATAAATTGGATCTTATGAAACCTAATTAAATCAATGAGTGTTCTACTCCTTTATGTGGAAACCACAAGTATGTTGTAAAAGTCGCCACTCCCTTAATACGTGAACAAAATCAAAACATGCCATAATTCTAAGATGTTTGAGCTATATTTCTATAGCCCATTTTGTGGTTAAGCCACCAGTGACATGTCTGAATAAGTAGATTTGACGGGGTTGGCTTTTGGTTGTTAAAACCTGCTTCTCCACCTCCCCCTTCCTTTCTTTTGAAGCATATTAGCCTCTGCTGAGGCTCTTCTGTATGTATCCTCCTTAGCTGTCTTGCAGTTTTGACTTATCAGACACAGGCATTTGGCCGGGCTAAATGGTTAGTTAAATAGGTTTATCTGATCACTGGGACGTTCAAAAATACATAGATTTCTTAAAAACAGCTGATAGACGTGAAAGGTGCAGGAGATCTCATAGTTGTGTCTTGGAATTCTGACTACTCAGTACGTATTCAGAAAAGAGAATTATTTCTCCAATATCATACTGCTTTCACTAAACTGGTTCTTAACAGCCTAAAGGGGGGGGGGTGTCTACAAATGGACCTGTCTATAAAGGGTATCATTCATTGTATTTTATTCTCTCATAGAAGCCTTTTTTACACTACACGAGGGAATTCTGGCACATTTTCTAAGTGAGTGTGAGCACTTTAAGAACATATTATGATTAATGAGTTTTGTGGACAGTATGCCTCCCCCCAATATAGTGCCCCCTACAAATTCTGCTTAGAGAGTGCAGTTTATCTACTGCGAAATAAAAGGGCAGAAAGGTCACTTGCTATAATTAAAGAACAAAGTCCATTGTTGTTGGACAGCAAACTGTTTTGAAAGCTACACAAGAGATTTAGCTGTTAAAAACGTTGGTAACTAAGGGTGGCTCCCAATCATTGATCCAGCCCCTTACTTTGACATCACTGGGTTCTGGGCACAGTATTTGAAATGTGCTGGGTTTGCTGGAGAGATTTAAAAAAACAACGCACAACTGATCAAGATTGTGCTAAAAGGAGATAAATAATGTTTAGCAACTTTTAATAACTTTGCAAATAGTCTATAAAAAAAAAAGGGAGGGGAGGAGGGACTGATTGTCCAAATGTCATGAGGTTAAGAACGCTCTTCAAGTGAAATTGCTTGGCTGCAAAATGGTTTTAATTAGAGTGTTATAAAGACTTATTTTTCCTAAGCAGCATTTTATAGTTAGTAAATGAAATGTATGCCGAAAGTGCTAAGCAGAAATCTCCCTAACCACAGAGGTGTTCAATAACCAGATTCAAACAACATGGAAAGTACCATCTGTTCTTCGTTTTCAGCATGAAAAACAAGGATTGAATGGCTGAGATTTGCTCCAATTTTGACTGTGTCTGTGTGTTTTTTTAAATTTAAAAAAATTCACCTGGTACTTCATAGAAACTTGAAATTGCAGTAATATGAGCAACACTGTGAAAACACATGTTTCTACATTTATTTTAACCAGTTCCATTTTTATTTAAAATATTTCCAGAAGCCCAGCCTTTGAATACTTTATAATGGTTATTCAGTTCCTGCAGGCAGTTACAATGAGGGGTCAGTTCTTCAAAGATCTAACTATTTAGTCAGTACCTGAATTATTCTGTCAATTTTCCCCCTGGAGGCGAGGTGGGGGGGAGGCAAAGGCTCTCACAGGCTAACTCTGGCCAGCGTTTATCGGTTAATCTAATTGTAGGTGATAGCCCTGTGCACTGGTGTTTACTATTCAGAGACCTTGCTCTCCTGAGCTGTAGTCTGGGATTGTTGATAACAAGGAATATATTCTTTTAACGATGATAACTTTTTTGAGTCCTTGACTTTTAGATGCTAAGCTTCTTGGTTCTGGTTGTAGTAAGAGCCCTGGGTAAAACATTATCCGCCTTTGTTTGAGGTCTCTTATAGAAGCTAATGACTAGGCTTGTGCCTCCCTGAGATAAATGACATTATCTCTGAGTGGGCTGACAGGAAACAGACATGTTAATGGTGAAGCTGCGGGGAGGATCTGCTTGGGTTCTGACAAAAGAGCTGAGAAGGGACCCCTGGTTGTGGTCATTAACACAGAATGCTTTCTTGCTCTTCCTAAGAGGCCCTTGATAATTGGAAAGCTATTCTAGCCAGAAGCACTTAAATCATAAATCTACGACTCCTAGTTCCTTTACATTCATAAAAGTAGCAAAGTAATGTGTTTTTTGTTAACTGGTTTGTGATCTGGTCTTTTAAAATGGTGGCACCTCTAGGCTGGGTGATAGTGACATTTGGGAGAGCTGTGCCTGGGACTGTCTTTATCAGATGGGAATCTCTCTTTGTCTTTCATCATTGCTCAGTCATCCCTCTGCCTTAATAAAGGGAGTGGGTCCAAAAGCTAAAAAGAAATGATTTTTATACGTGAAGATGTCTCATGGGAGAGGGATAAAAATCTATTTTTTATAAGTGGGGGAAAAGATTTTGCTCAATGATTTAAATGTGATGAAACCTGCCTTTTGAAGTGCATGTTTAAAAAGTCATGGGTATAATTGAGTTTCAATGCAGTTTAAACTCTCTGCTTCTTGAATGGAGATAATTGCCATGTTGAACACACTCTAGAGGTGTAGAAGAGGTGGAAGGATCATGTTATTCTATTCTTTAATATTAAGCACTGGAAGTTTTTCATAGTAATTACTTTAGCACAACATAGTTTTTTGATTGCCAGCACTCTGAACTTGCCAGTGATCTGAACATCAAGGTTTTTGCTTGAATACTAAACAGTTTATTCCTAAATTACTTAATCCTGACTGTAGCATTCTTGGAGAACACGGAAGCCAGAACTAAGGAAATATGGGGCTATCCTTTAGCAACTTCATAGTAGAAATAATCCTTCTTCGCTAGGATTGTTGTTGATGAATAATAATAATATCTTCTTAATCTGTACACGTAAGGCAGTCGATAGGAAAAGAGAGCAAGTGAAATCTCTGCATCAGGAATGACTTAGGTCATCATTGTAGCCTAACATAGAGATCATACTGGAGCCTCCTAACTCTGGTATTGCATAGGTGTGTGTATATGAATGTTATAATCGCATATATAGATGTTGGGCTAGCAGTGGATTTGGAGTATTTAGTTAGTATAGGCTTTATTTATTTATTTTTTTAAAGTGTCACCATTGATTTTACGTTCCACTCTGTGGCAGAGTAAATGGGCCCATTGCTATCCAATTCTCTCAGCTGAAGTTTCACTAGAGACTACCATGCTCTCTGCTGCAAGTTCTTTTTAAGCTACAGGTTTGGTCTCTTGGAACAAAGTCTGCAAATGAATGAAAGGTTGTTAAACTATTCATAGTCAGTTGACCAGCAGTTGGGCTGTTTGTAATGTTATTTTGAGAGCTCTAAGGATATTCAAGAGGGTGAGATTGGCACATTGCTCTGAAAGCTGAGATCTGTGTATCTGCTAAATATGGGTAACAAACTATTTTTGGGAATGTATTAAAAGAGATGATAGGTTTTGCCTGAAGAACTGAAGTGATCACAAAGCAAATACTTCTTATATTTTGATAGGGCATTGGGTCTTGAGATACATGGATCGCATCTGGTATTCAGGAGAACTCAAAGGGAAGGATGTTTTGGTTAGAACAAATGGGTTTGAAGTGATGAATAAATACTACCGATTTTTTCAAAGCTACTCTCTTCTTTTTCCTCTCCACCCCCTTTCCCCAGTTTGATGATTATTCACTGTGACATTCTAGCTCAACCACTGAGCTTTTTTGCCTCCTGGGAATCCTCATTGTCAGCTAGCACCTTAAGAAAATTGTGCCTACAGAGACATTTAGGTATATTCCAATAATTCCATTTGAATGTAGCTTTTACAGTTTAAAAATATATTGATTATATTTTGTGTTGTACATAATGATTTTAGAAAGCAGATATTTAGGTTGTGGAATTGGCTTATTATGTTAACCGGAGAGCAGATGGCATAGTGCCACAGACGTATAATTTTACTTAAAGGGACTTTTAAGGTTTTGATGTGTTTTCTTTTCCTCTTATTTCCCTGATGGCTTCTTTTTATTGAAGGGTAACTTAAGGAGACCTGGTAGCAATTTTACTGCCTTCCCCTGACAGTTTGAAATAATAGCTTGGTCTTTGGTTGCACTGATCTTCTACCAGTCAACTTGATTCTGGTTTTTGTCATGTGGCAGTGAATTAAAAAGAAAAAAAGTGTTTGTAGTATGTTTTAAGAAATGGACTCTTTTATATGCTTCAATTAGCAACAGACGACAAAGTTCCAATTGGTCACACTTTCATAAACTCCTAGAAGTCACTGTTCGTCCTTTTGATTAAAGAAAACTCCTGGTTGGTTTCTTGGGAAAGCACATCTGGCTCTCTGGTTGCTTTAGGTATACCTTTTTGTCTCTCGAATTAGTCACTGAAGGTTCAAAGGTCGCGTCTAAGTTCTTCCTAGTTAGGTTAGCAAGCAAGCTTTCCCTCTACTAGAGGGCTGTACTTTTTTGGGTGGCTACACCTACCATGTGTTTGAATTCACTTGGCATAAAAGTACCATTTGTTTCTATGCCTACATTTTACAGTTTTACTCATTCTTCACTCAGAAGAACATCATCAGGATGAGTTGGAAGCATTGCCGAACTTTTTTTTTTTTTTGCAAAGAGTACATAGCCAGACCAGATTACTTTTGGATTTCCTGTCACCTCCTTGGCTGATTTTATGGATGGCTCATGTTAAAAGCAACAATAATGTTTGAATTGGAAGGGTTGAAGCCTCGGGTCTTCATTCTTCATGAAGAACTGTTTATTTGTGTGTGGTTCACCACAGTACATGGATAATGCTATCAAATCTGTGCTTTATTATAGGCTTATGACTAGCACAGCAGCACTTCAGTTATGTGTTTCTGGGTTTTAGTTCTTCGCCAATTCTTTTGTGATGGAAATGAAATTAGAACTGAATCTTTGCAGCCAAGGGGAAAATAGGCACAACAAATAGAAATTGTCCCTTGAGCCAGTTCAGAAGCAAGCAGTGGTGATTTAAGAAAAATTTTTTTTTCAAAGTAAGTGAAACATACTTCTATTTAACTTTTCCGTGAAGACTGGTGGAAGATGAGCCTTACACTTTGACAAATGGAGGCTGTTCCAACAACTAGGCTTTATATCCCTTTATATTGTTTCACATTTTAAGTAACTGATTGAAAAGCGATTCACATTCTCAAACCTTGAAACTGCTTTGAAGGTGGAATTTGAGTAAGTGATATTGTTTGCTTCTGCTCCCCAAAGGGAACAACATGATTTTAAAACGGAGCAATTGAGCTTTTCCGCATCAAACTCCATTTGGCCAATTGTCTACATTTACATTCCTCGCCCAAATCCTTCACCAGCCTTTCCCATGATGCCGCAGCAGATGCCAGACACTGAAGTAGAAAGCAAGCAGCTGTTTCCATTACCCCATTGCTGTATTATCCTCCGCAATCTGCATTCTTTTTTCTCTCCCCGCCCTCCCCCCCATCCTTGCCTCCTTCTTTCCTCCCCTTCCTCCTCTCTCCCCTCCCCAAAACCTCCTCCCCCACCCCCAGTTTTAAAATAAAGAAACCTTCTCCTTCTGACTTTTGCTTGCTCCAGTTTATCAGGCTGCAGGTTTTATCTTACCAGGACCACTGGTTCCTTCGGGAGGCCTAGTTTATTGTTCCGTGGCAGGAGCGGCCAGAGTCCCAGGGCCCGGGGGTGTGGCCCGCTCGTGCCCGCGGGCCGGGCGCGCGCTCCCTGTGGGACAGCGGGGCGAGCAGCCGGGGACGCGCCCTCCTTTCCTCCCAGGACCCGTTTATAGCCCTGAGCGCTGTAAATGTGTCAGCTCTTCAAGACGGGCTCACCTCTTTCTTCATTTGCTCCAGCTTCTAGTTTGACAACGTTCCCCTGAGGCGGAATTCTAATCTGCTTCCAATTAGTTGCAAAATGTGACTGAAATTTCCACATTATGACTGCTGTTTTACTTGCACGCACACATCTAGAAACAAATTAATGCTCTTGAATATTTATTTTTTGAGCCCTTGGATTTACTTTAAGAGGAAGAGTTTCCAAGTGTTTGAAATGACTTCCAGGATTTGCATTTTTTTCCTCTCAAAGCTTGCAGTACTGGGTATATATATATATGTATATTTTAAAAAAAAAACAGCTTGGGGGGCCCATCTCTTAATAATTAAGCCTTTTCTATCTTTTCAAAATTTCTCAAAATGTATTACACATGTTTAGGTTAAACATATAACTTTTGTAGCATTTCTAAAATAAACAAAACAAGGATGTTTGCCCAAGTTTAATAGAGGGGGGTCCTGGTGCAGTGTTTTAATAGAACACAAATACACACAAATTTACTTCTAAATATAGCTAAAGTATATTTGGCTAAAGCACACAAGACTTGTTACACACTTTTAAATTCTTTCATTTGATATTCAAAAGCTGTACACCCAAAGAAAGAATTGGGTGATTAATTGGCTTAACAAATACAAGGGTACCTTTGAAGATGTCACAAAGGGCTTTAACCTTATCCTTCAGATGTGTGCCTAGATCCTGAGCACAGCCTCCTGAGCAGTCAGTCCTCTGGAAGCTGTTGGAACTTCTGGGCTGAAGTAGGCATAGTCAGGGGCTTCCTATGACTTCAGTACCCTGTGTCCCCATCTACATAATCCACTGTTAGGAGAATGAGCTTGACTCTGGGTTTTGGGGTGGTTCAACTTGGAGGGAGATCATTACGCCAACTCTATATCTTCCTTTATAGTGATTTTTTTTTTTTTTTACAAAGATATCGATCTACCTGATTATATGTAAATAGTAGGTTTGTTGCTGAGGTCAAACTTAGCTCTATTTATTACTTGCCTTAAAAACCACTTTCTCAGGTCACTGGCTTAGTATTTGCAGAAAGGTGGTACTCTTAAGCTAAAGGATATAAACAGCCAAATTTACTGTACATTTTATAGCAGTGTTCGGTCCTCAGCATCTTGGCAGATTGATATCAACGATAATAATGGGCTTTAAAGAGGTGTGAATAATTTTATTGATGGTAAAGTGGTTATGTTGATCACATTACTTTGTATTAGTGTCTAAATAACACTTTCACATGTAAATAGATCAATTGTTTTTCAACGTCATTGTCACATATAATCATAAAAGCCCTATAATGATTGATTTATAAGTCCTTTTGTTTAATGTGCTTTTTTCAATCTCTGTAACCAAGAGGTGGAGCATTTCTTTCACTTTGTTTAAAACAAAACCTATTTTAAATTATTTATTATATATAGAATATAAATTTAATTATTTTATTTGAAAACTTTTAGCTATGCCAGAATTCCACAAAAGACATAGGAGTGTTCTTTGTATGGCTGCCTTTCTTCTTACTCTATTACTGGTAGTAGAAAAAATAGATTGAAATCCTTAAAAATTTTAAATGTGGGCCTTTAAGATTGTAGAGACCGCCTAGGTTAAAAAAAGGCGGGGGAGGGATAGTGGCCCCATGGTGAAATGCTCACAAAGGGCACAATTGTGCTAGCCCCTCAAGTCCTGGGGTTCACTAATTACCCTTTAATGAGGTCAGTCTGCTCAGGCTTTTCCCCTACCTTGAGAGTAAAAGCACACAAGACAGTTGGAGTTCAAGTGGATCTTGGTGTATTTGCAAGTTAGCATAACTGCTTTGAAGACCCACAGGGCGCTTAATTGGGGCTGGGCATTTTTGTTTTGGGGGAGACTACACACAGCTCCCCATTGTGCAAGTGGAAGCCAGTGTGCATCTTGGAAGCATTACATGCTTTTGTTGATGGTGCATAGTTTTATAAACTCCAAGTGAGCTTATTGCCTTTTAACCATTGGGAGCACTAAATAATGGAAGAACCTAAAAGTCTCTGGGTTGGGTAGCCGCCAAGCAGTTAAAAAAAAGAAAAGAAAAGAAAAAGAATGAATAGTTTAATTGTAGAGCAGATCATTTGTTTACAGATTAAGATTTATTCAGTCACCAAATCCTATGGACCAGGAGGCGAAAGAATTAGGCCGTAAGGTATAGGAATTGAAAGCCCAGTGTTATGTTTTGTGATCATGCTCAGCTGTTTTACCATTTTTCACAAAAGAAGAATGAATGAATAGTTTAATGGGTGAGAACCCCCTGGCAAAATGTACTTCTTAAGCTTTAGAGAGAGAGGGGAGGAAGGTGGAGGCAGGTGGCATTTATTTGCTGCTTGGTCAGGAAGCTAAAAATTTAAGGTTCTTTTAACTAAGAGGGAGGGACAACAGCATTTGCTGAATTTTCCTGTTTGTTCAAATGAGGGGGGTTGGTGGTGGTGGGCGATGGTGGTGGAGGTAGGGAGTAAAAAGTGGAAAGAAGGTGTGTGGGAAAGGGGGCGTTTGGTGGAGAGCCTTTGTTAAAATATGGCTGTAGACAATGCATTCTCTTGAATAATTGGGACCGTTTACAGAAAATTCCCTATTTCATTAGTTTAGGGGCCATGGTACTGAATAGAGAGGACCTCTTCAGCAAGGGCAATGAAGTAGTATAGCAAATGGGGGTGGGGCGGGGGAAAGAGCTCTTGCCTGGCAGCCAGAATTTCAGGATATCTTTCATTATTATTATTATTATTTTTTTAATTTAAGGACTGGATTGTATCTAACAGTAGAAGACAAGAAATCATGGCATTTGTTCTCTTTGTAGTTGTCTGTTCTTCTAATCCTTTTATGAATAATAGGCTTAAGGAAATCACCAGTAAAGTGTTGTTTTCCAGAAGTATCATTTTGAACACTCTCCAATTTAGTTTTTATTTTTATATTAATCTTGGAAGTGAAACCCTTTATTTCTAAGTGTTCTTTTGTATATAAGCTGTCACCCTAATGCTAACTCAAGCTGCTTCCAAGAATCATTTCTACATGATTTCTTTGTATTGCATTTGGCCATGTAAAGCCCGTTCCTTCTGCAGCATTAAAATTGTTTGTTTCTTGATGCATGTTAGATAAATTGAATGTTTAAATATGTTAACTTGGCTTAACATGATCTTGTTTTGTTTTTCTTCTTACTAAATTCTTGTACTGTTATTTTGGTATCATTCTCCTTTTGAAATGGTTTGATTTTTGAGTCTATATCATGGCTGGTATCTTCATTTTGCAGATCTGCCTTTTGGAGGAGGTGCTGAGCAACAGGTGGATGAAAAGAATGGGGGAGGAAATACGGTATAAAGATTTAGGTCTAAATGGATTCAGCCTTTCAAACTAGTGACTTTTTAATGTGCTATTGTTCATTCCAAATGCTTTTCTATTAATATTTTCTGTTAATGAAGAAAGAGACTGGATTTTACTTCTGTGAGCATCCAACATAATTTTAAAAACTACAAACTTTTAAATCTCATAAAACTTATCATTGTTGTATGACTAAATTCATGTAAATACATTTTTTAAAGATCATGCAATAAAAAATCATGTTTTACCAAAGAGGTAAATCCCTGCAAATGTTCACGTAAATTTGATTTTGGAGGGGAGGTATTGTTTGACTCTTAATATGTGCTCAACCTAAAGCTTACTTAGTAAATCAAACAAGTAGCCAAGATTAAAAAAAAAAAACATAGCTCATGTTAATATTGAGGACAGCCTAAAGGCTTTGCAAGCTTGGGAATTTCTTTTACAATTTTAATTCCTCCTGGAAAGGAAGTTTTTTTTTTTTTTAACCAAATTATCAGTGTTTCCACAATGAGAATGCTTCTGAGGGTTTAAAAAAACACCCAAACACACCATGTATTTCAGTGGTTTAGTTTTTGTTCACATGTACATAAAGAAGTGGGGAATGGGTGTTGAACTTCCTGCATGTTAACGAGAGTTCCTCTTGTGCCTGGTTCCTACTCTGTAACCCCTCTATGCGTACCTAATTTAAGTGGATGCTTTTTGTTACCCATATAAAATGTGAAAGGAAAAATTTACCTTTTTAAAGATGCTCTGAAAATGATTTTTATAAACCTGGTTATACCAAAGTCCAGTACCTTCTATCTTAGCTCATATTAAAGGCTTAGTCAAAGTCTGCTTTGAAAGGCTATATATAGCATATGAATCCATAAGCCTGCTGTAAATTCATATATATTATTTCCTTGTAAGAACCCGTGTTTTTCACTTACCTGAAGTTGGTACAGCTGTGGAGTTACTTCCAGCAGATAATCCTGTCCAGTTTTAGACTGATGACAGTTCAGTATTATCTACAACTATTTGCTGGTGATTGGATGACAACATGAAATCACTTGTCCTTGTTGATTTCAACTCTCTAAGCTTATCGAATCTTAAACACGTTGAATTTCCTTTTCTGACATAGTGAAATCTGAAGAGCTTCAAAGACTTCCATACTCGAAAAATCTAGAAAACGCCCAGTGTATTCCAATCACATTTTTCTTGGTGTTTAAATCGCCTCTGAATTTGGTGAGAAGTTTTTCAGCACACACTGGTAGTAGGAGGAAGTTAAATGGTGGTGGAAAAATAGGTACTGTTTTATTTTTTGTCTGTAAATAAATTCTGAAGGGTTTTTGAAGAATTTCATTTTGGATCTGTTGCAATGTACTTCAGGATCTAAAGAGTGATACTAACTGTACAAATATTCTGTGCAGTGAGGTATAGTTGTCTCCATGTTATTTGAGCCTGAATGTGCGTGCATAATTGGAAAGATTATTGGAGAGAGAGTATTTTGCTGTGGTAGATGTGGTTTAAATCCTAGCACTGAGCATAGCATTTACTTTCTCAGCTTACCCACAAAATCTGTGACTAATTTAGTGAATGTGAAGATTTTAGTCCAGATGGTTAGGTTTAATTGTAAAAACTGGAAAGATTTCAAAGTACCCTTTGGGGAAGTGCGGGAAACAACAACTAAACAACAAAAAAGAATGAAAAGTAACTACAAGTCACTAAATATAGCATATTTGTATATTATATATTTATACACACACATAGACTCATATACTTAAATATATATGTGTGTGTATGTGTATGTGTATACACATACACACACACACAAGCATACAGTAGTCAAAGAAAAGCATGAAGAATTTATTCTATCCGTGAGCTTGAACAGATAGGATCATGGAGAGCAGTGATTTTTAATGTTTAAAGATTTAGTATATGCTGTTTAAAGTGTGTTTGGTCTTTCCTGGGCTCAAAACAGGTTTCCTCTCAAGTGTGTTAAGAAGATACCACTTTCCTGTCACCTGCTATTCTTGGTTGAAGAGCATTGGCAATTACCTCATCAAACCTTAGGGAATACCACTCTTGCCCAGGCCTTGGCACGTGTCCCTTCACTGTGGTGCTCTGAGGCCTGGCCAGCCTGCTGTTCGACACTGCAGCTGTGTAGCTCAAAGAGGGAACAAGCTTGCAGAAAGAGGTGGTTAGATGGTGATTAGTGCTATTCAAGGACCAGCCCACTTTTCAGCAACCTTTTTTTTTCTTCACAGTTCTTGCATTTGATGGCCATGCTAGAATGAGTACAAAGATCTGAGCTGATGCTTTTGAAGCTACCCAGGACCTTCTGGTCACCTCCTATGCAAGTCAGAGGTTAAAAGGATAGAAATTGGCCCCTCCTCTATTTTAGTTGGAACACCGCTGAACTAAATCTTGGGCCAATAAATTAGCTTTGAAGTTGATAGGTTAATAAGGCTCTATAGTGAAGTTTATTTGTATTACCTGGAATTATAAGGAGAGATAGAGGGAAGAAGAGTAATATGTCATGGATGGGACAAGGTTAGACTACGGGGCTGTTGGTAACATCTGCTTTGTTGGAATAGGATGCTTGGGTTTCACAGTGATCCACAAGGCAAGCAGATGGACGCATTTCTTTCCCAGGATAGAAAAATGCCCATTTCATAATATTCAGAAAATGTAGAGAAATGGTTTAAATTTATATATGTTATGTTTACCATAGAGTCGTTAATATTTGATTTAATATTTGATTATTGAACCCTCAGCATTTAAAAATGGTACAAGGAACAAGCTGGAGATTGTCTTCTACAGTAAAGAAGATAAGCAGCAAGCCAGCTGTGTTGGGCTAGTGATTTTCAGATTATGGAAAACCTGGGATATTACCTATATTAAGACCAAGGTGCTTCTTGAGGAGGTTTAAGTGTAGGTCTTTGAGGCTGTTATTGTGCGTAGCATGGGAGAGCGAGATAAACAAAAAGGTCAGCCACCCCAAAGCAGAGGTGATCTTTGCTTTGATCTCCTTGGCTAAATTCCTTTTTAAAAATATCTCTTACCTTTTTATATGTCCCTATCTGCTTAGAGCCTATTTTTCTCCATTTGTCAAGAGCTTTGCACTCCATTAGCAATCCACTGAATGACCCTTAAGGTGATTTTAAGATGATGCCAGTACTTCATTGCGGGTAGACTTTTAAAGGCCCAAAGAATGGAGCTCAAATGTAGGAACTTTCTGGTAGGAGGAGAGGCAGGATAGCTTTCCTGCTGTCTTAAATCACACCTCAGCACTGATCTTTTCTGCCCCAAAAGCTGTTTCTTTGTAAAGCCGGTTTTGGAGAGAATTTTTTATGGAGAAAAGTTTCTTAAGATATTTGAAGCTAGCAACAAGGTGTAAGTGATGAAATTGAAGCAGGATCTGACATCGCTTTATTTTTTTTCTTTTTCTGATTTTAGAGCGGCTATTTTAAGAGACTTTTATAACTAATGTAAGCAGTGAGGTTCAAATAAGGACTTATTAGGCAAATGAGATCCTGAGGATTGATACTGCCATTAAGTTATGTAGTGAGTCAGACTTGAGAATAGTATCGTTGTCGTGTATTTCTATTTTCCTTATTTGTTAATATATATCGTATGACATATACCATATGTTACATATAAAAGTTGTGGTATTTTTTCCACTGAACATTTCTAATATACCTGAATAATTTGATTCGAGGAATAGAAATAATTAGAAATAATGTGGATAACTGGAAAAGATTCGGTGAGGGCACTCGTACACGGTTAAGACCACTGGATTTCCAGGGACACAAGTCAGAATGAGAATGGATGTGATGAACTCACCAGCGTACCTCTCACGTGTTTTCAGTTCACCACAGGCCAGAGTTCCCCACAGTTTGTGCAAGCAGTGGTACTTTTTATTTTCTCTCATACCTCGACTTGTGCACAGGAGAGGGTTTTAGAGCTGACAGAGCACATGGTTGTATATTCTTCCTGTTGGAAATCTTGGCACATCTTAGAACACAGTGGAAAGGAGGTTCATTGGAAAAACAGTAGATTTGCCTACTTATTGAGAACTGCCTCTTAAAACCTTTGGTGCTAGGAACTGGGTCTGAGAGACAGACTGAAGCAGAGTCTGATGCACCTGTGGCTTTGAGGCCCAACTTCTGTGCAGAGCGCTGTGTCAAGCATAAACTTGAGATGGGAGAGAAAAAACAGATCCAGCATTCTGTGCTGACTTGCGGGGGACCAAAGCCTGGACTCCTGATTGCCTGGATCTTTGCACTGTTTTTATGGACACGCTTCCTAGTCACTCTCTCGGCTGACGGCACGTGCTGTCAGATCCATCCAGATAACACACATGGACTGTGTTCCAATCAGACCATGCCCAGGTTGGATTGGGAGTTGGGCGCAGGCCAGATCATGTAGGGCCTTGTAGGCGGTGGTAAAGAGTTTGGATTTTAGTTTGAATATGATGAAAGACCTTTACAGAATTTTGAGCCAAGAGAGTGACGTGATTTGGTTTGTCTCTGAAAACTTACTCTTGACGGCTGCATGGAGAATTAACTGTAGGGAGGCAAGAACAGAAATGAGGAAATGAGTTGCAAGACTTTTTCCGTTGTCTACAGTTCTCATGGGGTTGATGAGAAGTGCTTGCCTGTCTAAGGTAAGGAGGACAGGACTTGGATAAAGAGTCATGAGAGGATGTGAATTAAGGATAATATCTAGAATTTTGGAGGTGCATCAAAAGTTGGGATGCACTTTTGATGTACCCTGTGATTGCCAGGAGATGCCAGGAGATGATGTCCAATTGGACAGCCAGCGCTGGAGACATAGATTGGGGGAAGTGGGCATATAGGTGGGCTTTAAAGTTTTTGTGCTGGCAGAGGTCACCTAGAGAGTACAGTTGGAAAAGAGGAGGACCTAGGGCTAAAACATGGAACATTAGGGGGAGCCAGCACTGAGTCGACTGAGGAGGAAGAAAACTCAGCCAGTCTGATGTTTCTGGAAAGCAAAAGAAGACGTTCTAGCAAGAGAGGTGTGATCAGGTGTGTCACATGCAGCCAGGAAGTCAGGTTAAGATGAGACTCTGTATCGACTGCCGACTTTGGAGGGATGTCTGTTGTTGGTGACTTAACAAAAATGGTCCTGGGTGAGGGGTGGGGATGGCGGTTAATAAACTCTGATTAGGGTGGTTGGATTTTGCGTGGGAGGGGAGGAAGTACATGATGAGTACAGCACACTTTTCTGTAAAGGGCAACATGTGGTGAGGGAATGTCTGTACCATTTTTAAAGTAGGACAGTGGCATAAATATCCTGCCTGGACGCTGATACAGGAAAGGGAGAAAAGCTGCTCATATCAGAGAGAGAGGGGCTAGGGTGCCCTGGAATAGGCATGGGTGCCTCTGTGGCCTCCGGAGCTGGGGTAGGTTCTCCACTGTAACGGGGGGAAAGTCAGAAAATATGTCCAGATGCAGGGGAGTGGGTAGGTTCTGTGGTGGAAAAATTGAGTTTTCATTTTTATCATTTGTGTAGGATGTTGTTGCTATGTTAAGGGATCCTTCATAATACAGATGTGAATGACAATTAAATCTTTATTTCTTCATTTATTTCCTGCCTCCTCTTACAATCTAGAGAGCTTTGACTGTTTATTTTGTGTTCCAACAATAGACATATTAGAAAGGGGGAGATGTCAACACAGATCTCAGTTTAGTCTTTCATTAAGTCCTTTATTCATTCCTTTAGTCAGCATATATTTGTTGAATGCTAATTCTATGCCAAGCACAGTCTGGGTCCTGGAGCTACAGTAGTAAAGCCTCTGCTCTCCTGATGCTTATATTCTAGTTTATTGTGGACAAATGTGTTTTGGTTTGTGTTCACTGGTATAAGGGAGAATCAAGCGGAAGGAGGTGAGTAGAGAGGGATGATGGGAAAGGAAAGTTTATATTTGTTTGTGTCTGAATAGAGACCTGATAGGTACAGTCCTGTGCCCTTTAATGGTGGGGATATGTTCTGAGAAATGCATCATCAGGTGATTTCATCATTGAGCAAGCATCATAGGGTACACTTCCACAAACCTAGATGGTATAGCCCACCGCTGTGATTGTACGTGTTATACTTTTATACAACTGGCAGTGCAGTAGGCTTGTTTACACCAGCATTACCACAAACATGCGAGAAATGCGTTGTGCTAAGGTGTTACGATGGATGGGTGCAAAGTCACTAGATAGGAATTTTTCAGCTCCATTATAATCTTAGGGGACCACTGTCATATCTGCAGTCTGCTGTTGACCAAAATGTTGTTATGCGGTGCATGGCTGTACAGTGAAGAGGAGGCATTTGACTCTCTGGGGAGAGACATTTCTAGACCGAGGGAACAGCCTGTTTACAAGCCCTGAAGGAGGGACCGTGTTTGGTGTGTTTGAGGAGGCACCAAGGTGGCTGAAACTGAAAGACGGAGAGGGGAGAGGGCAAGCAGATAAAGTTCAAGAAGGAGCATATTGCCAGATTCCAGGGAGCCCTGAAGAACCAAGTAAGACTCAGAGATGGGAGGGATCGGGCGGGGGATGGGGCAGGGGTGTTGAGCAGAGGAGGCCAGGCTGTGACTTATGTTGTAGACCTGTCTCAGTGTGTGAGAACCTGTCCTAAGCTTTCCTTCTGGTTCCATTCCTCAGCTCTTTTGATTTCATTCTAGTCTCTAAGTGGTCGAGGGAGATGGAGGTATTATCTCGTGTGAATTATATCAACTGATTTCAGGTACAAGGTTATATATATTAAGTTTTTCTCAAAGACAAAATGGTAGCTTCCTCAGAACACATTGAAAAGAGGCTGTTAACTCTCCCAGAGTGAATGTTTTCCAGGTGTCTCTAATTTTGAGTACACACACGTGCTATTGTATTAATATAGTTGATTATTACTAAAATTATGAACAACGGAAATTTAAAATGATGAGGTAGTAGTATAAATAAAACCTTTTTCTTTTCTTTTCTTTCTTTTTTTTGCACCTTGTTGGAGCTCTTGTAGTCTCCCTGGGAATTTAACATGCCTACTACTTCGGAGACCGGTCTAGAGCTCTGAGAAACTAGTTGCATTTATTAAAATATTTTTTATTTGACTTAAAAAAATTTAAAAGCAGTACATAAATCGATAAAAATTTAAACTGTACTAAAATATTATATAATGGAAAGTAAGTTTTACTTCCCCCTTATACCTGCTCCCTAGAGCCAACTACTTTTAACATTTTTGTATGTCTTTCTTGAAATAGGCTCCATATGTTCAATATAAATATACATTTATATTTCTTGTCTCCTTACACAGATCAGAGCATATTCAACAGATCTGTACTTTGTTCTTTTCCCATAACTGTCTGTCTTAGATATCGTGTGCTCCCTTTCTACCTTTGATTCCATAATTTATTTTACTGATCCTTTACTAATAGCATTTAGGTATTTTCCAGTCTTTTTCAGTTACAGAATGCTCTGGTGAATTTCATTTTGAATGCATTTCAAAATGTAATTGTCCCCTAACTTGATTTCATCAGCTGCATTCCCACCAACAATGGAACATGGAATACCTGTATGTCTACAATCTAATAACTGTGAATTATAATTTTTTGGCTTTAATCTGTGCTAATCTGATAGTTGCCCATTATTTTAATTTGCCTTTTTCATGTTTACAAGCTACTGTATCTCTTTGTTTTCCTACGTGTTGATAGTTTTATAACCTCTTAACTAATTTTCTAGTAAGTTGTTGGCCATTTCTTATTGATTTTAAAGTATTTCAGTGTATATTAATTAAGTATACTTTTTTATGTGCTTGCAGATTTTTTCTCTTTTTATTTGTCTTTTGATTCCGTTTATGCTAGTTTTCTTTTTTAATATCCTGTGTGAACATCTTAAAATCGTGTAGTCAAATTTATAATTCATTTATTTTTATGGCTTCTGGGTTTTGGATTAGTGCAGAATGGCTTTTCTCCAAGATTATTAAAAAAAATTATTTTTTTGTACTACTTTGATGGTAGTTGACTATCTTTATAATTTTTAACTCAAAGGCGAGTAGCATGATTTTTATTTTCCTCTTACTGGCTTTTGGGGTTGTATTTCACTATAAATAAATTTGATCCAATATCCAAAATCCTGGAACCCTTAATTTAAAGCATTGTTTCTTAATCAGAGCTATGCATCTGAACCACCTGAAGAGTGCTTTTCCTTTCTCCAAATACCCAGTCTCAGGTCTCTCACCTCTATTCTGATTCTCTACTTTACAAGGAAGTTCCTTAGAAGAAGCTTCAGAGAGCTCATTTGAAGATTTCTTTTTTTCTTTCAAAGGCAGATGTTAGGAATGGTTATTAGAATTTCCCATTTTTTTTTTTTAAGGTTCTTTATTGAAAAATCACGGTATTGCTTGACATATGACTTCGTTAAGTATTTTATAGGTAGTTAATGAGTATACTTGGTCAAATGGGAGGTAGAGCCGGAAGGACTAATGATTTGCAACTCCAGCCCTAGGAATATTTACAGCCAGATAAATACCCTTACTAGTGTTTCCTAGAATCCTAGAGCAGAGCCATCTCTGCACAGCAAACTGCTTGAGTAATAAAGATGAGCCACTACTTTGCTTAGTGAGCCATTTGGTTTAGTAGCATGTAGATAATTGCCGTGGAGGCAGGAGGAAATGTTTGGGTGTGTATAAAGCATGCAGTTCCTAGTATTACTGCTTTGGGTCTCATCTGTGGAGGTCAGCTGGGCTTCAGAAAATTGCCAGTTTGCTATCATGCCTTCTTAGTCAGCAGAGCATAGCCAGTAAGTCCTGCTGAAGTTGGCCACATGTGGCTTTCAGGTAGATTGTTCCCTGTATTAGACCCTTTACTTTGATTGCTGTCTGGGTCGTGGTCCAGGGAAAGAAGCTCTGGAACTGGGAATTGAGAGACTGGGTCCCACATGATGTTTTGACTTTGACTTCCTTTATGACCCTGGTCAAAAGCCACTGTCCCTGGGCCTTGATTTCTTTTTGGACTGCGTTTTCTCGGAGTTCCAAAAAGAGTTGTAATTTCTCCTGCATCTACTTACTGCACGGGAGACAGGTGTGGTGTGTCTATGTCTCTACAGTTTTGTTGCTGTTATCTGTGAATGCACGTTTCCTTTGCCAGCAAGAGACCATTCGGAGCATGGATGTCTTATTTATTTTTATCTCCCTAGCACCTAGCACTGTGCCTAATTCTAAGAGATGCTCAGTAAATATGTGCTGTGTTGCAGGGAAAGGAAGGCCTCAAGGCTGGCTGCTCTGGGTCCACATCTTTTGTCTTTCTTCCCTGTAGAGGTCACAGGCAAACACACTGCTGAGAATTATCTGGATTTTCACATATCTAGCCTTTATTTGGCATTTTTAATTCTTTAAATTATCTGCGTAATCTGTTATACCACACCTGCTTTCCCGGGTCTGGTAGTGCGTGTCTGTTAAATTTTTAAGAATAAAGATGCTTTACCCAGAAGGATTAGACTGTGTCAGAATAACAGATTATAATGGCAGATTTTTGTCTCATGATTTCTTTGTTACCCACAAACCCCTCAGGTCTTAAATGGAAGGCTACTCTTAAAAAAAGTGGGGGTCATTATCCAAGTAAAAGAGAGGTGCCTATTATAACTTATAGCTTAGGTGTGACCTTGGGAAAATTGTTTAAACCAAGTTAACAATCTAATTTGCAAGAGGCAAAAAAAAAAAAAAAAAATAAGTCAGCTCAGGAGTTTGGAGTGTAATAAGATCTTAGGAACTCAGGGATGGAATTTGGCCCCTTCATCTTTGGCAAAATTTGTATTAAGAATTTGGAGCACAGCTTGTTCTGAGAGCTTCAGTCTGTAATCATTGATTACAATCATATGTCATTAATAGTCATAACTGTTGTTAAATAGAACAGTGGTTTGATTTTTACCTTGAAGTGGCCCATTAAACCCAACATGTTATTAAAATACATTTAAAAAAATACACTTGCTAATATACATTTAATAGATTGAAACTATATGTGTTTATTGTGAAAGTCTTTTTCACCTGAACGAGTGTGTGGTGGTTGTGTTTAATGGCCAGGGCACGATTGTGGGTCTTCTGGAGTCTCTAGTAAGTCCTGTGCTTTTCTGACATTCAGAAGCTTTTGCTGGAAGGGTGGTAGAGGAAAGAAACCTCCAAATCAGATGCATTATAAAAGATGATGGTGATGATGGTGCCCATTAATGAGAACTCTCAACATCTTTCGGAGTAGGCTTCTGGTATAGCATCGATGAAGCGTGGGGATCTTTTCCTTGTGGGATTCCCCTCCCCTCAAGTAATTTTCCTAGGTAGCTTATTTATTCAGAAGGCTATTTCCTTTGAATATCAAAAATACAACCAATAATTATTAATCTCTGCACAAGGTTTAGCATTTAGTTCTGAGGGAATGTTTGTTGAATTCAGTAACACTGTAAATTAAGTACTTCTAAAGTCATATCCCGTTGATTTTCAGGACAGCCTTCGAAGGTTATCAGGGAACATGTTATTCTGGTTTTACAGGTGAAGAAACCGAGATTTAGAAGTAACGCAGTGCCCTTCCCTAGCAAACGTGTATAGAGCGTTCACTGTAATGAAGAAACAGCACTGAACTTGCCCTTATTAGCACCAGGCCCTTGCTTCCGAACTGCATTTTAGGGTAGGATTTTATTGAGCATTATGCACTCTTTCTCTCGGAAGAAAAATAAAAATGAAAGTGGACCTATTTCGAATGCATAAACCTTTGGTTGTATAATTACTGGATTTCTGAGACTCCACAAAGACTTCGAACCCCAGGTATAGAATCTTTGATTTAATGATCGCTTGTCAGCAAGCCCTTGAATTAACTGACTAACTTAGGGGTCAAACAGCTTGACTACTGAGAAGCTACAGGAACCCTGTGCTTCTTTTTCCTCCCCTAATGTTTTTCTTCCTACCCTATGCTGATTTTGAAATGATGAACAACAAACGAAATATTAGGAAAACACTCAGTAAATAGAGTGTTCTACAAATAAAAATGCAAACAGATCTCTAAGTGTTAGCAGGGGAAACCCAGGCCATGCATTTTGGAGTGTGGCTTATGTTCATATATTAGGGAGCCTGCTGGAACCCCACTTACCCGTTAGTGCCAGCTGTTTGGTTTAATCTGATCATTTACAAAAATATAGCAGTCTTCACTGGTGCGTATGTTAAATACTGATATAACTGAAATAAATGCTGTGCCTGTGGCATATATTTTTGCAAATGCTTCCTATATATGGGCTGTGTTTAATTCTAATTGCAGAAATATCAGTGGGATTTATGTCTGTCTTCCTGAGGTGTTTGGAAGAAGGAATGTAAGCACTTCAAGTTAGAGATCACATTTTGATTTTCGTTTGACACTGGAAAGAACCGTGTTAATTTAAAGAAATTCATTAATGTGCAGCTTAGTACTAGTCGTTTCCTTTAGCTAAGTTAATTTTGGAGGATGGTGGAAGCATAAAAGATAGGTGAGGTTTTACACAACTTCTGAATTTGAGGGTAGAAAAAAGCCCGTGGGTGTTTCAACTAAAATGCATAGTAATTTAAAAATAATTCAATAATGACTCCATTTGTTTCATTCCAGCATTAAAAAAGAGACGCGAAGAAGGCTTGCCTGTCTTTCTTCACCAAATAGCAGTTTTGCAGACCCTTACAAGTTCCCATATGTTAGTGAAAAAACATTTTCCAAGAAATTGGCAGCATCGCACTTTGTAGCTGATGCCAGCTTCTTCCTTGAGCCAATTCAACAGAGAGGAGAGGGGGAAAAATGCGTTGTTTTAATGGCTGAATTACTCTGACAAGCTTTCACGTTGCCCCTCCTCTTATTAATATTCTTTTTGATGTGAGCTTGTAAAACAGAGGATTGGCTGTTAATCTCCAAGATCTCAAGGGCTTTTGGCAGTGGCCCATAATTGATGTGTTCACATGGCCGTTGTCTGACTACTAATGATTAGACAGCAGTGTTATCTACCAGCTACATCAGTGTTGCTTATAAATCACACTTGATAAACTGCAGTTTCATTTCTTCAAAGAGTCTGTACATGTCTACATACTTTGATAGAACTGCCAGAGGCATTTCATGATTCTATGACAGCTTAGATTAGGTTTATTTTTCATTTCTGTTTGACAAAATATTAGACTTTCTAGCGCTTGTGAAGAATTTTTTTGTTCCTCTAACAAGGCACTTGGAGAATGATAGGCAGATAAAGATTACCGGCTCTCCATGGGAAGGTGTACAGGTTGGGGTGGCAGGTTGCATTTCGGCCTTTGCTACTCATGCCGAGGTGAATGGAGTGGGGTCAGGCCACTTGGGGCCATGCCGCTCGGAAAGAGGAAGAGAAGAGGCTACCAGGGAGGAAGTTCTCAGAATGTGAGCCTGAGCTCAGATTGTGACATGGCTGGGACAGGCCATCTAGAACTGTGAGATTGCACTCACTGTTCAGTCATAGTATGTGCTGAACCCACGCGTCAGGGTATGACTCCGCTTTATAGAATGGCAAGGGGAAGCAAGAAGATTTTACAAAAGGAGAAGGTAACAGCCCCAGAAATTGTATTTGTTCTCCTCGTTCACTTCTTGTATGGGGGACACTGCTGGCTACAGACATGTCCCTCTGGCCACAACTCTGGGCACTGCAGAGACGAAACCAGGTTGGGCGTACATTGTGCAGACACGGTGGGCTCTGACTGGGAACCTCTGCTGAGTCTTGGGCCTTTATTTTACTATAAACTCCTGCGCCCTTGTGCTAACTTCCCTCACCTATCAAGCAAGCAAGCAAGCAAGCAAACAAACAAAGATGAAATCATTTTTGAGATCATTTTGCTGCTCTCTTTCTCTATCTTCACACATCCTTGGGCTGTGTTGTTCCAGAACCCCTTCAAAGTCTTTTTGCTAATATTAGTTAATTAATCTTCATTGACCTTAGAGCAAATACTGGATCTTAAAGAAGTGGTTATATCAATTATTTGTGATTTTTAAGAAAGGGAATTCATTTAGTGGGTTTAAAAAAATCACATTGCTTTTAAGAGACATTCATTGTAAGGTGTGTCAGAGGTTAAACAGTTTATCGAAATGTACAACTTTTATTTTAGAATAAAATGATGGGGCAAAAATTGGGAGTAGGGGTTTTGTTAACAAACTGTTACAGTTTAAAGAGTTACTGGAGCTCTAGAATATAAGAATGCCAGAGAATGCACTTAACAGCAAAGGTCTCTGAAACAAATTTACCCCACCCCACCAAGACAAAACAGAACAGAACAGAACAAAACAAGTTACATAAGGTCTCAGAATGCTTCACAGTTATTATTAAAGACTTAAAATTGTTAGTTAAAACAAAGGCTTGACTGATGTGCCTTTTGTATAATATGTGGTATATTACTTACAGGAAACAATTTTCTCCAGTTTAGCATCTTCCTTGTGTCCTACGTGCCAGATGTATTCCTTAACTGCCTGAGAGTGGCTTTGACATGAGCACTCCTTCTCCCCTAGTAAATTTTAGGGTTGTAATTAAAATAAGCACGATAGTCCAGGAATAAATGTTTATCGATAAGCATCAGCGTTGAAGACTGAAGGTACTCACTCAACTAAGCTGCTTATCTTAAGATGATTTGTGGTTGAAGGAAACATGCCCCCTCCCCCCTTTTTTTTTATTAAACAAAACCATTTAAATGTAAGTTGTTTTGGTTATGGTTATTGGATTTTAATGTACCGTGAAAAAAATATTCATGATTAACTTAGAGAAGATGATCTTTCAGTGACGTAAAATGGATTCTTCATTTAGTTTTGATACATAAAGCAACTGTATTAGCGTTTCAGTGTAGCTGTAAAATATGAAAAAAATCTATTAAGAGATTGAGTATGGTTTTGATTATATAAAATATATGTGCATATGTAACGGCTAGATGGTACTCTTAAAAATAAAAAAAGTTGGAATATTTTAAGATTGTTTTGCCATCTTTAAATGTTTTCTTTTAAAAAAGTTATATATATGTGTATATAAGTACGTATGTATATATATAGTTTTATGAAGTGTATTATCATCATGGCAAAAATAAGTGTATTCTTTAATTTAAAAAAAGCACCAGTTCTTCTTGACTGGTGATTTAAATCGTGATTCAAATTAATTTAAACTTAGCTTACTCTAATGCTAATACTGTTTGCAGGTGTTAATGGACTAACTGGAAATTACTGCAATATTAAGGGAGAGTATAATAGAAATATACATTTTAATAGAAATGTGGAAATTCTATTGCCTACAAGGTGCTTATAATTTGATGTTAGTATATAGAACGTGTCCTCTGTTTTGTTTTTGTTTGTTTGTTTGTTTGTTTTTGCGGTGGGAGGGCTGCATTATATAAAATTTCTTATTCTTTGGCTAAGAAATCTTGAACAGATTATAGTTATCCACTTTAAAGAGCTGATCTCTTATGGTTCTATGTGACCAAGATTTAGAGCAGGTATTATTTGATAAGTATGGGACTGGGTGAATTGTCCCTAAAATTAGTCTTAGTAATTTGTTATAGCCATCTAAAATCTATTCTGAAATAAGACACAGGGCTTATTTCAGAACAGGGCTCTAAGGTAGTGTGACCCTATCTCCTATCCCCCACCAAGCCCTCATTACCTCTCTGCTCTAAAGAGTAAATAACTAAAATGGATTAGGGCCTGTATAGTCCGGTGTAAATAGATAATCATATTAGTTTTCATTTATACTTGTGCGTTCTTTTGAGACAATTTTCACGGAGTTTATTTTGATTCTTGAAGTACCCCTATGAAATAGCTAAGGCTAGCATCCTTAATGCCCTTTACGGATGCTGACACTAGAAGATCGTGATCTCATTCATAGGCTAGGATTCCTCTCGGGACACCAACTTGTGGAAGAGGAAAAAGAATCACCGTGTCCCCCAAATGAAATATTGTTCTATTCCTGATTCTAAATAACTGTAAATGCTCAATTACAGATCCATCCCCAGATATTTTGAAGTTTCCATTTCATTTGAAAACCATCCTTTGGTTTTCAGAGACCATAGTAACATGTTTTTAATGTCTTGGTTTAGCCACATGACAAGTTAAACAAGGCCTGTAAACATGTGCTGTTGGGGGCGTTGGACACAGTACATGTGGGAGATGACAGTCATAGCTAACATTTGCTGAACACATTATGGGATGGGGGATAATACAGATATTACATGGATTACCTCATTTGACATCTTACATTAAATACAAGTCAATATTCTCCTCTTTAGGTAAGGAAGCAAGCTCAGAAAAGTTAAGTAAAACTTTAAGATTATATAGCTAGAAAGCAAACTATCTGAGAGTCAAACACAGAGATTGCACTCTTATTTTATTTATTACACTCCATTACCCAGTTCAAAAGCATTACTGGGACACTTGGCATGAGACTTTGACCTCTCTGTCGCGCTTGGTGAGAAGGAGCTTCTGGGAGTGACAATTTAGTTGTCCCATTGATGAGTTGGACTTCTTGATGAAAGCACTCGAGGTTTTCTGGGATTGCTTCATTCATTTCTAGTCTCCAACAAAATATGTTTGAGAACGTTAATCATTTCATCTAATTCATTTACTTATGAGGGAATTAAGGTAAAATATCCTGGTTTTCAAGATTAAAATGTTCCAAAAACACATTGCAATTACATAGGATGCTTAAGTTTTGTCTGTTCTTATAGGAGTAGAGAGATATAAATTATTGACTATATATATATTCACTTTTTTTTTTTAATTCACTTGTAAACTCTGTGCAGGCAGGGAGTCTTGTCTGTCTTGGTTATATTAGTGCCGAGCACTGTGGCTAGCATTATAAAGAGATGTTCAATAAATATTTATTTAATGTTTTAAGAGAGATTTGAAATTTACCTTCTTGTGCCTCTTTTTTGTGTTACCACTCCTGGGTTTTATTGAGAAAGCTAAGAAGTAGTGAGTACATTAAGTTCTTTTTCTTTTTTCTTCATTCAGAAATGGATGTGTATGCTTGCTTCTTATTTCCCATACTTCTCCTTACTGCCTACTTACTTTTTCTTTTTACTTCCTGCTCTCTTCCAACAACCTCCCCCATTACATTAGAGTCCAGGGGTGGACCTAAGGCAGCTTTTGAAAGTACAGTAGTTGACCCTTGAACAATACAAGGGTTAGGGTCACCAACCCCACTGTGCAGTCAAAAATCTATATAGCTTTGACTCCCCCAAAACTTAACTACTTAGCTACTATTGATCAGAAGCCTTGCCAATAACATAAACAGTAGATTAACACATATTTCGTATGTAATATATAGTGTATACTGTATTCTTCTAATAAACTAAGCTAGAGAAAGAAAGTTATTGAGAAAATCATGAGAAAATACATTTACAATATTTACTGGGGAAAAAAAAAAATCTGCATAGAAGTGGACCTGCACAGCTCAAACCCGTATTGTGAATTCAAGGGTCGACTGTGTGGGCATTTGCCATTAATTAGCTTTTTCTGTAAAGAGCTCACATAGTAAAATATATTAAGCTTTGTTGGCCCAGATGCAACAAGGATATCATGTAGGAACTTACATAATGAGGGAGAGAAAACAGTTTTCTACAGATTTTTTAAAGATGATCAAAATGAAAACCTAGTGATAGTAATTGAGTACAATCTATAATACAGGTTTTCTAATGAGAGGAATGGAATTCTCTTTTTACGAGAGGGTGTTGATAACACTTCACTTAATGTGGGTTCAAAGTTAGTGGTTTGCTACCATTAATTTGATTGTAAAAATTCATTTGTAAAAAACATTCATAGCTTGTGGACTATACACAAAATTGGTACTGGGCCGGGTTTGGCCCATGGGGAATCATTTGCTGACCTTGAACTAGATTGCGGACTAAGAGACAACCCAAGCAGGGTAAACTACCCTTCCTCTGTAAAGGCTTATTGCTCCCAGACCAGAAAGGGAAGGTGTTCATGCTGGAGGAAGTGGGATGTTTAGTCTCGGGGCAGGAACATAAAGAATGAGGGGACATATTTTTAAAGGTACAAGAATAGGAAGGAAGAGGGAAGGAGAGAGACTTTATCTCTGTCCAGCACCAGCAGTGATTCTCCAGGGGAGGTGCCTTGGGCGCTGTAGGGCGTCACTCTGAGAGGGGGCGGGACCCTGTGGGGTCAGTTTGGAAAAGCACTTTCAGGATACCTCTTGGTGGGTTTTGTGATACAGCCTCCTGAAGTGAAGGCCTCATGTTCCTCTTGATTGTTCCTCTTGATTCTCCGGTGGTGATACGAGACATCTCAGATCACTCTGATCTTAGAGCCTCTCTCCTTTGGTTTTGCTGACTCAGCTCTCCTGGTTTGCTGTGACCTCGACTTTTCTGCCTCATCAGTGTTGGGGCCTGTGCCCCTTCTCTTCATGCTCTTTACATTTTTCCCAAGCCGTCGTGTCCACTCTGCTGGCTTTACCACTTTATGCCAGCGACTCCTCTCTAGTCTGGATAATCCTCTTGAGTCCCACAGAGCTCTACCCACCTGCCTGACAGACATCACTCCATAGGCCATCCTCCACCCATCCTCTGCATCACAGGGAAAGATGCCCTGGCCAACTGAAACAGAACCCCGGGACTCCTCTCTGAGTTCACCTTCTTCCCCCACCCCTCTCCCCATCCCCACCACAGCTGCCATCCATGGACTCTACTGTAATGGTTTCCGAGCTGTCCTTCTTCCTTCTCCTCCAGTTTAACCCCCTCTCATCTGTTCTCCCACAGCCTCCTCTGTGCTTTTACCAAATGAACATCCAGTCCTCTTTCAGCGTGCCCCCGTTTTAAAATCCTCAGTGTTCTCTTCTAACTTTGCAATATCCCCCAAGCCCCCACCAAATTCTTAGCCTGGCCCAGACTCCTTGTGAGTGACTGATTCTCCAGCCTCAGCTCTCCCTCTTATCCTTGATTCTCTACATGTTGAACTCCTCAACTGACTGTGTTGTCCAGAATGGCTCAGCTCTACCTGTACCTCCAGTCCCTTCCCCAGGCTCCGCCCTGCACTGCTTAAGGTCCATCTTGCACACTCCCTGCCCCACCCTTGGAGCTCCCATAATGCCTTGGGCCTAACTGACCACCTCAGCCCTGACCATACACTGCTCTTCAGCCACTGCTTGTCCCCCTCTGTCACCCTGGAGCCCCTCCAGGGCTCCTGCAGCAATGCTTGGCACATAGTGGCACACCTGGCAAAAATTTGCTAGATGATGAAACGACTTCCCAAGGTGAGACAGCTTTTAAGCGCAGCCCTTATAAAGGGGAGGACATGGGATCAATACACTGCCCCCCATCACACAAACTAGGTCCTTATACCACCCTTGGCTTGTCGGTTTCAGGACCTCTGCATAAGGAGTTGAAATAATAGTCTTAAATCATCTGCCTTCTCCCTCTGTGTTAGCATTTGTTTACTTTTATTCTAAAATAGCATGGCTTAGCATCTTTTTATTAAAAATTTTGTGCTTTTGTTTTTTTTTAATTACGAAAGTAGTACGTGTTCATGTTAAGATTCATGCAGCACAGAAGGCTATTTTTAAATGGAAAAAAAAAATCTCTGGAAGAATGCATAAGAAACTGTTAGAAGAGAGGTTCCCTCTGGAGAATGATCTTTTGACTTTTATTATTTGCTATGTTCTCTGGAGGGAAAATAGGATTCTGGATCTGTGAGCAGGTTTTTCTTTGGGTGTGGGGGGGTTGTTTATGAGAAGAAACTTTTAAAAGTTTGAGTTACGGCACCAAACTTGGTAGAGGTCACCATAGTCCCTGCTGGGATATCCCATGGCGTCTTGTTTTGCTTCTGACCCAGAGAGGTGCCTTAACTCTTAAGACCTCAGTTTCCTCAGTTTGTAAAATCAGATGAGAAAACCTACGCTCGCCTTTCCGTAGAGCTGTAAGGGGAGTGGATGTGAGTGTCTCCAAGGGATCTTTGAAAATAGGTGTGTAGGTGGCCTGGCCATAGGGCCTCTTTGTGATTTTAGCTCGCTCTCTCTCGAACCTTCTAGCCCTGTGATAGTCTATTAGAGCTTTATTTTACCGAGTTGTTTGATTTGATATGAAATTAAAATTTCAAAGCTTTCATTAATTTCTTGAGATCGATCTGTATTTAGAGTCACAATTTGGGAGGTCTGGGAGGAAGAAGGGCGAGACATCACGCTGAGCCTCTGAGACTTGTATTTACAGGAGCAATGTTTAGATTTTACCAGGAAGGAAGTGAATGGTACCAAGAGAGCGTGCTGAGCAGGGGGTCAAAATCGCCCCCTTCTGTGGCCAACCCACCATGCCGTGGAAAGGCAGATTCTTGCCTCTTTCTGAGGCACCTTCTTAGTTCCCAAATGATGTGACTCAGGCACTTCCTTGTTATTTAATTTGTTATGATCGGCATGTATTGTATTGATGATTAAAATGTCTAAAATTGTAGTTGAAAATACTCCTTTCAGGTGGTTGTGAGTGAGATTCCCTAGTTAGTGTAAAGGAGTGCTGTTAGTAGAGAGGATTCGGAATAAGGTGATTTTTTTTCCCCTCTTAAACAGCCTCCCCGCCCGCCACCGCCCTTTAAAATCATGTATGTGTCCAGAAGGATGAGATTGCGAGGCCTCCGACCTTTCCCTAATGTCAACCTCATTTCAAGGAGAAATTAGGGTTATACAACAACAGGCAGTGCATCGATGGCCAGGATCTATTAAGATACTCAATATTTAGAGGTTTTGAAATGGATTTGTTCGTTAATATCAGTACATCCACGTTAAAGCTAAATCCATAATTAAAAATCCAGAGTTGTACCGCTGAGCTTCATTTTTTAAAAGTTTCATTCTTAAGGGTTGGAGAACAGCTCTAATCGATAGAAATGGGATTTGTGTGGAACTTTTCAGGGATTCACCTTTGTGCAGAAAAGTAAAGGGACTTGAGAAAAGGATTAATCCAAGAAGACAGACTTTTTTTCATACCTTTAGAGCTGTCTCCTTTCTTTGTGGCTTTTTTTTTTTTTAAGTGTCTTTAGAAATAGTCAGGATGAGAGGAAATCAGACAACCCTTAGGAATTAGGTATTAAGACACTGATCATTTACTGCTACTGTTTAAAGCGCACGCAGCAGTCCGGGCAGTGGAAGATGTCAGCGGCACTTTTAGAACAGATGAAGAGTCTGTGGCTCAGCCACAGGACATGTTTTTTTAAAGAACGCAAATGAGGCTAAGTACGTGACAACTGATGTGGTCTGGTGGAAAGCGTGCTCAAGGCCAGAGTCCCTACGTCCCCTCCACCTCCACCAGTGTCGCTTTCCTGTGGACCTCTACACAGTTGAATTTGGTTTGGCTTCAAAACAAAACACAAAATTAAGACATTGAGTTGAGTAGTTTAATTGTACTCTATATACTCAGTACCTTTTCTTCTGCTTTGAAAAGCTGTCAACATTAGAGAATGAAGTTTAAAATAGTCACTTGTTTATATTTTACAGATGTGGCTGGCCCATCTGTGCCTCTGCTTTGTGACCTGCACATAGGGCCACTTTTAGAGTGATACGCTAACGGTCCGTGGCTTCGCCTCGGCCGCCCCCTCCACCCCGCACAAGCAGCACCACAGAGCCCCTGGATTGGCCTTCTTCGGCTTCAGGATGGCTGGAGTCCTGGCCGGAAATGGAAACATTTGTCTTGGTCCCACTGGCCTTGGGGCAGAGTCCCGCTCCATCCCCAGTGAGACCTATCAGGCTAACAGCTAAGCCTTTGGCTTTTCATTTAGGGCAGTCTCTGGCCTTCACACCTGGGAGTAAAAAAATGAAGATAATGCTTTAGTTCCCAGTCATTGTACATAGTTGTAGCTTTTGGAATTGGATGATTTAAAAAAAACCACAGCAAAACAAACGCGAGCTTTGTTTTCAGTGAGGTTTCTAAGAGGGGCTTCTTCAGTAGGGTTTGCAAGTGTTTGCTTGGACACTCGAGATACACCGTTCTGAACTATGTAATAAATAGAAGGTGGCACAGGTGTGCATGGCTTCTAACGTACAGAAAAGGGTCAAAAAATGACCTTGGGAGGAAGGTTCTTTCCAACCTGAGTTCTATTTTACATTTAGAAGAGTTTGCTTTGCTGTTAGATCAATGCGGGTTCAAATTCTGGCTCAGCCACTGACCCTCAGCGACCTTTTCAAGATACTTTCCCCAGGTTTCTTATTTCTCATTTGTAAAGTGCTTTCCCCACAGGCTTGTTGTGAAGACTGAACGAGAGGATGCACAGTGTGACCTAAGCCCTCCTGTCTTACATACGTTGAACAGTAGCTGCTGCCATTTTTTATAAGAAAGTCTATAGATTTTGAAATCAGAGGCCTTCAATTTCAGCTCAGATAAGTTGTCCATCCTCTGAGATCTTCAGTTTCTGCCTCTATGAAATGGGGATGTTGTGAGAGTTAAGTTCAAAATATAGAAAATGTGTGGTGGTGCCTGGTACCCAGTAGGCCCTTAGTAAGAATTTGCTCGTGTCATTTTCGCCAAAAGCTGTAAAGCGCAAATTGTTTTGATCGTGGTTCTAAAAGTCTGCTCTACGGTTAGGAAAGACAGAATTAGGAATGACTGAAGGGCAGTCATTCCAGATTTGTCCATCAGGGATGGAGAAAAGATCAGTGCTTAAGGAAACAGTTTTAAGCTTCCCGTGCTCTGCTAATGAAGCAGTGATGTCAGAAAGGGCGGTTAAAATGGAAAGTGGGAGACTGCGGCAGTGGTCACCTTTAAAGAGCTGTGACTTCCCCTTCGCAAAGTGCAGTCTCTGTCTAATGCCTTTTAAATTAAAGAGGTGACTGTGGGCAATCTCGTAAAACAGCCAAATGCCAGGATATATGGAGAAAAGTGAGCATTAAGTTATCGCGCCCCACCGCACTCATAGAATGTAAAAATATCAACTGAGCAAAATAAAACACCATTTCCCCTCTGATTGTTTGTCGGTGATCTGAGAGCCCCAGGATGGAGGGATTAATAGCAAGATGAACTTGGAGATTTGTGGCAACAGATGGAAGAAACCCAGGGCAGGCTCTCCTGCCCTGGGTCGTGGGAGGGATTCTTTCATTGAGGCTTGCTTGTTTCCCTGGCCCTTCGTTTCCCCCTTCTTTCTCTGCTGGCCGCACTAGCTGTCCACACAGCTGAGCCACCTGACTGTCTCTTAGATGGATTTGAGCAGAGCAGGAGTGCCTGCTGGAGCACCCACAGCCCTGTCCTGGCGACCCTTCCTCATTTGCTGTCGGCTTCCAGGTACTAGAAACCATCACTGGCTGATAAGTCACTGTTGGAGTGATGCGAAGCTGCCGCCACCAGCACTTCAGCTTTGGAGCCTTCTTTGCTCATCAGCACTGAGGAAGCCCTTGAAGTGAGGTGAACAGAGAAAATATTGCCACAACCTCTCTGCAGATCCCCTCCACCCCCGCCCCCCCACCCCCAGTCCTCTGATTACACACGCTAAGTGCCGCTATCTGTGTAAATAACCTTTCCTTCCCCGCCTCTCCCTACCCTCCCTGATCCCCCACTCCCATGCTCTTAGGCTCTCTCCAGTGATAAATAGCCAGGCTACTGCTCAGCGTGCACCAACACCTGGGAATAATCATGCAAAAATAACAGTGAGAGACTGCCGCGCGTCTGTTCTTGACATTAACTTTCCTCAGTTTGACAGGCTGCCACCACCAGCTGTTAGACTTATGGGTCTTTTTTTTTTCCCCCCACTGGAGATGGCTGCTTTCCTACTTTCCTCTTTTGGGCTGTAATAGGTTACATCAGTGTCCCATCAAGATGATAGAAAAGAGCTTTGACAAAGGAACTATTACTGAAACCAGCCAGTTCTCTATTCTCATTTTCCCCCCAGTTATTAATAATATGAGACTGCTAATATTTTAAATGATTTTAAAATGGAGTATCTGATTATTGCCAATTTAAGATACTTCCCCCCAGAAAGATATTCATAATTAGCTCTCTTGAATTGCCTTTGAAAGTAGCAAATCCTAGCATTTGGCCTTATAGGGCCAAACCACCTATTGATTTCTTTTTAGTTCGGGTCTCAAGAATATTTGTAATAATGATAATAATATTGCAAATGGCAATAGCTTTTATTTATTGAGAGCTACTCTGTATCGGACCCTGAACTAATGTCGGTATGATCTCACATAATAGTCACGTTAGCCATGTGTTACTTCCATTTTACAGATGAAACCACTGAGTCCCACAGGGATCAAGAGACTCACCTAGGGTTTTGTAGCTAAAGGTAGAGCTGGATTCCCGGTCCAGAGACCCACCTCTTCTACACCACACAGTCTCCCACTCATTGCTGCTGTTTGCACTCGGGCTCCCACGGACACCCCCTTGGTTGGGTTCTGCAGTTACAGTTGTAAATTTGCTATATTTGTACAGTTATTTGACTAGTGTCACAGTCTCGCCCACTTCAGCTTTGCCAGCAAGATGAACAGTGCCTGACACAGAGCTGGTGTGTAGAAACTATTTATTGGTTGGCCATATGATTGATCGAATTTAGGTGGGTAAATGGAGACTTTGGGGGGAGCAGGGTATGAAAAAGAGGTGTAACGAGAGACTAGTGAAGGAGATTCTGTAGACGTGGAGGACTCATCAGGACCTGCTATAAAATGGGGCGGATTACGCTGCCAGATGCCAGTGTAGGAAAGGAACAGTATTTCCCCAGGCTGAACCTCTCAGGGTTAAGCCCTTTTTCTTATACTTTTAACACACTTTAACTGCACTTCACCATGCATTTGGAGGAGATTATAGATTTATGTTAAACATAGTAGGATATAAAAAGCAGCTTTGTAAGGTTGTGTGAAGGGTTAGGGCACTGTAACATCAGACCTGGGAAATTTTTTTTTTTTCTAAGTCATTGTTTACTGAGCTAAGAATTATGCTGAGCCCTCGCTTTGCATGAATGATCTCACTGAGTCATTACCTGGGCCCTATGCAGGTAATTGTTATTCTTACTCCCATTTCTTAGACCCAGACACTGAGCCTTAGAGTAGCCAGGCGACTTGCTCAGGGTCCCACACAGCAAGTACCAACAGGGTCAGGGTCTGGACCCAGCACAACCCAAGGCCCACCGCTCCCATGTCCAAGCATATGCTGCCGCCTCACCAGAGAGAGTCTGTGAAAATTGGCGCTTCCCTCTCTGTTAATGAGTTTCATTGGTTGAAGAAATTATGGTTCAGTGTAGGGGATCAGTGACCTGAGAAATCAGGGCGTAGTGGAGCTGATCTTTTGTATAAGGCAAAAAATAACTCTTGAAATCACCCTCTAAAATCCTGCTTTACATATGGTATGTGTGGCTTTGTGTTAGACACCCTTAGGTACACAAGAGAACTGAAACCTTTTCGGGGGGAGGGGAACACCTCCCACTGGGGGCATTCACAGGCAGAAGGAATTGGCCACATTCTGTATTAATTCACATCCGCCCCTCTTTTGTCTCCTAATGTCTGTTGAACGCCCCCTACTGTAAAGTTTCTGCTTGTAGGACGCTGCTTGTTCGTGCTCACCTGGGCTGCCACGAGAGATAACTTATTGCCCTTGCACAAATATGGACCACATTTTCCTCTAGAATGAGTAAGGTGGGCTAGATGACCTTATAGCTAAAACATTCTGTGATTGTCTCAGGGAAAAGCTGGGGGCACAAACTCAGCTGCCTGTGCCTGGGCAGGTTACCACAGGCTTAGCCCTATTAGTTGATGCGAGGGTGTGGGCCCAGCAGAGCACATTTTTTCAATTATTGTGTTAGGAGATAGTGGAAATTCAGACATTTCCTTAATTTTTTGTATTGGCAAAAAAAAATTTTTAAAGTAGCGTACCTGCTAAATAAAACACCTCTGGGAGTGACTGTAATTCTTCCTCACCTCCTCTGTCATTGGTGACTTCTGGGGAAGAAGGGCCCCCAGTCAATCACACGGTGGCCTTTATTCTCCATTCTAAATCCTGAAGTCCCAATGGAGTAAAGTTCCCTTTTCTGCTCTCCCTGGTCATGATGATCCTGTGCCTGTGGGAATGGCAGTTTTGGGTGTCTGTGGGAAAGCCCGTGCAGTGGAAAAACTAAAAGTTGCTGTATAAGCCAAAGAGTAGCCTTTAAAACTGTATTACCTATTGAGTTTTGTTATCAAGCTTAAGGGTTTTAGACTATTATCACATTGGGGAGGACTGTTTATGATTAAGTTCAATTTATAGTCAAACTCTCTGAACCTTAGCTTTCTCCTTTTAAAACATTTGGGGACAGGGCTCCAATGTCTCTTCTATAAATGTCATCAACTAAACTTTTTTCATTGCATTTGGACTGTGTTAATGGAAATAAACACAGCTTGCTAATAGGCTCAGGATACCAGTGGCCTCTCTTCTCAAGCCGCCTAGACTCTTTGGGATCAAATAGTATGTGAGCGTGTGTGTACATGTATGCAAATATATTCATAAGCAGAGTCATACTGAAGTAAGGATTTAGTCTGCAATTTTGTTGTAATATGATTTGTTGTCAATATTAGCAGGCCAAGGAAGGAATACATTTTCCAGTTGAGGAAAATGGGCCTCAGTGAGGTTAAATGAGTCTCCAAAGTCACAAGCTTAATTAGTGTGTCAGAGTTGGGGCCAAAATCATCGTGTCAGCATGCTCTGTCCCCATAACTTCTGTCGCACACATCGCTCCTACTGTGTCCTGATCTTCAAAATCAGAGAGTCGATGCTCTGTAAGTCTCCTCACCTCTTTTGTTTCACTTCATTTTCTTGTTTATCCAATTGAAGCTAAATTTGTTTCTCTTGGAATTAATATAGGCTGTTGATCAAGTGATATAAAGAACAGTTTGAGAATATCGTTTCCATTTCGTTTTTTTTTTTTTCCAGTTTATATGTGTAGCATCAAATTACGGTCAATTTACAACTAACTGTACAAATTAAGAGGTTGTTGAGAAACATGCATAAAGGAAGTACAGTAGCTGGGTTATAATTTGTCTTGGTTATTTTTTTTTTAAATTCTGGAAAGCGAGTCCAATCTCACAGTCTTTCTAGTTGTGATAAAGACTACAAGGTAGCATTGGATTCTCCCCACTCGCTTAAATTTCCTTCCTCAGAACCCTTTTCTTCATTTGTCAGCCCAGTTTTAAAATAGGAACTATCAGTGTGAACTTTGATCCACATTAAGCTGCATTTACACGAAAGCATTAATCACCAGACCTGGGGTTTGGGGCTGTTAAATGCTTTTCTTTCTTGGGCTCTGTGATCAAGAATGAGGAACAATAAAAAGCATGCGACAAAAGAAGTTTTATGGCAGCTTTGAGAGCAGGAAATTAAGTTTCTTTAATATGCAGTTGGATGAAGGGCTGTTCTATTGCATCTTGGATCACTCAGGAAAGTGAACGTCAGTTTATCACTTCAGTGAAAAGCAAACTGTAGAAATAGTTCCTACAGTTACATGAACAAGGAGCCCACACAGATGACTGCTTCAGCTGTTTAACTGGGAGCACACTTCCTCATGCGACTTATCTTGAAATGCACTCTTTTTGTGTGTATGTGTGTTTTTATTTTTAACAGAAAAGACTATGTAATATTACATCTGTAGCCAAGTGTTGATTTCTTACAAAGGTTACGTGGGGACATAGATGTACATCAGACTAAGGTGGCATTTTATCAGAACGGCCTTCTACGTGTCCTTTTTTTACACATATGGTTTGCTAGCTCAACTGATAAAATGTGCAAGGTGTCTTTCCTTCTATGGTGGTGTCCACATGCAACACGAGGACCTAAGTAGGGATTTGGAGTCCTGGAACAGACCTGCTTTTGCATTTGGCTCTTTCACATTTGATAGCGTGTCATCAGGACCACAGCTATTCTATAGCGGTCATGATAGTTGTTAAAATGGGTTGAATGAATCAGTCGGTTGGTGATCTACCTGTTTAGTACAGGCATAGCTTTTGGTTTCACTATGGCCAGTCTCCTCAACTTTCTGTGAAGAACTCCTTTGCTGCTCTTCTCAGGGTAGGGGTGTAAAGCAGTTACTGCACCACAGGATCTTGTGTTGGCTGCCAGTACTATTTCCTGGATTTAAAGAGAGGACTGCGGAGTCATGGTCAGACTCATCAGGGATCTTTACAAGTTCAACCACTAAAGGACTCGTGCACTGGAGAAACTCAAATTCTGTGGATGTTGGGCACACCCATTTATTTCTCCCTTTATGTGAATTCTGCTAAATTTTGTAGTAGAACACTTAATTAGAAGTTGGTGCTTAATACATGCTAATAATATCCAGTTTATGTGTTTCAGTGTGTGTAATCTAAGTTTATGTATTGTATATATTCAGCCCAGTAAGTTATATATATTTTAGTAGTGATTTGAATTCATCGTGGTTTATATAAAGTACTTTGGAAATGATTTTAGTCCATCTCCTGTGCTTAGATGTCCAATGATGCATATGTGGTGTTTATTGGAGTTTTTCCTTTGGAAAATAGCTTATTTTGAAAATAAGATTTCATTACAAGTGGGAAATAGTCTTAATTTTGCAAAGCACGTTTGATTCACATGTACTGAGGGCTAAGGGTTGTCTGTTGGTGGATTTAGGAGGACATCGAAGGCTTGCCTATAATTCAGGAAGCTAGAGCTCCAATATTTGCCTCGTTTGGCATGAAAAAATAAAATGCTCATTTCTATTCTACTTTATATTTTGGCACCATTAAAACTCCCAAAGCGTGTTATAATTGCAAATGGAATTTGGAATGGTGATATATTCTAGAAGTGATGTAAACAGATTGCATTAAAAAGAACTCACAGAGTGCAGCACCACTGCAGTAAGCCTGTCTGTCTTTCAGGTTGACCCCCTGTTTACAGTGCCAGCTCCACCACCGCCGATTTCCAGCAGTCTCACGCCTCAGATTCTACCCTCCTACTTTTCCCCATCTTCATCCAATATTGCAGCACCGGTTGAGCAGCTTTTGGTTCGGACTCGTTCCGTGGGTGTCAATACCTGTGAAGTTGGAGTAGTGACAGAGCCAGAGTGTCTTGGGCCCTGTGAACCTGGGACCAGTGTGAATTTGGAAGGGATCGTGTGGCATGAAACAGAAGAAGGTAAATACAATTTATTTTTATTTATTTCCCCGTGCCCTCTTCCCCATGATGTATTTATGTCACCTGTAAGGGGAATTTGCTTTGTGGTATTTGGAGAGGAAAGAAAAGTGGTTTTTATGCTCTTTGGATTTTTGTTGAAATAAGAACTATGTTTGTCCTTTTGTTCACGACTGCTTTTACTTTCAGAATGAATCAGGTGTCCCTAAAAGTGGCTCTCCACTGTAAGTGCTAACAGGGAGGAATGTGAGAAGCAGGGTGAGGGTCACCCTTGCCCCTGAGAGGGATCATGAGAGTCAGAAAGGGACATAGATCTCAACTGATCGCTCTCTCTGACATGACGTTTTTGTGTTGCTGAGCCTTTCACTACTACCTTCTGAATTGAGCCAGGGTTCTTACATTTAGTGAGGGGCCATCATCACGATGTGGCCGCGGCTGGTTGGTTCAGAGCTAATGAAGCCGAGGTCAAAGGCTTAAGCCCCAGTTGATCCAGTCACGTCTGTTCTGTGACCTGCGGGAGACCACAGCACCTTCCCTGCCCCTTAACTCAGCAGTCCATCTGGCAAGTGCAACCCATTAGTCACAACAGAAGCAAGGTACAAGAGAAATAGATCAGGATTAACCTGTCATTGCTATTGGAAATATAAATCAGGCATGTGCCATACTGATAGTGGATCACAGACCATGGTTGGATCACAGACCATAGCATAAGATCATTAAGGACAGAGGTTTCAGGTGGCCGGTGTCATTGACAGAGGCCAAGAGATAATGAAAAACTAAATACCAAGGAGAGAGCTTCATTGCTCCATTGGGGAATGAGTAGAGTAGAACAGTTAAGGGAGAAGCATGCCCATGGGTACACCAATGGAAAAAAAGCAAATGAAGAATCGGGGACTTTTTTTCCTCTGAGCCAAACTGGTCAAGGATAAAGGAGACACAGTTGTCAATATCACGGTCTTTCGGGAGAGAAGAAAGGGCAAGAATGAGGGTAGGGAGAAGGGTCAGAGACTCAAAAATCATTGTTAGGATCCTCTGTAACGAGGGGAAATTTCGAGGGCTGAAACTTAAAGGGAAGAAAGCAAAATACGTGCAAAAGAGGCTGAGCGAATGGGAAAGCAGACAATATTGGGAGAAACTGTTGAGAAAGAAGTAATGGAGAGAAAATAGTTAAGAATAGTGACCAATTATGGGGAATGAGAGTAAAAGTGAAGAATGAAAATCAGGTGACCGGTGTAAGCGTAATTACCTGAAGGCAGAAAACAAGCTGTTTTAAGATAGAAAAACAAAAACTCTTAGAAAAATCTTCGAATTCTGCATATTACATCGAATATATTCTTATCGGACGTATTTCATAATTAGGTAAGAAAAATTTCGATAGCCTCCGTAAGGAAAAATAAATTACATAAGAAGGAACCAGAGAAAGGGACTGAAAGCAGTAGACACGGGGAGCTCTCCTGTTTGTTCAAATGGAAGTGATAGTCAGAATTTACTTTTGGCTTTAGAAATTTGGGGCATTGGGGGCACCTCCCCCCTTGTACTTTTAACTGGGAAGCCACTTAAAACAGTACTATGCAACCACGTTGGGAGGGATCGATATAAGAGGCACTGGAATTAAAAATTTTCCCATCTGGCATGCCTGTTCACACACCACCCAGTGCAAGGGATCCCAGGTGGGGCGCAAGCCTCTCTCTCATTGCCTCTCTTTGGGGTGTGCAGAGTCCTTCTTTCCTTCGATTTGCTCCTAGAGCAGATGTGATGGATGAAGGGCTTCAGGTTGGTATCTCAGTGTGAAAAGTATAGAAAAGGACTCGAGACATAATCATAAGAGGACTTGAGACAGTTAATTAGTTAGGTGCCAATTTTCAGGAACAGAAAAAGATTTGGAAAGGAGGATTATTTCCATAAACTGAAAATTAAGATTTTCTTGCACTTGGATAATTGACTCATCACGGTGAGGCACTGTCTTCCATTTCTTAGCTGTGACTTTGTGTCCCTCAGTTTATTGCTTGTCATTATTTATTCTAGTGTGGAATAGGATCGAGTTCCTGCAGTGTGACCTCACTGGTGGTGGATGTTGTAAAATTAGCCACAAACTTTCTTGAATCGCTGTAAGGCTTGGGTTATTTTTCACTTTGCTTAGAAATCTGATGGGTTTTGACTTTTAACATTAGCCTCTAATAAAAGATGGGACCGTTTAGGAAAAAAAAAAAAATCTGTGTTTAAAAACTTAGTCGATATGGAATTCTGATACCCTGGGCATACGCTTAAAGAGCTTTCTGGCATTATTATTTTGTTGTTGTTTTGTTATTATTTGGTAGTGATATATATATATATGAAGCCTCTCCGTTTCTACCCTCTTCTCTGAAAAATCAATCTTCTGAGTCCGATGTACCTGCTTTTGTATACTGTGATACATCCATCCCCGGGGACACCTTCCATCCGTTCCTACGGCAGACTGATAGCTGTCGAAGCTTCCAGGCAGAGTAATGCAGCCCTTGGGCAGCTCCAACCTTCTTTTAACTGCCTCACATTTTCCAGGATTTGGAATGTGTGGATGTTTACTGTGGTGACGAGGAGCTGGAGCTGTTAATAGAGTTATTCTTGCTGAATAAACTAAACTTCTGACCTCCATAGAATTTTAAGAACTCGTCTTAGTAAAGGCCTGGGTCACAAGATGTGTGTTTAATGTGCAGCCATTTTCAAGAGCATTCCATTTGCATTTTTTCTTAGTACAGTCTGTTTAAGGGTCTTGCACCAATTTAAAAATTAAACCTACTTGACCGTTAATTTTTTCCCTTTTGGGAAAAACAAAGAAGGAAACAGAACAAACACATTTGGAGAGCTAAAAGGGACGGAATTGGGGAGACGGGGAGGAGAAAACAAGGCACAGTAGCTTTCTAGTCTGAGGTTTCACTAACAAAGAACTTCAAGTCAAGCAGTTATAAAACTGTCAGTTGCCTTTGACTAATGTCCTATAGATTGAGTTGTATAAAATCTCTTTCCTAGTATTTTCATTTCGAAGGCATTGTGTAACTGGTAGTGTTTTTCACAAACCTCATTTGTTACGTGCATTCACGTGTGTGAAGGTTGTATATGTGTATGCGTTTGGAGATCCTAGAAATTTTAAGAGCTCACATCCGCAGTCTTTGGGGAATACTGAGTGTTCTTGTGATTTCTTTGGATTGGTGGTGGCAGGGAACAGCAAGACTGGACTATGAAATCCCCACTAATTCCTAATTGTTTCTTGGGCTTGGAGTTCCTCATCTGAGGAGGATACTTTTAGCTACAGACTTTCCCCTTAGCGGTCCTGCCAATACAGGAAGTCGTTGTTGCCTAAGGAACCAGAATGTGCTCAGGAATAGAGTGCTATGAGAGAAGTCCCCTCTGGAAATAATTAGTGGGTTTCAGATCATGCTTAATAGGAGAGAAAAACTATTACTGCATTTGGATGTTTAGTTATTCTACCCTGATCTTTCTACTTTAAGGTGAACGCATAGGAGCAATGATATATTGTACAAAATTACTCTCAGATGTTGGAAAAATTTCATTCCTGACATTTGGGACACACATGCCTAGGTATAGTTATTTGTTTGAAAATTTGCTCTTTTGGGGGAGGGGAGAAATAAAACAGACAAAATGTGTATACATACAGCAATGTGTGTAAATACCCATGTGTTGAACTTGGCTTTTTAGCTCTTCTGAATGTATTTTCCTTTTGATTTTTATTGAACCATGTTTAACCATGTTTCTTCTTGGGCCTTTTTTCTTTTTCTTTTTTTCTCCCTACTGGAGAACATACCTGGTTCGGCGGTGTCCGTGGTTATTGTCATGGCTATCATTTTCCCCTGCTCTGCCAGTCTGTCATCCCTGTCCCCTCCGTTCTCCTATTGGTTAAGCAGAGCCACTTTGGTTAAGAAAAGGAAATGAGAGAAAGAATCTTGGTGTTTGCCAAGGACAGCCTTTCAAACGTCTATAGGTTACAGGACAGTGGTTCTTAACTCTGTGCCTTTGCATCACCTGGAGAGCTTTTAAAACATGCTGGTGCCCAGACACTGCTCCAGGCATTTACTGGGTCTGGGTAGGCAGTGTGGTCTGGTTTGGCCACCTGACACTGGCGGTTTTTTTTCAAAGCTTCCCAAGGGATTCTAATGCACAAGCAAGGTTGAGAACCACTGTCTCAGGGGAAAGAGGGGATGTCCTGGTCATTTGCAAACTGTTTGACCTTTTCTCTTTAAGGAAGTTACATGTGTTATTATTGTCTCATTTTCTCGGGTATCAGATGGACAGAGGCACCTGTCCTACCTGCCTCACAGCGTAGATAGTGCCTGTCAAGATGCTGTAGTGTGGCAGGTGAGCATAGCTGCTTTATCACAGCGCTAATGAAAAAAGAGGGTCCAGCTTTGATTCTGAACGTGCGCTCCACAGAGGTTTGGTGGGGGGAGAACTTAATGAACAACAACTGGGTCCCGCTCTTCCTGATTTACCGCTGTAGCCAGGTGGACCTTACTGTTTGTTTCTCCGGTGAGCCAGACACAGCAGCTTTGCTTCTGCGTGGTCTCTGCTGAATTATTTTTGAAATAGTTCAGAAACCCAGAGTAGTAAGGAAAGTTAATGAAGTAGCAAATGAAGGATGATATTCAGAGAATCACTGGGGGTTTTCAGAGGGGACAATGGAAAAACAAGTGGCAACTTATGACAGTAAGTATGGTTTTTTAAAGACGACTTAACACTTGGTGTGAGAGGATGAATGCTTGTTTACATGAGGTCCTTCACCGGATATTCTGTGTATTTTCCAAGGAAGGAAAAGTAATCTTGAGAATTAATGTGTTACAGGCAATTAATTGGAGAAGTAAATGATGCTCCTTAAACCACCAGAGATGTTCGTAAATTCTTTTGCTTCTTCTGCATCTCTAAAGTCATAGAGAGGATAGTGTTTCAATTTAAATGTGCAGTTTAGGGGGTTTAAAGCTAATTCATTACAAGGCAAATGATTCTACATAATTGACACAAGGTATTGTTATTCCTATTTCTGCACTATTTACATACCAATTGAATGACTGAGAATAGAACTTTCCTTTTCAGATTTTGATTTGAGGAGAGATCAAATATTCATCCAGGCTTAATATCGATATTTTCTGTAACTGGGCATGGAGTCGGTGCACCACTTTAACTAAGTGAAATATTGCTACTTATTGAGGTATTTCCCAGTGATTTTATACATTCAGCTTTGACTCACAAAAGAAGAGTCAGCTGCCTACTTTTGCTTGGCGTTTCATCAGCTACCACAGCAATGATGATAACTGCGCAGCGTTGGGGAACTTTAAGATGGAGGATGGGTATGCGAAACCTGTCAGCGCTGGGCGGTGTGGGGATGAGTCAGCCCTGCATGTGAGTGCGGCAGGTGAGCACAGTTGTGTTAGTGAGGAAAAGGGCCCAACCCAGATCCTCTACATGAACTCCACAGCGGTTTTGAGGGGCTGAAAGAACGAGTAGTTGGTACCACTCTGAGTATTGGTCGTGAAATTTATCATCAGCTTCTTGGGCCATCTTGCAGTGTTGGTTGCCATTGAAAGTGTGGATGGTTCCTTGGGCAGAGCAGCCCAAAGGATACGCATTCCAAACTGCACAAGGTGCTGCCGATTTTCACATGCAAAAGGCAACCCGAACAGAAAATCGAATTCGTGTATTTGCTGGACCATACACTGTCTTAGTTGACTCTGATTATTCTGTGTACAGTGGCAAAAAAAATTTTTTTTTTAATAAAAACAAAATTGGCTCAAGGAGATATATCTCCTTGAGCCAATTTTGTTTTTATATAATAAATAGATAGATAGATAGATATTATAAATAACTGTAAAACTCATCATGTAAGTACTTTCTTTTTTAAGACGACTGAAACTAATGTTACCAGCTTCACAGAAAAATCAGAAAGTAAAAAGGGAGGATGGGTATTCTCATAGTGAATACTCAAAAAAGATTTGTTGGATGAAGGAGAGAGTAAGGAAGAGGGGAGGGGAAGGATTGTTCGTGCCATTGCCTCGGGTTTTGTTTTACTCTTAGACCTACCTGTGTTATGCTTTCTTGATGCGGTAATGTGGCTGACATTTGGATGTGATGAGTGATTGTATGTTTTGCTGAAAAGCAAGAACATAGTCACTTCACCTCTTGTCAATGTGAAAAATAAGCTGCTATTAAGTAGGATTCAGCTTAATGTTTTTAGACAGAACATTTGTTCTTTTGTGTCATTTGTGTGTATATTTTGGTGGTGACATTAAGTGTTAAGTAATGAAGCAGTAAGTTTTGAACTCACGATGTAAGGGCGTTTTGTTACCCCTTTTGGTTGCTTGACGTTGTAGCTAAACTTATATGTGAATACAGAATGTAAGGCACTTTTAAAACTAACCTTTTCTTCGGACTTAGGTATAGTAAAAGATCTAAGAAGTCGTCTTATAAGATTTGTGTGTGTGTGGTAATGTCTTGTCTGCTTGTTTATCTTTTTCCTGTAAAGGAATTGATAAGAAAATCTTGAAAGAGTCTTAATATATTTTGACTTGGAACTGAAGATATATTTCCTGATTACCAAATGCAGATAGTCTGTCTCGTTGGTTACAAAGAATAGCTAGCTGTTGGCTCATTTAGGCACATTGATTAAGGTAGTTCATTGACTTTAAAAATATTTTTTCTAGCAGTTTTATTGAGATACAGTTTACGTAACGTATAATCCATTCATTTAAAGTGTACAATTCAGTGGTTTTTAAAACATATTCAGAGTTACGCAGCCATCACCACAATTAATTTTATAATACTTTCATTACCCCAGAAGAAACCCTGTACCCGTTAGCCATCACTGCCACTTGCCCCAAACCCCCTATTTCATCGACTTTTACATCTTTGTCCTTTCTGGATTCTTCATTATTTTTATGTGTAAACATGTATGTTTTATGGATGAGAGGATTGATTTGTTGAGCACTTACTCCGTGTCAGGCATTGTGCTGGGCTTGCTTGTCAGGTAATGATTTCCTTAATCTTCAGAACAAAATCCAATGGAAGCTATTATTATCTATATTTTAATAAAGGAGACTTAGAAAGGGATTCACCTGTGCAAGGCGGCACACCTGGTGAGTGAATTTGAACCCGCATTCTGGATTTTTGTCTACCACTGCTCAAAAGTTCTCGTATATTTCACAAAAATGCTCTTTGGAAAGAGGGAGTAAGATGTGACGTGATAACTGGAATTTTTATTTTTAAGTATGGAACGATAGAAAATTCTTTACAGTTCTAGCATCTGATTTTGGCAGGCGTAATTGAATCCGCTTCAGCTGGGTTGATGTATATACACCCTCCCTTTCAGCTCACTCTGCTGTAAGCTGCTTAAGTGCACAAATCCCATCTGTTTGGTTCACTGTTGGATTCCCAGCGCCTGGCACAGAGTAAGGGTGCCATACATATTTGTTGAATGTTGAATAAATTCGTGGAACAAAGTGATAGGGTCCTTATACCTGTTTAAGTTTAAGTAGTGTAGCTTTCTAGTCAGGAATTTATTACTTTTAAATTAAGTTTGGCCTAGACTATCTGGAAGAAATGGTCCTAAATATCTCCTTTGTCACTGGTTTTTAAAAAACCATTACAAAATCTGATGATACTTTATTACATTTCAGCTTCTAACCTTGCTATTATTAGACCAACCTCCACAAAAAAGCAGAAACAAAATATTTTGTGTGCATTTCCCCTTTAGTTATTCATATCCTTAATGTGGTTTTTATTTGCTGATTTAAAAAAAGAATACATGGTCATTTTTAGTACATTTTTTGGGAGGAGGGGGAACCAAAAAAGTAGAAAAAAAAAATTGTCCAGAGTCTCAATAATCAGACAACCACTTTAATTTGTTAGTTTACTTCTTAGTTTTTTCCATATACATTTTTTAAAATGTAGTTGCGATCACTTCTGGAGTTACACTTTTGAATATTGCTTTCTCTTTTAATCTTTACGTTAAAACAAGCATTTCTGATGTTAAAAGCACTTTCTAAAAAGCATTTTTCATTGATAATAAAGATTCCGTGGAGTGGACACATAAAATTTAATTTAAATTCCTCAAATGATGGATATTTACATTGCCTTCCACTTCTTAGATAAATATAAGCAGTACGTAGCATATCTTTGTGCATGAATTTTTCCGTAGCGTTTTAGGAATGTGTAATTATTATGCTAAGATCTGTTTTCAAGAAACAGAATTGCTGAGTCAAAGGAAACAAACGTTTTTAACACTCTGGAGCACGTTCCGATTAGCCGCTTTCCCCAAAGGTTGTGTCAGTTTACCCTGCCCTGGTTGAGAATGCCCTTCTCTCTTACCCTTCCCAACTTGGGACTCACTGACATTTTGATGACAAAAGGGACGAGGTTGTAAGTCAAATGCACAGTTCGTGATGCTCAGAGCTGGGATTCTAACCTAGATGGAAAGGGAATGAGATTTCCCCTTGTAAAAATCAGAATGGCTAGCCAGAGAAAGCATGTGGCTGGGGCTCTGCCCTGGTGGGGACTTAGCTCTGGATGATGGAGAGGTTTAGATTTCACTTCTGCTTATGTCTAGAATGACATTTTGCAGCCCCCCACCCACCCCCCGCCCCAAGCGAAAGAAGTTAAAAAGAGACTTTTAGATGTGAGGAATTTAAACACCCAGGGGAGGAAATTTGTCAAGCATCCATTCTGAACTGGGAGGCATCTAAGCTGCTTGTGTTTCTGAAAACGTCTTTCTTTTGGGTTCTTCAGAATAAAGATGAATGGACAGGATCTTTATAGAAAACCTTTGTGCCTCATGATTTGTCGATGTATAGGATTTGTCACTTGACTTACCCGAGCAGTTTGCAGCTTCTTCCCTGGCGCACTCCAGCCCCGCCTTGACTCCCACACCCCCAATATTTATGTCATCCTATAGCCTCTTCCCTAGGCTGCTTCTGTGTATAGCTGCAGCAGGAGGAACTATCCAGGTAGTTTTTAAAAGTAATATCTACCAAAGCATTCCCACATGTACCCTTCCCCGGCCCTTCTGTTTTCAAATAAGATTGGCTAATATTTCCCTGGCAGAAGGAAAATAAGCTATAAAATGGGAGAAGGCATATCATAGGTTGCAAAAAAGCCATTCTCAGCAAAGAAAGTTGGGGAAATTAGGCTCATGGGCACAATTGCAAAGTGTCTAGCAAAGTCTGATGTAACAATCAGGTAAAAAGTGATGTGTGAGGTAGGCAAGACCCTCATTGCTCATTTGATAGTTGTTTATAACTGAATAGTAAATCGAGCAATGATATACATACCACACCCATATGTTTTCATTTCATAATTAAGCTTTCTAACTCAAATATGTATCCGAGATGCTTTCATAGTATATTTCAGTTCTTGGGCGTTAGAAGTGTGACTCGTTCCTTTACATGACACACTTGGGGTATCAGAGCAATTAAACACTTTGGGAAACTTTAGATTGCTCTGCCAACACCATCTAAGTAGCATCTTTTCACTTATGTGGAAGATTCCTGCAGTTAGCCCTGTCACTCTGATCGAGAAACTGAGATACAGACAATCTAAACAAAAAAGGACTGTGTGTCCTTTCTGGATTTCTAGTTTCTACCTAAAGTGATCAGCCTGTCCTAGTTTTACGTCTGTGTTTGTTTTTGTATGTGTGTATGTATGAATATGAGCAATTATTTAAAAAATATGCTAAAAGGCAGATAAACATTTGCTTGTCAGTTTGAGGTTTTGACTGAAATGTGGGGAATTAATTCGGCTTATAGAGTGAAATGTTTTCTGAATTTAATATTCATCAAATATTTTTACAAAAATACCCAAAATGTCGATTTTGATTATGTATTTCATAACAAGAAGAAAAGTGGCCAACCACTTCCCGTGCATCAGAGGCAGTGCCACATGTTCTCCTGGCTCGGTGGGCAGCTCGAATCCCGCCAGCCCTTCAGGGACCCACATGTACATCTGCACAGTTTTGTATGTTGTCGTGTAGATGTCTTCTTGATGTCTGCATTGACAGACAACTTTTGAAGTAAGTCAAGTTGAAAGAGCTGACTGAGAACATTTAGCGTGTCTTATTTCGCTCGAGTAGCGCAGCACAGGCCAACTTGCTTAAAGAGAACTAACAAAGACTGCTTTCCACTGCTCTCCTCGGCTTCATGAGAAGACCCAGTAGCTAGCTTTTCAGAGCATGAAAAGCTAGCCAGTTCCAGACAGTACTCACAGTGAGCTGCTTCTTTCCAGCACCTTGAGCATACACATATAAAATTATTTCTTGTCCAAACAAACAAGAAATATAGGAGAGGGGGGAAACTGGAAACACAGAGAAACCATAATTGGCATTGGGGTCACTGGCTTGGCACTCTCTGAACCTGGAACTGAGCTGGCCGTGGTGAGCGTGCGTCTGAGAGGCGCTTCGAGTTCAGTAAGTCTTTGAATACTCGAGGGCAGACAAGTTACGAGGCCATAGACTGGAAAAGTCTTCTTTGCAAAGCGCTAGAGCCATATCGAACTTGTCTCTTTCATAAGATCTCTGCTTGGTAGGGTGACTGAAAGGCATTATCACATTCACAGGGAGTTCCAAAAAAAAAAAAAAAGTTAAATTCTAGGTTGATAGTGGGACAAAATGACCCAGTGGGAGCAGGAGAACGGCGGTTCAATTTTCAAAGAAGCAGAATGCAGTGAGCTACATATTGACTGCACATTAATCTTAAGCAATTCAGAAGAAGAGCATTAACCACAAAATCCTTTGTCAGTTACTAGAGAATCTCTGAAGTGTACATCCTCTAGGACATCTCACTTTATATCTGGCTTTTGAATTAAATATCTTCTTAAAATAAACATCATCATTCATGCCAGTCCTCTTGAGCTTGCAGTTGCTTGCAGTAGCACATTTTCAAGTATGGAATTTCAACAAAGCATGACACATGTTGAGTGTGACTGTTAAGTATCTTGGGCTGTGGTTAGCATCACCATCCTCATTTTCTCAAAGCGAGGAAAATGAAGTATGGGGAATTTATGACCAGGGTGAAAATCAAGGCAGGGTCTGAAGGAGAATCAAATGTCACAGAGTTCTGGCAGCTTCAGTGATGGCTTGGGGCAGGGATCTAGTTGTCTTGCCCCCATATGCTCACCTCAAGGTTTCAGAAGAAGGTGGGCTGACCTTACTGGGCTCCTCCTCTGAGGAGTCATTCAGGCCTGGCAGCTAACCCAAATCCCCTGGGGTCTGGGTACTGGCTCGTTGATACCGTTGATAACGTTTGTTTTTTCCAGATTTGACTCTCACCCTGACCCTCCTGATGTGTAGAGTCAAGCTTTACAAAACTGCACTTTACCCAAGGGAGATGCAGATGCTCTGCCAAGGGGTGTATGCACCCTTAATTATGTACACTTACTCAGTGCACATGGTTTGCTTATTTTGGAATAAGTAGACATAGTAGTCCGGTGTTTACAGAGGACTGCTATGGAATTGTGGGGGAGCCCACATCGTGTTGTTGTTTCGCTCCATAAATTCTGGCAGCTTCAACTTGTTATGGTTCAGTATTTGGTGTCATTGCCCCGTTTATTTCACTCTGATTATTATTGAAAAGGGAGAAGGGATAGCAGGGGGTGCCCCGTCAGTTGGTAAGCATAATATGATTGATTAGAACTCAAAATGAAAACGTGAAGATCAATTGAAGGCAGCCTAGGCCTGCCTTCTACTGCACATGAACTTCTTGTTTTTTTGGTTACTTGAATAGTGAAAAGTATCCCAATCAACAGTACCTGACTGAAAAAAACTCATGAGAAGCTATGTGCCTTTGTAATCTCCCATGATAACTAAACAAAAGGAGCGTTTTATATTTCATACAAAATATTGTATTTATCAAGATCTTCCAGAAGGGTACAATTGAGTAAATCAAGAAACACCCTATTTTTTTGTCTTTTTATTTTTCATTTATTTTTAATTACATTTATTGGGGATGACATTGATTAATAAAATTATATAAGTTTCGAGTATACAGTTCTGTAATACATCATCTGTATATTGCATTGTGTGTTCACCACCCAAAGTCAAATCTCCTGCTGTCACCATTTATTTTACGCACCTCCCCCCCGCCTCCCACAATTCCCTCTGGTCACCACTAAACTGTTGTCTGTGTCTGAGGTTTTGTTTTGTTGTTTGTCTTGTTCATTTGTTGCTTTCAGTTTTATGTCCCACATATGAGTGAAATCATGTTCTCAACTTTTTCTGTCTAACTTATTTCACTTAGCATGATAATCTTAAGATCCATCCATGTTGTCACAAAAGGCAGTATTTCATCTTTTCTTATGGCTGAGTAGTAGTAGTCTATCGTATATATGTACCACATCATCTTTATGCAGTTATCTACTGAAGGACATTTCGGTTGTTTCCATGTCTTACCTACCATAAATAATGCTGCAGGGAACTTAGGGGCACGTATATCTTTACGGATCAATGTTTTCAAATTTTTCGGGTAGATACACGGAAGAGGGATTGCTGGGTCATATGGTAATTCTATGCTTAACTTTTTGAGGAACCTTCGTACTCTTTTCCATAGAAGCTGCACCAATTTACATTCCCACCGGCAGTGTATGAGGGTTCCTTTTTCCCCACAACCTCTCCAAAACTTATTACTTGTCTCGTTGATAATAACCATTCTTACAGGTGTGAGGTGGTATCTCATTGTGGTTTTGATTTGCATTTCCCTAATAATGAAGTTGAGCATCTTTTCCTATATCCATTGGCTGTTTGTATTTCTTCTTTGGAGAAATGTCTGTTCAGGTCCTCTGTCCATCATTTTTTTAATTGGATTGTTTTTTGTTGTTGTCGAGTCTTATGAGTTCTTTGTATATTTCGGATATTAGCCCCTTATCAGAGGTGTTGTTTGCAAATATCTTCTTCCACTCAGTTGGTTGCCTCTTTGTTTTTTGTCGATGGTTTCTGTGCAGAAGCTTTTTTTAGTTTGATATAGGTCCATTCATTTATTTTTGTTTTTACTTCCCCTGGAGGTGAAATTCATAAAATCCTCTCTAAGACCAAGGTCCGTGAGTTTAGTACCTATGTTTTCTTCTTTGTGTTTTATTGTTTCAGGTCTTTTATTTAGGTTTTTGATCCATTTTGAGTTAATTTTTGTATATGGTGACAAATAACAGTCTAGTTTCATTCTGCTTGTGGCTTTTCAGTTTTCCCAGCACCATTTATTGAAAAGGCTGTCTTTTCTCTATTGTATGTTTTTGGCTCCTTTGTCGAAAATTATTTGCCCACATATATGTGGTCTTATTTCTGAGTTCTCAATTCTGTTCCATTGGTTTGTGTGTGCCTGTAATATTTTTGTTAAAAATTCTCCTTTATCCTTTTGGCTGCAATGTTCTGATATTGATCCGTCAAGCAGATTTTATTTTAATGCATTGTTACAGAATCCTCAAGAGTTCTTGGTGTTGCAGTTGTGACTGTTACTAGAAAAACTATTTTTGAGAAAAGACTTGTAGCTAAACCATGAGAAAAACCAAAATAAAACAAAGTGATGTGATTGCTATAACTTTGCAGTGACTGTAGTATTAGTCTTAAGAGAAAAGGGAGACTGGTTGAAAGAAAAAGGAAAACTATGTGACTATTAAAGTTCTGCTGGGAACTCCCACTTTCCACCATACCCATTTGTTATAAAAATGTATGTATCTATAATGAGTTAATGAAGTTCTTTTAGAGTATTCCGGTTGCTTCCTCTGCTTTTGCTGAGATCCCTTGTTCACTGTGAAAGCTAATGTATTTTACAAAAGCTGAGTGATATGATGTAGTTCAGAAATGCCTTTGGACCGTGGGGAAGTTTGATAAATTACAAGGGAAAACACGAAACTAGAAAAAAGCATGAGACCAGGTGTCAACAGAACCGGGTGGCTGTCTCGCTTTTCTCACCATCGCGCTGTGTGTTCTTGGTTCTGGGCCTCGCTTTCCTCATGTGTAAAATGCGGGGTGTGGGGTTGGTGGAGTACCTAATCTCTTGAAGGTCCTTGAATTTTGAGGAGCAAGGGAGTGTGAAGATCTCGAGTGTTCTTGCCAGAATCATTTCAGACTTAAAAAGATTTTGAACAAACTGCTTAGCAAACAGCCTGGATGGCGTCACCCTCACATCACCCTCCCGGTTAGTGCCAGGTCCTGTAGAACAGCCGGTAGACACGACTCGAGTCTCCAGCCTTGAACTCTCTGTTTCTTGAACTCTTTGTTTACTCAGATCACTATTGATCTGCACTCTCCTAGCGGTTGTGCTGGTAAAAGCGGAGTCTGGTCCGAGTAGGCTGACATTTATTTTAATCTCTGATACACTCCAAGGAAGAAGGAGCACATTGAAGACATTATCTGGTAAGGTTCCTAGGAGGTAGAATCATAACACGTTCATTAGCAGGTTTTCAAACCCTTGGTCTGAAATGCCTGCACAAGTCTTTAGCCATTCCACTCTGAACAGGCCCGATCCTGTCCGATCTCAGAAGCTAAGCAGGGGTGGGCCTGGTTAGTACTTGGATGGGAGACCACCTAGGAAGGCCAGGTGCTGTAGGCGTAAAAAAGTAAAAAATAAAGGATTGTAAGCTCACCAAGGTCCTTGCAATCTGTGAGGTCCATCAAGGGTTGCCTCGCCTAAAAGAAAATGAAATAAAATGCCTGCACAAGTCCCAGCTACTTCTAGTGCTACTGTCTCTACCTTGTATCAAGACTCATAATTTATATAATGTTATTAACCAATGTCACCCCAATAAATTTAATATAAAGAAAGACTCATTACAATTCCTTAAAATGCCCAAAAGACAGCTGTGAAATAGAGAATGTATTGGATGCATGAGAGTTCGCACACAAGTGTAGTTTAATTTGCCTTTTTAACTTTTTATTCAGGTACGCAGCTATATAGTTTAAAAAGCTACAGAATGTTACAAGTTCTCATAAAAAAAGTTTCTTATTCCACCTTCTCCTTAGCCCAGTTCCTACTCTCCAGAGGCAGCTAACTACTCGAAACAATTTTAGCTGGCATTTTTCCCTATGTTTTGCTGTTTTTGTCTATGTTTTGCAAACGTGTCTACGTGGCTATTTCTTGATGTATTTTTTTCGGTTTTAGGTATTTTATATTAACTTCTTATTATGGAAGATGATTATTTAGCTTTCTCACTCCTCTCTCCCAATATATATCTATTTTATTGCCTCCCGTTCTCCCCATGTAGTTAGGAGTTGCCTTTTGGTCTGTAAAAATTACTCCAAAACAATACCTTTAAAAAAAACAAACAAACAAAAAACAAACAGCTTACTATCTCACAGTTTCTGTGGGTCAGGAATCTGGGAGCAACTTAACTAGGTGCTTCTGGCTCAAATTGTCCCATGAGGTTGTGGTCAGTCTGTGTACTTTTTAGTTCGGTCAGGATTCAGTGTATACATTATATGACTGTGTATATTATTCACGGCACAGCCACGTACCTTTTCTTTATCACTCAACTTTCTCCCTGGAGTCAATAATCACCTTCCTTTTTGTTTGCTTAGTATTCTATGTGACCGTCACTAATTGACCATAAACTGTCATGCCAGAATTACAAATTGCTTCTCAGTTTGGTGAAATACACCAAGCAATCTATAGATTTTATTTTTTGGAATCGTCTCTCCGGAGTCTTTCGATCTGTTCTAATCCGGACTGATAGGTCAGGCATAGAAATCTTAGCTCTCTCTCATACACCATCTCAAAAATTCCATTTTCTTCTTATGTTAAATACCCTATTTCCTGGAATTTTGTGCTCTTCTCCCTTGTTTCTGTCCCTTTATTTTGATAAAACAGATCTTCCAATGGTGTCCTAAGAAAGGGTTCATGGGAAGTAAAAATTTGAAATCTGGAGGTCTGAACATGTTTTGCTTCTACCCTCAAACTTGATTGATCAAGCGGCTAGATACAAGAATTGGTTAAAATAATTTTCTCTGACTCTTGAAGACATTGCTCCATTACTCTCATCTCCACAGTGTGGTCTTTGACAAGTCTAGCGCCATCCTGATTGGAGGTCCTGTGTTTGATACCTGTTTGTTTCCCCCATCTCCTAAGCCTTCATCTTTTCTTTGTCCCCAGCATTCAGTCATTTCTCAGGAACATCCTTTGGCATGAGTCTTTTTGAATTATTTGTGTTGAGCTTGGTCCTCTCACTAGAAAACTCAGGCTCTGTAGTGTTGGAAATTTTGTAGATGTATTTCTTTGAAGCCCCTTTTAATTTAGAAGTGGAACCTCCCATATCAATCTTATACTCTTCTGATCTTTTCTTTCCTTTTTCAGATCTCTGGCTTATAGTTTTTATATATTTTTTTGATTTGGAAATAGTTTTCCAAGTCTATCTTTCATTTTTTTTTTCTCATTAAAAAACCTGTTGTCATATAGTTTTCTTTTCGTTACTGGAATCGTTTCCTTACAAACCTATTCTAGTATGAACGCAGCGTCTCCTTATTTCCCTAAGGATACTAATTATCTCATTCTTTCCTCCTCCTCGCCTTCCTCTTTCCCTCCCTCTCGCTTTATCTTTTTCTTTTTTTTCTTAGCATTGTTTCTAAGTTCTCTAAGTTCCTTTTTTTTCGTTTGCATTTTTGTTTTGGCCTCTGTCTTTGGTGTTAGAGACTCAAATGCCTGATGATCCTTGGCTGTCCGTGCGCTAAGAGAGATGAGCTAAGAAACTGGTTTGAAGTCCCACACGCTTGGGTGGACCTTTTGACAGTACAGGGAGACCTGGGTGGATTATTGCTCTTGAAGGTCCCCCAGCTAGGGGTTTCCATATGCCTTCTCTCTTCCTTTGATCAGTTTCCCCAGAAAAGTTTTCTCTGATTTCCTGGCCACCAACATTTTTGGCACGAGTTTCAGAAAAAAAAAAAAATGGGTGAAGGTTTCACTCTTCATTGTATAAACATACTTAATCTTCTCGTTCTTTAATTAACTGTAATATTAGCCCCTATTATACAGATGAGAAAACTCTTAAAGAGACCTAAGTTCCTTTGTTTTCTTTATAGCTACCATTTATTCTATGACCTGAAATTGAGATAATTTCAGTCATTTTGGAGTTTGCCATCATCATTATTACTTTACTTCTATGGAGAAATCAAGTCATTCAATTTATTATTGTCATAGCTTATGGGTTTTTTTTTTTTTTTTTTTACCACTTCCCCACCCCCCCCTGCAAATGCGGCTTTAGTTATGCTTGGTTTTCAGACAGTTTGGGAATTTAAAACAATTGCATAAAAATGAAATGGAAAACTGCCTTTTTATTGCTGTTTGTTTGTTTGACTGTTGGTTATCTAAACAAAAGAAATTTAGTAGCTTTTGGAATGCACAGACTACCCTAACCCCAGCCCTGCCCGCCTCCCTTATGGGTCCTGGCCAGGTCATTGTTTTGGGTTTGAGCTCTGTTCTTTCTGTCTTTACTTAGCAACATGAGTTGTTCACCAGGCTGTTTTTTCACAAATTCCTTTCAGTGTTTGTAGCAAAACTCTCATTTCCTTGGTTGTGGACTGACCCTTTAACACCGGGACCTCCGAGACACTGAAGTTGAGACAGGTCTCATAGGCACTTCCTTCTACTAAGGGCAGACGCACTGAAGAAACCTCATGGAAGCCAATGTCCCTAGACCTTGTTTGGGGTAGAACCAGGCTCCAGAGCAGGATGTATCTGGAAACACTCTGCTCACTCAACCAAAGCTCAGGCAATTACATTTGACCCTTGAACAATGCCAGGGTTAGGGACGCTGACCCCCACACCTAACTTAAGTAAGTCCTCGCGGATGGTGGATGTACAGGGATTCCCAACCGAGGATCTAAAATACTGTTTTTGGTCTGCAGTTGGTTGAATCCGTGGGTGCAAAACCTATAGATACAGAGGGCCGACTATATTTTTGTTGAAAAAAATCTTTGTGTAAGTGGACCCATGTGGTTCAAACCCATGTCGTTCAAGGGTCAGCTGTACTTGTATTTTCGAATTTTTCTTCTCAGTTCTAGAAAGATGCTTCTTCCTTTAGTTCACCAACTTTTGTATAATAAAGAATACTTACCTCCCTTATTGAGTACAAAGACTATAAAAAATTGTCATAAATATCACATCGATATCTTATTCTGAAGTATTCTTGTCTGTCTGGTTCACACATGTATCCTCAGTGCCAAGCACATGGCAGCTACCAATAAAGAAGTGTCTGAATGAATGAATGGTGAAGACAAAGGAGGTCGGTAGCCCATGACTTTAAAAACCACCTTCCCTCCTCCCGTCTGCCTCCCTCCATGTGGCTCAAGCCCACTTGGCGCCCAGAGGAAGCCTGTTGTGCAGGTTTCACGCAGTTCTGTCAGTAGAGTCAATAAGGTGACAGGCAGTAAGCTGAAGAGAACATTTTTATACCCTTAAAAGTGTTATCTACGAGGAACACAGTTTGTAATGCTGGAGTGGAAAGAAGCCTCCTTGCAGATGGCCAGCTTGATGCAGGCAAAGCTGCTAATTTGTTTTCAGCTTCAAGGAGATTTAGTGCCTTGGCCTCCCGGGCAGAAGCTCACAGTGGAATTGTTTTCCTGCTCCTTCATCTAAGCCTCCTGGCCAGGCAATAGGGAAGGCTGGATGTTTACAGAACTAGCAGCACCAGATTCTTCTTCTGCAGACAGACATGGAGATTTGTTGCCAGGGACTTTTTCTGACTTAATGGTGTGCTCTTGGGAAAGCACACCAATTCTTTTTCATATCTGAGGGCAACCACAGAACCTCCCATGGGAAAGCGAACCAGAGTCCAGTCACTTACCTGCCAGGAAGGGAAGTGTCAGAGCGAAAGTTCTTGCCTTGCCCTCCTGGGCAGAGCTGTCATTAGCCCTGCCTGAAGTAGATAGCATACGAAGAAAACGTGCTCGGCAGCTCAAGTGCAACCTCAGAAAATGCCAGTCAGATTCAAACCTTTGGTGGGTTGTACCCCTGGCTTTCCTGCCAGTTCGAGATGCGAGCGTGAGAACTGAGATGACAGACCACTGTGGTGTGGGGATGGTGATTCTGGCCTCCGGTTAAGCTCCCAGCCTGTTTAGACTACATTTACAGGAACCTACCAGTGGCACGAATACGGGGAATATAGAAAAAGAAACTTTAGTAGGTGTTATGTGTATGCACGCTTGGTCAGAACTTTCACTATTATGTAGATTTCCATAGTTCATTAGATTAATTTTAGTCTTGCAGTTCACCAAGGCTTGTCCTAAAGTGGAGGCATTTGGGTACCGAGAGTTGAAGTTTTAAAATTTCCTGGTAATGCCTGGATCTACATTCTAGGAATTGCTTCATGGCCAGCTTTCCCCTTTTTGGCAATGGAAACTGCATGAATAATGCCTCCTTTGAAGCTTTAAGGCACACAATAAGCCAAGAACTCTAATTGAACTTTACAAGCTGAAGGGGCTGACTTATGGGCAGCATTTGAACAAACTTCTAGTCACTATAATTTAGTAAGGGTTAGCTGCCAAGAGCCATGTAAGGCTTTATTTGATCCATTTATGAATTAAGGGCCCGCAGTAAATTAATTACCATATATTGGGGCTAATAAAATCTAGCAGGATGAGAACGCCTTTGGTTCCTCCAGAGAGGGGAGTCAGGACAGAGCTGCTTCCTGGTATCTGTGCTGTTTCCTGGCCCCGGGGCCTTCCGCAGCGCTGGAGAAGGATGGTGTTCATGCTCCATGTCCATCTAAGAGACATTTGAGCCACTTTTGGCCCAGAAACTGCTGGAAGCCTTTGCTTTATTGATCATAATAAGCTGTTCTGTCTTATTAAAGTTGCATCATGGAGTCTGGATTTTAGGAGCCCTATTGAGAATTAGTTGCAGAAGAAGTGATTTGCTTGTATTTTCCGGCATTTAACAGGCCAAGCAGATGGGCGAGCAGACCTGAAGTAGTTGGGTTGGCTGCCTGCCACTGTTCTATGAATTTTGATTTTCACGGATATGTAATAGTTTTATTTTTCCCTCTTTTAGAGGTTCTTGCCTAAGAGCCTTGGGAAAATATCTCCTTGGTTTTCTGCTGAAGGCACCCTTGTAAGTGAAGGTAGCTGCAGTGCGCCTCACTGGCCCTGTGTTGTCTCAGGTCAGGGCACCGCAGACTCCACGTTCTGTCAGAGAGGAGAGTACCAGCTCCAGTTTCCTATGGCTTTCCGGGGAAAACGGTTTCGTTTGCAATTCGCCTTGCCTTTTTAGGTGGTTTTCTTTTCTTCAGGCTGTGTTCACCAGCATATTGAATAAATAGCGAAAGGGTGTTAAACTTAACGTTTTGAAAAAAACATTTATATACAAATGTGGAATGAGCCAGAACACCATTTGTGTGAAGAAGACCTGAGTTCTTCCTAAGTCAAAGACTTGTTTTGTTAGATATTAAGCATATACAAAATGCTGTTTTAAACATATGCGTAAGGTATAAAGAACAACGTGAAAGCAAGCATGTATTTCCCACCACTTAGATGAAGAAATAGAAAATGACAGTGTCAAGATCATCGAAAACATCTGGTGGCCCTTCCTTTATCCACTCTGTTCTTTATTCTCTATGAAACCAATATCCTGAATTTTGTGTTTTTTCTTCCCGTGTTTTATAGCATCTCTCCGAGTTCATAATAATACTTTGTTTATTTTGCCAGTTTTCGACTTCTTATAAATGGAATCACATACTTTCTCAACTTGCTGTTTTTACTCAACATAAAGCTCTAGTTAATTTTCACTGCTGTATCAGGTTGTTTGAATACATCATTATTATTTATCCATCCTTGTGCCCACGGACTTTTGGATTGTGGCCAGTTCTTTGCTATTTCAAACGACGTTCCTGGGAACATTCTTGTACGTGTCTCCCGGTATCTAGGCCCGTTTTTAAACAAACCAATCTATTTTAAACAGTATGCTGGCTTTTTTTTTTTTTTTTTTTTAAGGTTTGTTTTGCCAAGAGGGTATGACACAAAATATTTCAGGTATTATAGATTATAAAATGGCCACTTACTATATACTTCAAAGAAAGGCCCGTATTTATACAACGGTATAAAGGAACAGTAGCTTAGTTTCTCTGCCTTTTAATAGTGATCCAGATAAAAGTCATTGCTGCTGCAAAATGTATTTCATTAGTGTTTGTTAAAACTACAGCTTGAAGAGTCACATGGAATCTTAAGATCAAAAAGATAAATGTTAGGAAAAGAAAACCTACAAAACAAAATGCCTCCCTTCTTGCTATGCACTCGCTCCATTCCCCTCTCCTTCCTGCGTTCATAGAGCATTTACTAGAGTTTGCATTTTCCACTAGGTGTTCTGTTTTTGTTTCTCCAGTGGCATTCACTTCAAGGCCTTTGATGGCATCTGTTCGACTTCATGTAAGTCAAGAACACACTAGATTGTCCATAAACACGACCAGTCTTGCAGTATGTCTTCTAAGAGAGGCCGTGTTGAAATAAGTAGAACTCTGCACGTCTTCTGTAGCCTCATCTTGTTGCTCACGGGCCCTTGCTTCACTTTTCCCTCTGCCCAAAGCCCTCTTCTCCCAGATCTTCTGCACGGCCAGCTGCCTCACATCATGGCTCAGATATAACCTCCTGACTCCCATCCCTGAACTAGCTTCTCTCTTATTACTTCCTAAAAACCCTTATACTGCTTTATTTTCTGCGAGGACTTAGTATCTAAAATTATAGTTGCTTGCTTAGTTATTATCTGTCTTGTCCCACATGGCATGTGGGCCTAGATTCTGTCTCGTTCACGACTGTATTCCGAGCAGCCAGTAGTGCCTGGCACATGGAAGGGGGGCATAAAAATGGATTTAGCAAGTGAATTTTTCTTAAATAACAGATAGATTAAGGATATTTCCGAGTAAAAGATGGCTGTAGTCACATGGGATATATCTCGTAATAGACAAGAGACTTTTAAAAAGCAAGGCATCAAATGCCTTAGGCCTTATTTTTCTTATCTATAAAATGGGGTCATAGAGGTAGTAAGTATCAAAACATTAATAGATACAAAATTGCTTTTTTAAAGAATGAGAAAAGGTAAATTGTTATTATACGTGTTGTTGACATTCTACAAACTGCCACTGGCTAGACCGGTCCTTAAAGTTGTTGAAGGGAACTTGGATTGAAAGTGTTTAGAATTTTCCTGTAGGAAAATAGTCTTCAAAGATAAGAGTACCAGAGAAACAAGACTTTGTTTCTCTCAAACCCATGACTCCAGGTCAGCCTCAGTATTCTTCAGTAAGAATCTGTACACTTTTGAATGATAATTGCACCTAGCTGATGTGAACTGGAAACTTACTAAGAACATTTTTATTTTCTCCTCAACACAAGTATTCGGAGTTCTATAAATTTACCCTTGCTGATACTTTGTAATATTCTCCTGTTCTTTCATTTGGGTGTATTATTTATCTGACCAGTTGAGTTGTAGTCTCTTTCAAAGGTGACACTGTTTTGCTTTTTAATTTGTTATTCTATTGGACAGAGACATGTGCTTGGAAGAGAAAGTTTTTGGATAAAACCTTATTAAGTTGTTTAAATATTTTTTAAACTTTATTATTATCTGCTAGATTTGTTTTTCTCAACCCAGACTGTACATTAAAATCATCTCATCTACTTAAAACAGTATGTTGGCCTTTTTTTTTTTTTTTTTTTTTTCACGCAGAGTCACGGCTGAGAACCAGTAAACTGGAATAGGTCAGTAGTTGGCAAACGTGGTACTGGAATCACCTGGGGGAATAAGAACATACTGATGCCCGGGTGCCACTCTCGGAGGTTCTAATTTAAAGTGGGGCGGGCCTTGGGATTTTTCAAAAGACTACTCAGGTGACACTAGCGTACAACACATTTTGAACCTCTGAGACCAACTGTAGACCTTGGATGCAGTGCGGGGCACAGAAAGTTCAGTGCAACTTTGCCTGCTTGATACGATTTATCTGGAATGCTTACTGAAACACAGATCCCGCTCCAGAATCTCCAGAGGAATGGCTGGGGAACCACAGGCTCTGCAGATGGTTTTTATGATCAGGCAAGTTTGGGGGACATGGCTCTTGCCCAGTAAATACTCCACGTCTTACTAGATGATGGTTGTGGGTGAATTTTCTCAGTATTTACTTGGCCTGTCTCTGAGCAGAGGAACCTGCTTTGTAGGCACTCACTGTATTATGAATAATTAAAACAAAAGTCTTTTAGATTAGGAAAATGTATATAAACTGCAAAAGGTCTCAATTATGTCATTTCCGTGAATAATTATAATTGCTTTCTTTCTGTAGTTAAATAATCATAAACTACATGCTGCATAAATCCTTGAAAGAAAATGCCTGTTCAGAGATAAATGTTTGATCAAAGGAAAATGGCAGATTCTCAACTGTTTATTATAATGAGTAGGGATATCAGGAATAATTAAAAGCCAAAAACAATGAAAAAGTCTCATTGTGCTTGAGGGTCTTTTCCCTGTCTCCCTCTATGCCCCCTTCCCTCCATGTAGTCTTCTTAAAACTTGGGACGATTGTCTGGTTTGTTTCACTCTATTTCATTTTCATGATTTTGGTCTTGTGGAGCTGATCAAATATAGTATTAAGAACAAGTGAATGAGCAAAGGTGAAAAGCCAAGAGCATTCAGTGGAATCGAGCGGAGTCTATTATGTGCCTAGTGCTGTGTGAGCCACTGGGAATTAAAAGTATGAGACCATCTCTTGTAGTTGGAGGATAAATATGAATGTATTGCAGAGTCTGAATAATGTATAACTCATTTAATCTACTAACTGGTTAATCAATTGCATGATAATTAAGAGTGAGAGATACATACATACGTATGTACGTACGTACGCGCGCGCGCGCGCGTGTGTGTGTGTGTGTGTGTGTGTGTGTGTGTGTGTGATACTGTCTGGTGTTTCTAACCAGTAAGAGGTTTTCAATCATTTGTAGGACAAAGATCCCCTCCCTGCACCATGAGTTAAGAGACCTCGTTTAATAATGACAGGCACTCCCAACTTTATGCTGAATCCATTTGAAAAGATGGGCAAACTATGCTCACGTTGATGGTGGAGGATGGGGTGTGTCAGGATGTCTAGATAGTACAGTCAGGTCCCCTTCATTGGATATTCGTGGCACTTGAAGTTTATTAGTTACATGTGCCCAGTCTCTCATGTTATACTTTTGCAATTTTTTTTGCAGTTTGAGAAACCGGTCCATTGCACTTCTCTTTCTTCCTAGTTGTTTCTCAGTCACCTTAATTTAGTGGGACCTTACTGTTGTCACCATGTACTGAGTACAAGCCTGTGATAAATGACTCGGGTTCATGCTTCTTTCTGATGAAAGCACTTTTAGGAGACATATTTGTTTTCTCTGGGTTTCCTCTGAACAATGTCAAGATCTGAGATTTTGCCTTTTAGCATTTGAGACGCTAACATCAAAAGGCTGTTTCTTCAAAGAAGTTCATGTTGCTATTTAGATGGTAATTACTTTTCTCCTGGTTTAGATCTGGGCTTGGTAAATTTAACAGGCTCAGTGTTATTATTTAATACTTGGCACTATGAGATGAGTGTCTGAATCAAAAACACTAAATTCTGATTAGGAAGACAGTGGAACACTTTAGATGGAGGATCTGTACCAGATGCTACTTGGGAAAAATCTTAAACTATGTTTCAGTGAAAATAAGTGAACGATCCTTTTACTTTTTGTAATCATCCATTTGCACGCATTTTTCTATTAGTACCTGGAGACAGATTTCCCATTTTCCCAGCCAGTATAGCCTACTGATATAATTTGGATTATAGTTTAATTTATTCTTTAGAGATTTCTTATCTTCAAGAAGACTGTTAGAATCGTGTTTTTTTTTTTTTTTTAAAGTGCTAGGCCTGGAACCCAGATCAGCTGACTCATAACATTTAAGGGTCAGGACATAGTATGGTTATTAAAAAAACCATACTTTCCCCCGTAATCCTAACTTGCAGCAGTATTGGGAACCAGTAATACAAACCAATTCTGCGTTTTACTTTTGGAGGAAAAAATTAAGTAAAGTTTATTTAACGAGGTGCCTATTAATATTTTATGTTGTATTTCTCAAATTTTTTAGGGAGAGAATCTTTTGGCTTTTTGATTATTTTGATGTGTGATTTCTTGATTCATTATTTGATCTTTCCTCTGTAGAATTAGACTTCTACGAGGACTGTTACCTTTTCTGTGCACTCTGTGATAAAAAAGCCAACGGGCAATACAGTGTGACTGCTTTTTGGCCGCAAAAATAAAGCCCAATTTCTTTTTTCTTATAAAATACTTTTGGTTAAGAGCAAAGAGATAAATTTGACTTTTGAGGTCCTGTGTGAGTAGAGGCATTTGGAAGAGAAGGTTGGAAATTAGGTGTGTTGTATTCACCTGTGCCGTAGTCGTTATTAGGAGCTTAATGTGGAACGGGATTTGTGTTTGTGGTTTCAAATGACCTTTTGGTTACAGCAGTTATTTAAAAACCCAGATGGCAAAGGTGAGCTTGGCTTTGGCACTGGCACATCACCGATCTAAGAATTAAGCGGGAGACAAACAGGCCGAGAAGGACTTTTCTGGGCTTCTCTCTATATTGTCTATCTCTATTTCCTGACCATTTAGTTAGCGCTTCCTTTGAATATTTTATTATCTCTTGGTTAATAATCAAGACCACCTACCTGATTTTAGCCTGCTGACTTTTTTTTTTTCCCCCTGCCTTTTTCTTCCCTCTAGCCCACAGTGCATGTGTATTCATGTTTTTGCTTTCCATTCACGGAGATCTCCAGCTGGGAAAATATAGTGTGTACAATACTCTCTGCCTTCAACTGACATTGCTCATAAATTGCAACAGAAACACTGCTATCAGCAGCCTAATAGCAGGTAGAATACAGCTCTACATATCAAGACTCAGCAGGATACAGAAACTATGGTTACCAAATTTCCAAAGGAGAAGAGGAGGGGGTAGAAAGTTTTCTAAGAATAACTGAAACAACATTGAAAATTGATTCACTGAAAGCAGCTTTTTGAAAAGGACTTAGAAGGGCTGACTCAGTGGTCGCTCTGCTGTCACTTTTTGCTGAATTGTCATTTTTGAAGACCTCACAAGAGGTTTTTGTGACGGGGCAGTGCTTTTGAAAAGGCAAGCTTGTTTGCTTTTCTCTCCCCTTCTTCCTTCTTTCCATCCCTCCTCTTCCTCTCTCCTTTCTCTCTTTCTCTTCCCTATCCTTTCAAAAGAAAAGGCCTTCTTCCATAAACTTCATGAAAAGAGTACCAATTAACTCTGATTCTGTAGTGGTGGTTAGTTAGGTGGGGTCAGAAGTTCCCCTTAGGCACCCCCTACCCTCACCTACCCGTGTCCAGTGGCTGAGGAATCCTGCCTATAGCAATGCAGAAGCTAGCCTTGCTGTTAGTCTTGTCTCTAAGCTACAATTTATTTGATCTCACACAGTGACCTGTTCAGTTATTTGACTTCTGGTAAAAGAGCACACAATTACATAGTATATCAAGATGTTCATATTTTAGGCTATGATGTGAAAATGGACACTTTCATTTATAGATCCTTTCCGTTAAAAAAAGAAAATAGCTACTCCAGTGTGAGAATTTCCAGTGCTTTTAGCACATCGTTTTATCTTAATAAGTGACTTATATTAATATTTTGAAAAGCCCCAAATTCCCCTCTATGAAGAAAGGATTGCTGGGCTCCATCATCTTTTGTGAGTAGCCATAGCCGAATTCTGCCTCTTGCCAGAAGAGATTAGTGCGGATGGTGAAATAATTCTTTCTTTAAACCAACTTAAGCTGTTGTATTAATATGCCTGTCAAAGGGCTCAGGCAGATAAAAAGTTCTCAGCCTCATTCCAGGCTCCTCCGTGACTTTCCCCAAAGGAATCACGTGATACCTCCTACCCCACCTACAGCCCCGTCCCCCAGAATATTTGAGAGTAATTAATCAAAATCTTTATTCCCCATTTCTTGTCCGGAAAAACTCAACATGGTTTATGTACATCTTATTTCACAAGATGTATGTTTTCTTTAAAGTCTGTTAGCCTAGTGGCTCTAAGAATCACCTTAGATACTCGGAATAGAGCTAAGAGTCAGTATTTTTAATATGCACCTAAGGGAATTTTTATCTTCCAATGACTTTGGGAAAACATTAGAGTCGGTTAGGCCTGTGTTTGAAACCCACATAAAACACCTTCTAGGGATGTGTGTTTGGTTCATTTGAGAGAGGAGATTCACAGATTTCTCTGTTGTCCATCCAGGAACCCAGGTTCAGAAACCTGCCCTATATTTCCTTCAGAATTGGGACCCTGATTCTTAACATTTAGAAAAAGCCAGAGCCTCAAAGCCTATGGATGCGCCGTTAATATCACTTCATTTGGTTTGGGTACTGTGTGTTGCTCACCCCTCCCTGCCAGGTCCCTTGGCCATGTACCATCTCCATTAGGCCAGGAGGGTGTGATGACTTGCCATCCTGAGAGACCTCCTCTTCTAAAGCAAAGACCGTGAATGCCTGGGGATGCTCCTCTTGCCTTTGAGCAATCACTGGCAACTTTTTGAGCCTTGTGATAAAATAAAGTAAGCAGAACAAGTGGCTCACAGTGCCAGTTTAGATAAACTCTGTTTTGTGGTGTGATTTCTGACAGTGCAGAGATGCACATCATCCATTGGTAGGCACTGTGTGTTGCGGGGAGCGCAGGTCGTGGTGGGCGGGCTGCAGAGAAGCGGGAGTCACCAAGCTTGTTCTCTATCTCTTGCAACTCCCTTATCAGGTGTTGTCTCGGGAAGTCATATACACTGTGGTCATATACACTGAAGGCAATCAGCGGTGCTACTTCATATGACATTTTGTTGTTTTTCTTCTCAGTGCACTAAATGTGGCACTGGATTGTATTTTAGCAGAATGCCCTTTGCAACAAGTAGTCTTATGTGTGGTTCTTTCTTTTTAATCATTTTATGTGCCATAAATTTAGCTACCTTGAGCTGCCTTACAAATTGGGCCAAGAAATTTAGGATTGACTAAATGAAAAAGGGAGTCTCTGGTTCCTGTGTTATCTACCACAGGCCTTTCTTTGGTTGTTGCTTAGTGCTCTGGCTGTTTCTTTACCCAGACCTCAAAGAAGCCTTTCTCTTCTCCAAAACAACTTTTAATCATTGGGATGTGTGTTAGTCTCACACACTGGGGCAAAATTCCACTTATCGCTCCTGGCTGTTGTTGGTCAGGCCTCCCACCTGTTTGATGAGCTTGAAAGGAACCCGTTGCTCAAGCACCGAGAGACCGTTGACTGCTGACCTTGTCGCTACCCACCCTGGATGCTTCTGTATGGACAAAGGGTCATTAGATGAGAAGAAAGTTGGAGACCCACTTGAGATTTTGGCTCTGTTCTTCTTAGTCCTGGGACCCGTCATTTAACCTCTCTGGGCCTCAGTTCCCTTCTCAGTAAAGAGAACAAGTTTGGAATGAGTGATCTCCAAGATTCTTTTGTGCTTGAAAATTACTCGAGTTTTTGGGTGTGTTTTTAATGGGAATTCTGGACACCATATGATGAAGCTTATTGTGTAAATCATGTACCTTGTCGTATAGATTTAGTGCTCTAACAAATTAGGGCATGGGGCAGACCTCTTGAATTGAGGACCAGGTGTGTATATTCACCCTCTTTGGTGAGTATACATGGGAATCCTGGGTAATTGTCACAAACTGGCGCCACACTCCCTGGGTTCCAATTCCCAGTTCCATTGCTTACTGCTTGTGTGACCTTCAGCAGTAACTTACTGCCGGCTTTATGCCTCAGTCCTTCGTTTGTAAAATGGAAATAATGTGCTACCACCCCTTCATTGGGTTGTTAGGAGCACTGAATGAGTTAATATTTGTAAGACATTTTTAATAGTGCCTGATACATAGTCAGCACTAAATGCACTTGTTAAATTAACAAACAAACAATTCCCAGTGTTGTATTTGTTCTAGGCAAAGACAGGAGTGCTTTTCATTAGCCTGCCAGCACGTTCTCCATAATTTGTGATTCCAGCCTAGAAGATGGGAAGACCCTCATACTTGTAGGTACTTTTACAGTTAACAGCGGTGTTAGTGTTGCTGTGTGTGACCTTTCTGACAGCCACATCAGGCTAGCAGGTGTCTTGATTGTGAGTCTTTCCAACACAGGTGACCACGAGGGGAGGGGGCATGAATGCATTGCCGGGTCTGCAGTGAATGGACTGCCCCAGGAGCCCAGTTTCAGTCCTTGTCAGAAGCAGCTTTCCCCTGAGGTCACATGAAATGTAAACGGCAGGAAGAGGTGTAATTGTGAACAGTGGTTCTTTGTAAAAAAAAAAAAAAAAAAAATCAATCAATCTATCTATCTATCTATACCCCTCTCCAGTCCCCAAACCCATACCAGTAAATTTCTTTTTTTTTTTATTTCTTTTACAAAAGACTGGGGTTGTGAATGCATTATCTTGAAAGATTGATCCTAAATTCCTCATGCACTCAGGGATCAGGCAATTCATTTTTACTTTCGACTGAATTCCTAATTTATTTTAAGTAAATGAAAATTTACATGTCTGTAATCTTCTGCACCAGAGGACACCCTCTGTCTCTCTGTTGACCTTATTTACTCATATGTTGATTTCTGGCATTCGCATTGTTGCTATTATGGACATGATTTTTTTAGAATAGCAATTTTTATTAATTTGTTTAGTTTTTATTTGTTATGCATTGTAGAATATTTGCCTGCACACTGCGATTTATACATATTTACCAAGTTTCTATTTAAAAATATGCCATGACGTAAAATTAGGCTAATTACATTAGCCAGAATTAAACATTAAATGCCACAATTTGTTAAACAGCTTAAAACATGCACACACAGCAAACCTAGTTTGTATTTTGATCGTTTGAGTTGTGAAGAGATTAGTCAAAATGAGTTAGCAATCTTCTGGATAAAAATGTGCCTTTACTATATTATGAAGGCAAGAATATTGAAGTAGTATCTTTCCATCTCCTTCCCTTTTTTTAGGAGCCAGATATGTGACCCTTAATAGCACAGAGACCTGAAAATTTTAAAGAAATTAATCTATCTTGTATTACTGAGAGAGCATGAGCTATTCTAAAGCATACTGGGAAAGAAAATCTTTCTGTAGTTCAGTTAGCACCAAGAAAGACTCTGAGAAGCCACAGGCCACGTATTGAGGACCGGTGACGAACACAGCCACTTCCAGTGGTGCTAACTTCCAGTCAGTGTACCACTAACCAGTAGCACCAGTTCTAGTTCCAGCACCCTTTCCAGTGGTATGTCACATACACATGTCACATATACTGGTCATAAACCGAAAGGCCGGCGAAATAGTCTATGCCAACAGGGATCACAGGGAGAAAACATCACTCAAAAAACTGACCTGAGTTTTCCACAGTTAACAATCATAAATGTGTCACCTGCGATTTGCATTGCTGAGCGCTAAGTTAAATAACTCTCTATCTCCTTGAAATCAATTTCTGGTTATCCACGTGCAGATTGAAAACCATGGCTTTAAAATTGACATTCAGCAAATAAAATTTATGTTTCCTGAAAGGCAAAGAAGGCTGTCATTTCATGCTTCCTAACCTTCATCGTCTATTTCCCTTTGGTACACGCAGGCCGTCTAGGATGCTCAAACGGACATAGCCATTATGGAGCGATAGCTTTCTGCTCTGTCAGCTTTGTTTTACAAAAGCTCTGTTTTCTTTATTGCCTTTATCTATTACATCTGTAAAATTTATTTAAGCAATGACAAATCTCTCTTTGGGGCCCAGAATCCGGGAGAATAACCACTGACAGGCGATAGGGAGATTTGTTGGATATGACTGTTCATTAAATTGCAAGGAGCAGTTGGAGAGGCCAGCGGTCCGGATCTGCTGTGGCTGGGCGGGTTACGGCCTATGTTTACAGCCTCTGCATCAGGTGAGCGACAAATGTACCTCATCAATTGCTTTTGTAATAGTTCCATAAAAGTGGATGGCTTTTGAAATCCCAGAAGAAGATTCCCGGTGTCTCTAACAAAAATTTCTAATACAACATGGAAGCTACAGAAAACCAAATCATTTACATCTCTGTTATTATCAAATCACTGAATTGTGGGGAGAATCAACTGAGAGAGGCCCCTTTACTTAGGAAGTATCAGAATCAGATGATAGATAATTCTCAGCTCCACAATTTGCACTTTTCTATTCTGATTTGTATACATAATTATAATACTGGGGTTCTTCATAGATTTAATCACTTACTATTTCATTTACCTTTAAAAAATAACCATTTATTTAACACCTGCTTTTTTGTGAGGAGTAAGCAGGCGAGAAGTAAGCGGAAACATAACCGAGGTGACCGAAGTAAGTGGAAACATAACTGACTTTGGACGTTGGTATAGACGAAGAGAAGGGGACAGAGTTGGGAATTTGTAGGGACTCAAAATAGGCATGATTTGGTGACCAGTTAGAGGTGAACGCTTAGACGGGAGAAGTCTGGAATTGCGAATCGTGTCCCTTTGAAATAACAGCTAAAATCATAAGAAGTTAGAACTGTGATCTGGTGAATTATACAATCGTTTCTCGGTTTTCTATTGTGGTTACCTGCTAAGCAGTTAAGCATAAGTATAGAAGGGTTTCCAGCTTTCATGCTTTCCCCAGATCACTGTCTTCTCTGACAAGGCAGGCTGTAGGAGAAAAGAACAGCAGATCAACAAATTAAGGTTGATAGCCGTTTGTGTGCTGGTAGAGTTAACTTCTGGCTCTGGGGTGCGAATTGCGGAGGCAGGGAGGAGGGGAACCCTGATTCCTAGTGTTTGCTGTTCTCTGTGCTGTATATAGTATTCTTACCAGGTCAATTCAAGCTTCCAGTGTGGTGGTCCTGGCTGTGGACTTGGGAAGGGACGCACTGCAGATACAGTCCGTGCCTCCAAGTGCGCACCACTGGGCCTCACTTAGATGGCCTTGCCTGTTAGCCCTGGGGTTCCCCATCCTTGCACGTGTGGCTCCTCCACGAAGTTGCACTATTTATCAACTTACATAATGAGTTTAGTAGGAGTGTGGTATCAGAAGACTGCCTGTGTTCAAATCCCTGACTTTCTAACCTGGGGCAAGTCAGTTGGTTAAGCTTTCCTAGAGTTAATTTGCTCATCAGTAAAATAGAAATAATAAAAGAACCTGGCTTGTAGGCACTGAGAAATGAAATAATCTGTGTGAAAACACTTATTCTTGTGACCCATGCATAGTGAAGCACTCAGTCAATGTTCCTTATATTTATTTTCTGTCTATACCCCCTGGGGACAGTAACACAAATGTTAGCTGCCTGTTGTGTAAAATAATGCTGATTAGTTTTAAATTGCCTATTTTGAAGTTTCAGAGGAGACCTCAAATTCAACAACTATACCAAGAGTCAGTGAGAAAATCTAGTGTTCAGTTTGTCCACAGGCTTAAACATTTTAGCGATACCTATTTTGTCTCCTTGTCGCTTCCATGTTTATTGATTCAAGACTTGTAATTTGCAGTCTGTCTTTATACACAGCAGCTACTTGAATCTTTTAGTTGATTTATTCTGAATCGTTTCCTAACTTATTTCCATGCTGTAAGAAATAGGACTGTAAGAAATAGCCCAAGGAAGCTCTTCTCTGTAAGAACAGGCTACAAGTTCAGTTTTGTTTTGAATATTTTACAAAAAATTTTGTGTCTCTGGTAGCCCATGATATTTATGAGTTTAATGTGCTGACAGTGTTTTCTTGGTTAAATTAGAAAATTCGCATTTTCTTTAATATTATTAAAGTTGACTTGGATTGAATGGCACCAGAAAATGTAAGCTGTTGTACCAAGAGACTTTTAACAGGACTGTCTTAACTACCACTTTTATGGAAAGCTTATCACATCTAAGATTATATTCACATATCTTAGAGTCAGTACACTATCAAACACACACGGAGCAGAGTTTTAATTGAAAAATGGCTTTCTTGTCACTCGAAAAAGTGCACCAATTTATATATATACTAATTCATATACTGGGATGCACTAAATAAAATAGCATGATCTCTTGGCTAAATGTTAAAAGATTTTGTGGCTCAATATTTCTAAATCAAAAGCTAAGTAAAAAACTAAGCTATTTGTGTTTTGAGCTTTTTTTCCCATATCCAAGAAATTCAGATGTCAACATGTAATTTCTCTCTTGAAGCATTCAGATTCTATACTGTTGCTCAACGCTTTGAACAAGTTTTTCCTTAGGTGGGGTGCCTTGCTGTGTGGCTGGCCTGGTCTGGACACCTACTACAACGAAAAGCAGACCTGGGTGCTCGGGGCTAACCTCTTACCAGGCCACTGCCTTTGCCCTCCCTCTCCCTCTGAGAGGCCTCTTTAGGTAAGAAGAGATAATGGTTTGCCTGGTTTTTCTTTCAAAGAAAACCGGAAAGCCTTTGGACCAATAATTTTGCTTTTAGAATGCTGAATTCTTCACACAAAGCCTGAGTGGAATTTTGTAGTCTTTGCCCTGGGGCCATCCACTCTGTTACTGGCTGCTCACAAATATAGCCACTAGTTTCAGCTGAAAAAAATCTTCAGTTATTTTAAGCAAAGGACAACAGAAGGAAATAATAGGTTTCTATCTCATTTCTCCATCACGTTATTTTCCTGTCCCGTGTACTAATTCTCACAGCTATTTGCAATGAAAAAATATTTAATGCCCCATATGCCAACTGCCCAGTGTTAGTATTGTCCAGCCAAACATTCCATGTTTGTATTGGTATTGGATTTAGTGATTCAGAGACTGGTGGGTACAAATCAGATTTCTGTAGTTAGTGTGTGTGTGTGTGTGTGTAAGTGTAACTCTTGAGAGTGTTACAGGCAGCCTGGAAAGATGTTGAAATGTTGAGTCAGGTCTTCTTTCAGTGAAAAGAGGTGTATAAAACACACCCTGATGAGGAGCTGCAATTAACAGTGCATTACTTTCTGGAAAAGACTTCAAGCTGGCTGCCCCGCAGGTCAGAGTCAATAAAGACTGAGTTACTAACAATAGCCTTTCTCTCTCTCTGAAGCCTTGGACTTAACCCTAACTTCATCAGACCAGAGAAGAAGAGAATAATGAAAACAATAGGAGTCTTGGAGGTTGACTTGGGCCCAATGCTCAGAGGCCATAAAAGCTGTCAGAGAGTTTGATTGATTGGCTCTCACGCCTTAGTCCCCAGTGCAAAGCACTAATGTTCCAGCCTCTTCTGAGAGGGTTGATGTGCCACCTGGGGTCAGAACTTATCAGCCTGCGGGGCTAATGTTTCAGATGAGGCCAAAGTGCAGTCAATAATTTATACGGAAATTTGTGCTTAGAATCGCAAGGAAAGCAAGTTTTGACTCAAATTCCAGTCTGTCTGAAAAAGAAATCTGGGTCACCTTCCAATCTTCCTGCTAAGATCATTGTTGTGTATATTAATAGCACTTAGGACGAATTTTCATTGAAGAGAATTAAAGTCATTGTGGAATATTTATTTAGCAGTTATCACATAGAGCCAAATTTCAGGAGTTTGAGAATCAATAGGTGAAATGGGGAAAGGAAACATCAGCGATTTTGAATTTATTAAAAGAAAAGTAAATTGCCTCTTGAATATAATAAGCAGATCAGGTTAAATCATAGTTACTTTGGAAACTATTAAGTGTCCACGGGAAGAGTTGGTTTACGGACTCTGAAACTGAGGTTCATGGTACTGACAACATGGAGAGAAATGTTAGGTAATACCGAGGACTAGAAGAGATACAAGTATCAGAGAGGAATTAGGTTTCACCTGGATGCCTTGAATACTTTATCTAGTTTGCAGAGAAATGTGGTAACCAGGAGTTAGCTTAGGTGTCTGTGTGCGACTGTATTTGTGTGTGTGTGTGTGTACAACATCTCTGTGTCTACATAAACGCACGTATTTATACGTATATACAGTATACAGAAATAGACAGCAAGCAGTGACACTGAGCAAGCAGGCAAGGCTGGTCAATCAATAACCAGCTAAGTTTTGTTCTGCTCCAGCAAAACCAGGACTTGCTCCAGTAAGTGCTAACAAAGGCCCTTTTCCCTTCACTCTGCTGAGGAGAGCACTATTAGTCATGCTTCATTAGGCTTGTTTACAGAAAAGAGCTGGTCTCTAAGCACGTTATTGAAATACTTGTAACTCTGTTGGGCTTTTTTTCTTCCCCGAAAGATAAGAACTTTGGAATGTGGGCTGGGGGAGGGTGGGAAGGCAGCCTCTGACCATTGTCAAGAAGATTGGTGGGTTCAGATGGGAGTTGGGAAGATGAGTTTGCGTTTAACCTCTGTTTCCATCCGCAGAGCCTCACTGCAGGGTCTCATTTTTGTTGTCCAAGTTCCGGGGATCTTTAATTTTGCCCTGTGTAATTTAGACAGATGTCAGGCGTTCACTTCAGCTCGCTGTTCCTGAAAACTCGACGTGAGGTTTCCTCACCCCAGTCCAGAGAGGAGGCTTCAGGGATTTAGAACTGTGTTTCCCAGTTGGCTTTGCTATTTATTGAGTGGTGACATGAGGAAATGTTTGTTTTAAACATGGATGTTTTAGGAAGGATGGCTTTATCTCGGTCAAAATTGGTGGTGGATGTAGCAATAAATAATAAAAGTCCTTAATGTTGGAATATGCAGCCCTGAAGATTCTAAAAGATACATATGCCCCATGCATAGTAAGCCAGGTCAGTGTAGACGCCCATATCTGAGGGTGCTTTACCTGGAAGGAATGCAGAGGCCTTGCTGCTGGCAGTATTTGTGAGTGGGGAATTCTTGGTATTTTGGCACCTCCCGCCATTCCTCAGCTTGTGACCTGGTTTATGGGGGAGTTTCAAAGATGAAGCCAAAGTCCATTTGCAGAGTGCCTCTTCTGTGCCAGTGCCCATGTTAAATGCTTTACATAAATCACACCTTGATATTGATACTGTCCCTGTTAGATAGATGTGGAAACGGGTTCAGAGAGATTTAGTTCAAGGTGAAGCAGCTCCAAAGCGAGATTTGAACCAGGTGAGTCTGTCTCCAGAGCCATCTTTTCAGGCGCTTAGGGAGCTCCGTTTGATCACCAATCACTCTTTTTTATTCTTCCTTCCTCCCCATTCCTCCAAGTAAAATTGACTGCAAACTGAGCTTGATTAGAATCCATTCCTTCAGCATTCCTCATTACATTCCGAACCGGGCCACAGTTATGCGGCTTCACTACCAGAGTGTGAACTACTCTCCGTGCTGCTGGGCAAGGTAGGGCAGGGCCTCCTCCAGGTGAGAAGGGGATGGTTTACCCAGGACACAAACTTCACTCGCCCCGCTGCTTTTTATTGTGAGAGTACTGACCGCATTCTCTGACATCCACATTCCTTGTTTCCTTTTTAGATTTGCAAAGGTAACTTTTAGGTGACACACAAAATGTACCCCTTTGTACATGTACACGGAGAGCCTTCCTGTTTACTTGTACAGAGAGAGTTGAGAAAGTTGAGAGAGGCAGTTCCCTGTTGTTCAGCTGCTGTCGTAAATTGCTATTTTAAATTTCAGCAAGTGGGATAATAGTAGGGCGATCATCTCCAGTAAATGCTGTTGGTCTCTGAAAGAATGGCCTGTTCAGAGGTTTTATGATTTACAGGGGACACAGCTGGTGGCCAACAGAGTTATAGGAATGTGTGTTCTCCTGGGCCCGGTAGAGCTAGAGATGAAAAGGGCCCAGAGCTGACAAAAGCAAATAAGCGCTCTGACTTTAGATAAAGCATCATAATTTTTATGAATCCTGCTTCTTCAGTCCCAGGGAGATGCACGCGTCTGTAGCAGCTTTTTGATGTGAGCGTAATTGTCAGTTGGTTCCCTCTGTTCCCTTGTATCTCAAGGACTGGAAAAGATAAGAAATTACTTTAAAACACAGTCCTATAAATCTAGTATTATATTACACAAGTTTTGTCTAGCAGTTCACTAGCATTGTAACCTGAAGCTGCTAATCTCTCACCTAGATTGATCTACATACAATAGGTTTGTGAGGAAGACTAGGTGATAGGAAATGTTGGGAGGACTGATAGCTTTATATTCCCTTTTCCAAGCCCCCTTCCCCAAAGTATCTGAGGCTTTTCCTTCTTACATGTTATTTCCTTTGCATCTCTCATTTTTCATTCATCTCAGTAATTACTTTGCGTTCCTGGCTGCTACTCCCTCCCCTGCTTTTGCCATAGGTCAACGGTCCCCAACCTTTTTGGCACCAGGGACCGGTGCTCCTATGAGAATTTAATGCCTGATGATCTGAGGTGGAGCTGAGGTGGTGATGCTAGTGCTGGGGAGCCACTGGGGAGCCACTTGGGAGCGGCTGCAAATACAGATGAAGGTTCACTTGCTCACCCGCCATTCACCTCCTGCTGTGTGGCCCAGTTCCTAACAGGCCACAGACCGGTACTGGTATGCGGCCCAAGGTTGGGAATCCCTGCCATAGGAGAAGCGTTGGGCAGGAAACAGACTGCTGCCTGCACCAAGAAGTAGGGAAGTGGCAGATACCTGTTACATGACTTTACAAATTTATAGTGTCTTATACTCTTCTTTCTCCTTTGAGCCCTAAACTACTCTTTTAGGAGCAGTGGCATACAGGGGGAGTTTTTGCCTTAAGGATTTTTTTTTATTTTTCCTCTCTCTCTTTCTGGTTTTGCTGTTCTCTTTACCTGTTTTTCAAGTCGAAATAACGGCATTGCAGAGATCTTGGTTATAGAAGTTGTTTGTAAGATGAAAAGATCTTGTAATTAATACGAAGTGCAGGAAATGACAGGGCCTGGCAATGTGAAAGGCCCACATTCTTTCAGTTGCTTATCTTTATGGCATGCGAGTCTGAAAATGGGAGTGTGTACAGGCTGTTTCCCTCTCATTCTGGGGGATCCTGGCTGAGTGCTTATGTCCGGGCCCCATGTACATAGGTATCCCCTAAAAAACACTCTCAAAGGAATGACATGTTAGGAAGTAATAAAATAAGAACAATGTCATTATCATGGCTCATAGTAGGCCTAGTTCCGTGAGTACTTATCAGATTCCTTTCCCAAACTCTTGAATGCTTTTATTTAGAGGAAGAAAAAAATAATCTCCTAATGAACTAATAATTAAAGCTTGTGGGACTGGATTGGGGGAGGTGAGTCAAGTCTGCTATAGCTGGCATTGAACTCTGGTCTTCCCATGAAGAAAGGGAGGGAGGGGAATAGGAAATAATTCTGCTACCCTGATGAGGAAATTGTGCCTTAAAAGAAGGGGAGAACTTGAGGAATCTGTTGGCACTAGAAATCAATCATCTAAACTCATCAGATTTCAGATAAACTAATGTGTGTCTGCAAAGGAGCCGGAGAAAATTTAGGTTTAAAAATCAAGAGTGCTGCTGTTGCTTGTCTCTGTGCCACTAAGCCTCAAGGAAAGTTTAATCAAAGACAAGAAATGAAACCTCTTTATACAAATATATACTATATACATATACATGTTCAGTTCATGCATTTAAATTGCTCCAAATGTCTGTCTCAGAAAACTTTATTTTTTTCTATTCCATCTCCCCAAGCGTATTTTTTTTTTTTTTTTCCTTTCGCCTCTTCCCCTCCTTTATCTTTGCTCTTGAGTGTATTGCCTAATCCTGCTGTGTTGGCTGAGCCTTGATGGACTACAAGCTTGAAAAACATCACTTTGGAAGTACAAGGGGTAGCTTTGATGCAGCCTGGCTAAGTGTCTATGACTTACCGCCCTTGTTGAATCAAGCTCCAGGGACTTGTCTTCCGGCCCCCACCACTCTCCCAACATTAGCACCTTAAAGCTGTCCTCCTGCCTATCCCAGAATGGGGACCCTGGGCAACTTAGCAGAAACTTTTAGAAGAATTGCCTAAACAATAAAGTCTATATATAGATTGTGGTATGAGTGGTTGCAACATTTTTTTTTTTCAAAACTATCCTCAATCCATCAAGGACAATGTTGCTTTAGGATGCGTGTATCTGCCTAACTTTCAAGCACATGTTTTTTGTTACCAATCATGTTTAAAATTACTTTTTAAAGATCTCTGTTATTTTTTCCATTATGCTCTTTGTTCTCCAAAATGTCTATCTGACAGCTATGACATCTTTTAACTATGAAACTTGCTAAAATATATGTACTGATAATTTAAAAGAAGTAAAGAGTCCCTTTCTGCAGTAAATATTAATTGGGCTCTAATGACTTGTTTTGATTTTTTTTTAACTTTATATCTTAGGCTATCAAAGTTTTTATTAATGCTTAAGCTTGTATAATCCTTGCTCAGTGAGAATGTCACTATCCACACATGTGGTGCCGGCTCCGGTGCAAATGTATGGGACAGCATTTCAGTGTTCCGGAGGTGCCTTACAAAAAAAGCCTTATTTCTGCTCCCTCTTCTTGCCTGCAAGACTTCTTAACAGGCCATTGTATTTTCTAAAAGTAAGAAAAGGATAATGTTACTAGGGAAGCAAGAAAAGAAAAGCAGCAAGAGCTTCTTTTAGCTGACCAGTCAACTGGATATTGACCACCTGTCTTCATGGGAAAGAAATGGATGGCAGTGAATAAGCGAGAGTCTAGTTTTCCAAGAAGCTCAATGATTTTCCCAAATCAATACAGCTCATCAGGCCTCAGAACAAAGGCTGCAGGGGAGGTGACAGTGATGGAAGTGGCTCTGTGTTCTTTTGTGTATTAAACCATAAGGCCCATGGGGAAACAAGGTTTCTTTAGCCATGTTTTTTTTTTCTTCTTCTTCTTCTTTTTTTTTTTTCTTTTAGGGCTTATTCAGGGTATTTAAAAGAGAAAATCCTTTCAGATTAAGAAAAAAAGATTTCCATAGATTGTATCCGATGATCAAATGTACTTTTGAAAGAGATAAGCACAGTCAAGTAAGAAAGAATACCATCTTTTAAAATGCATATTAGAATAGCATTTTGCCATTGCTTTTTGGTATTGGTTTACTGTGTTTATTTGGATTAAGGTCTTTTTGTTGTTGTTGTTATTGACGAATATGGTTTAGATGAACCAAAAAGAAGGGTCTCAGTGTTAAGATCAACCTCTGGCAAATAAAGAATCATAACTATCCTTCTATAAAGGAACCTTGTGCCTAATGTCCTACAAAATAACACGAGACCCCAATAGGAAAGCTGGACTGTCATCTGAGAGGTTATAATTAACGTAGGTAGTGTGGTGCCAACATACTCTAACTACTGACAGAGAACATCTACCCAAACCAGCAATTTTTAGCCCTTCAGTCCTTTAATCCTTAAGCTCACTGTGCTTTCATAAAGTAATACATTAACACCAGAGCAGTGTGTCTCTGGGGTTTATGGCTGGGGTGGCGGCACACTAGGGCATAAAGTGTTTCATTACACTTCCCTTTGTTAGTGCTGCCCTGTCTCCCAAGCTCCATTGCCATACACTGTTTGTTCAGATAAAGCCCAATGTTCAGGGTGACTAATCGCAGCACTGTGTTCCAGATGGTTTGATTACAGGATGTGGTTAAAGTGACTCTTCAAACATTCAGCCCAGCAGTAGGGCTCTTTAAAAAAAATATTGCATTTTCTGGTCACGTGACAGCACTTTTCTTACATATATACTTGGCATAGGTACTAGGAAAGTCCCTCTGCTTTTTGGCTGTCAGGTATTTATTTCATTGGCAACCTCAGTTGTAAATTTAAAGTGTCCCCAAATAATTATAAACTTAGCTGTGTCCTTGGAAGAAAGACATCTGAAGCCAGAAAAATGAACAAGAGTGCTATGTAAGACACAGCTTTTTAAAAAGTACCAGTATTGGATACAGCAAAACCACAATAAAATATTAGGAGAGAGTTCAGTACAAAGGAGTGATGATAAATCATACCTCGTACAGCGGTCACATTGTATAAAAATACAGGGTAATATGATATCCTAAATATATAAACTTTATCTTGTACTCATGAAACCAGAATATTGTGGCACTTTTATTGTCATTAATGTTTCTACCAGAAAAAAAAAGAATGTAAAAGGAAAGAAATGTGTAAACTTAAAAAAAAAAAAAAAAAAAGGATTGTTGCATAAATGGGTTACATTTTGTTGTTATTAGAGTGAGGTTTCTGTTTTCTGCATGAGTGCACACCAAGTCCATCCAGATGTGGTAGTCTGAATAAGAGTTCAAAAAAACTATGTCTGATTCCAAATTCGGCATTCGCAGTGCTTGGCAAAGAACTTCTGTCCCAGGGCTGAGGCACTTGAAAGACTCTGAAACAGTCTAAGCTGTAATACAAACAGTTATGCTGATCTACTGGGAAATCAGCCATTTGCCCAGTTCTTGAAGAAACATCTTCACAAATACCAGAAACAGTAATTTATAAACCATATTTATAACATCTTTGGAGCAAAATCTCTCCGCCGAGAATTTCTATCATCTATAAGCTAGTGGAAGATTATGCTTATTGAAAAAGTATGGGACCAGTGAATAACAGTCACTGAGTAGGATTCAAATGGAGATTCTCTTCTTTCTCCTTCTAGTAGTTCCTAAGTGTTGGATGAACTCTCTGGGTGCTGGGCACTGTGTTCGCAGGTAGGGTAGGTACAGACGCTGCTCCTATTTTCAAAGAAGTGCAGTCTAGTTGGCAGAGATGGGCATACTGTGTATGTACGTGGTGTAAAATGTTAAAGGGACTGTATTGGGTAAGACGAATAGTCTCAATATTGTTTAAATATTGTGAGAGTTTATTTGCCGCTCACCTAATAGACTAGTTCAGTATTTCTTTTGGGTGAGGGTTCTCTCCTTATCATTCAGGGTCCTAGATGGAGATCTGCCTTCTTCTTATGGCCTTTGCGGTTGCTGTAGTTTCCATCCCAGCCAATCCAGGCAGGGGAAGAGATTAGAAGAACGTGCACAGGAGATTCTTATGGGCCAGGCCTGGAACTGGCACATTATCAGTTGATTCACTTTCCTATTTTGGCACTGAGGCACAGGGCTACATCTTACTGGTAAGGAGGCTGAGAAGTGGCTAGCTGAGGGAAAACATGGATTCATTGGTGAGAGGACTGTGTATGTATGGAGTGCATTGAGGTCCCAAGAGGGAGTGGCCATCTTTTGGTGATGTGTGTGGTTCGTGTGTGACTGGAGGATTCAGAGGAGAGATAACATTTAACTTTGTTTTGTCCTGATTCATTAGGAACCTTAACTTTCCTTGGGGAGTTGGACTATAACAGCTGTAAGGTTTTTTTTGTTTGTTTTTTTTTTCCCCAGAGGAATTGAAAGTGTGACATGAAGAATGTTCGAAAACTTGCTTAGGCTGAAGGGGAAAAGAGGGCGAACTAGAGAATGTCAACATGGTCATTGTCCTTGACTAGGTGAGAGGCTGTCAAGTGGATGATGGGTAGACTGTCCTTCCAAGGTATCGGAAAGCACAGCGAGGGTTACGGTATTCAAAGATCTTAGTTCGAAACAACCAGGAACAACTTTTTAACAATATGGGTGCTGGTGAGAGCTCCTGTCAGTGATGGGGTAAAAGAATACACACACAAGTATTGAAGGCCTTGTACCACCCACTGGCTTCCTCATCTCATAGCTATTGCTTCCTTGGGGCTTTGGCTCACCATAGTCCTCTCAGCCTTTGGTATCTTGTGACCTTTAGGTTTCTACTCTTATTAATACTTTCCTTTCCATGTCACTAATTCAGATTCCCAAAGTAAGTCCCCGTATGGTTACCTCTGCTTCTGGTGCCCATCACTGGAATAGTCAAATGAGGACAGGATTAAGATTATTGGTCTAGGAGCCTAGTCCCTTAAGGTTACCCTCTGAGCAGGGGCTCTGGGTAGGACAGGCACTATAAAGTCAAACCCAGGGTCTAGTTTAATGTGATGGATCAAGGGGCCTACTCCCCAAGTATGGGTAATATGTAAACTATTCTTACACGTCCGGATTACAGGGTATGCCTGTGTTGGTTCTGTTACAAGTTTGCAGACCCTTGAAGTACAGAGTTTGGTTGGAGTTCCGGCCAAAACATGATTGATTTTGTAGCACCAAGTAGATACCTAGTGTGTAACCTGTAGATGCACAATAAATACTTAATGAGCCTGACCATCTCTGTCTCTGGGAACACTTGACTATATTGACAAGAGGAAATAATAGAACACTATGACTGTGGAATCCTTATGAGAGCTCAAGGCTGTTTTGGCTCAGGTTGTAGAACACAGACCACATTCTTATTAGATACTGATTCAGAATCTAAGCTGCAGCCCCCATAAAGCATAAAGCATAAGCAATATGCTTTATGGGGGCTGCAGCTTAGATTCTGAATCAGTATCTAAGAAAAAGACAATACAAAGAAGAAAACCCTGTGTGGTGAGCACACTCAAACCTATCCATTGCTCTTTTCAGCTATATTCTTACTTTTATTGGTGATGATCTTCAGATATTTTGCAAATATGAAATGTTACAGGGTAGGCAATTAACTAGCATTTTGAGAAAGACGGTGCCCAGGATAGTAAACCTGGTGGGATACTTGAGAACATAAAGATGAAAAAGACTTGTAGAGTGTCTCCAGCACCTAGCTTAAAGGCTAGAATTTCGAAAGAATAAATGTACATTAAAAGAAACATTAAACTTTTTAGAATAAATGTACATTTATTTCCAATTTATGTAAAAATTAAGCGAGAAACATAACTGCCCAGATTTATAACATTCAGATTTGTACTTTTAAAAGGCTAGTTTTTATTTTAGTTATTTATGCCTGTAAAAAGTCGAGTCCACTTTATATGACCATGGGTTTCAAAGTATTCAAGATGTTGAGGCTTCAGCAAAACGATAAACCATGTACAGCTTTTGGAGCTAAAACACCTTTATGTTTGGCCCCTCACAATCGGATGTTGTCTAAACACAGACTTCCTTAACAAAGAAACAATACGCTTTGTAGTTTATGAGAAGCATTCCTTCATTCCAGCATAGAGCGGCAGATTTGGCAGCGTAAACATGTGCGTGTGTGTAGTCGCACGTGAGTTCTAGGCAGATATAAATACTCTGTGGCATTGTGAAGCGGCTTGTACAAATAAAGAAAAATAGAGACAAGCACACGTATTTAATTAACACTGTGTGGAGACTGTTCAAAATCTCCCCGGGAGTAGAGCATTTATTTTGAGCATTTTTAAATACGTAAACTGACTTATTAAGGCCTTCTGAAGCTGAAAAGGGACTTTACAGGGCTTTTCCCCCCACCGAATGCTAAGAATAATGATGGTAATATCACTTCTCTACTCGTGTGGCTTCTAGAAATAGCGTCAGGCGATGTGAATAGTTCTACAGTGTGGAAGTTGCAACTGGACTTCCGCCTTTGTGACAGGTTCCAACGGTAGCCCCACATAGCCAAGGATCTGCTTGTTTGGGGTCCCTTCCTTCTCACCGTCTCCCTGCGCCACCCCCCCCCCCCCCCCGCTGGTTTCCCTTTGTCCCCTTAGCGGACCACGAATCGGTTCTGCGAGTTCGCAGCGGGCCGCGCCGCGTGGGTCGCGGTGGCAAAGCAGTACAGACACGCGGGCGTAGCTGTCATCGCACGGGCCAGCCCGCGGTCATTTGCCGAGCCGGACAGCGCGGGCAGCCCACTCCGGCCGCGGGAACCCGGGATTGGCGCGCGCGGCCCCGCCTCGCCCGCCGCCGGGGCGCTGCCTCCTCCCGCCGCCAAGCTCCTCTATCCGCAGCCGCTGCCTCGCTGCTCCCGGCGGCCGCCACCGGCCCCGCCAATCAGACGCGAGCATTCCCAGCAGGCGCCGGCCAATCCGCGGCCCGCAATTTGCTGGAAACGCGAAACCCTTAGGGGAAAAGCAATAACAAAAGCCTTTCACTGCAGACAAATGTTAAGTGTCTGTGCAGACTTTTCCTGTTTTTAATTTTATTACTGCTAGAATGGAGGGTTTGTTGTTTCTTTCATGTTTCCTTTCAAGCAATTTTAATTATACATTTGTGCTACATCAGGGACTCTGGAACGCAGTGATTCGGCTTATTGCATCTAAAGCTAAAATGCAGTAACCTTCTGGCAATACAGATATATTCCTGCACTGTAAATATAGCTGACATGCTAAAGAATTTTAAGCAGCTGCAAAGGTCTTTGACACCACACACAGTGCCCCAGAGAGCAGATGATGAGAAAACCGGCTCTGTCTTCCCCTTCCCCTCTTCTCCCACCCCCTCCCTTTTCCTGAAGGGATGTGCTCATAAAGAATCCTTTCCTCCAATTGTTTTGTCTTGCGCAGATTTTGACCAAATGCCTAATTACCATTGATTCTCATCCCAATATGAATCTTTTATACTCAATGGTATAATTTCTTTTTCCCTGAGGGAATCCGAATGGAATCAACCCTGATCTGAGGAAATGCTTGCTTTGTATCCTGCTAGCTTTTCCTTTCCCTTGTAGACTATTGCTACAGTGAGTAAATTCAGCTGTCACCTAAGTAATAGCAACATAGACCATATGGGAAACAATTTTTAAATTTCTTTTTGAGACTTCTGAAAGAAATCCTTTCTTCCCCACTACTTGATTGCCAGCCATTCAAATATTTTACCTGATGTTAAAACCTTCCAAGGAAATGTGTCTTACCTTGTGGGGTGTCCCTTACCATAAAGGAGTTCAATATAGGTTTACAGTAAAATTCAAAATGGCACTGAGCAAGTGAGCAAACCAGCTAGAAATAGACTTTGAGTAATGTCCCTTGGTGTTTCCAAGAAAGAGTGTGTGTGTGTGGTGGGGGGCGGGGGGGAGTACAGAAAACAAAACAAAGTCTCACTTGAATATTTCATTTTTTTACTGTAGTATTTTAGGTTTGTCTCAAAATCTAGGTCCTTGTATATATGCTTTAAAAGAGTGAATTTAAGAAATATATGGCACTTGTCTTCTAGTGAAATAAAGAAGATGTTATATTTTGTTTCCCTGTGACATTTGGTGTACTAAGTGCACTTAAGTTTAGTAATTCACAGATGCAGTGCTAAATTAAATTGTCTGTCTGCAAAGCAGTTGGGAAAAGCAGAATGGCTTGCAGGAAACAAGTGTGCTGGTTTGAGATTTTTTTTTTCTAACCCTCTGTGGCAAATGCTTACTAAAGTTGATTCTAAAGATAACCCCAAGAGCAAACCTATTGTGCACATTTATTTTCTTAAGAGGGCTATTTTAGGAGGTCTTAATATGAAACAAGAACAAACAGTGAAACAGATACCATACCAAGGCTGATTCTTGTCTCACAAAGCCAGAGAGGGCAGGATTAAGAAAGAGAAACCATAGCTGGTTGTCTGCTATCTGGATTCCAAGCCCTGGTTCCTGCTCTATACCTATTTTTGTGCACCCACATAATTTTTTTCTGAATAAAAAGCACCGTTATTTTATGTCGTTGAATTGCAAACAAAACCGATTGTTTTAAGTCACCTTCTGGTTTAAGTACTGGTAACTGGCGCTTAGTTTTTGTTGGCTGCTTGCCAAACGAAAGCAATTATGTGTAATAATAGAAAAATTAAGAGGTGAGTGTTGCTATTTTACAGCAGGACATGGCAAAAACCATTTCCTTCTGTCAGCAGTATCTTGATTACACTCTCACACAAAGCTTTACCCTTTTTCTTCTATACACGCATAACACACACACACACACACTCTCTCTCTCTCACACACTCACACTCACTCTTTCCTGTGGGTTTTCTTTTGAGGTCACTGAAACCAGAAAGAGGAAGAATGTAAACCACAGCTTTTGAAAGCAAATGAGAATAGAACTTTGCTCGTAAAAATAATAATAATGGTAGGAGTAGGAGTAGTAGTACTAGTAGTAGTAGTAGTAGTAGTAATAGTAATAATAATTAATAATAATAACAAATGGACTGGAAATGGAGTAATTGGTGCTAACCATGGTCCTCCTTCATTCTCCACTTCCGCAGGTGTCCTAGTGGTCAATGTCACGTGGAGGAACAAAACTTACGTAGGGACCCTACTGGACTGCACCAAGCACGACTGGGCCCCTCCCAGGTATGCACAGGGCCTTTTATTTCAGGCTCTGTTTTCTCTCCTCCTTCCTCTCTTTCCCCTCTCCTTCCCCCATCCTCTCTTTGCAAGGAAACTATATAGAGAAATGAATAATACATAAAAGTCTGCCTGTAATTGAAACCAAGCATAAGGGAAATGAGCAATTCAGGGTTGAACACAGTAAAATGCAGATGCCGGGTTTCTTTTTTTGCCAGGAGATCTCTACTCCCTGCCCCTTTTCTGTCTTCTTTGTTTTCTTCTTTTCTCAAAATGGGAATTTGAACTGGATTTGAAGCTGGCTACCTGAGCCGTTTTTCTTTGGTTTTCTGAGGAATAATATAAGCTGCTGGTAGCCTGTTATTTTGCAGGTGTTGAAACCGTCAGTGGAAAAATGAGGTGTCTTTTCCTTATCTGGGCCCGGCCCTCAAGCCGCTGGCGTGTTGACTGCACTTTTCTGCATTGTGTGCCTCGTGGTTTCACCTGGCTCTTTTGAGCCTGCTCATTTTAATATTTGTTACTTGCTTCCCCAGGTTCTGTGAGTCACCAACAAGTGACCTGGAGATGAGAGGAGGCCGGGGCCGAGGGAAGAGAGCGAGGTCTGCCGCAGCTGCCCCAGGCTCGGAGGCCAGCTTCACAGAGTCCAGAGGGCTGCAGAGCAAGAACAGAGGAGGGGCCAATGGGAAAGGGAGGCGGGGCAGCCTCAATGCCAGCGGGAGAAGGACACCCCCAAATTGTGCCGCTGAGGACATCAAAGCCAGCCCCTCCTCCACCAACAAAAGGAAAAACAAGCCTCCAATGGAGCTAGACCTGAACTCCAGCTCCGAGGACAATAAGCCTGGGAAACGTGTCCGCACAAATTCTAGAAGCACTCCCACCACCCCTCAAGGGAAACCAGAGACTACTTTTTTGGACCAAGGCTGCTCCTCTCCAGTATTAATCGATTGTCCCCACCCAAACTGCAACAAAAAGTACAAGCACATTAATGGCCTGAGGTACCACCAGGCTCATGCACACTTAGACCCAGAAAACAAGCTGGAGTTTGAACCTGACAGTGAAGACAAGATCTCGGACTGCGAGGAGGCACTGAGTAACGTGGCGCTTGAATGCAGCGAGCCAAGCACAAGTGTATCAGCTTATGACCAGGTGAAGGCGCCGGCATCCCCTGGCTCGGGGAACCCCCCTGGGACCCCCAAGGGAAAGAGGGAGCTGATGAGCAATGGCCCAGGTTCTGTTATCGGATCTAAAGCTGGGAAGAATTCTGGCAAAAAGAAGGGCCTTAACAGTGAGCTGAGCAATCTCCCAGTCATCTCCAACATGACGGCCACGTTAGACGGTTGCTCAGCGGCAGACGGCAGTTTGGCTGCTGAAATGCCCAAACTGGAAGCGGAAGGGTTAATTGACAAGAAGAACTTGGGAGATAAAGAAAAGGGCAAAAAAGCCAACAATTGCAAAATGGACAAAAACCTCTCCAAACTGAAAACGGCCCGGCCCATCGCTCCTGCCCCAGCCCCCACACCCCCGCAACTAATCGCTATCCCCACCGCAGCCTTTACAAGCACCACCACGGGGACAATACCCGGCCTGCCCTCCCTCACGACGACTGTTGTTCAGGCCACACCAAAGAGTCCTCCGTTAAAACCCATTCAACCAAAGCCTACAATTATGGGGGAGCCCATCACCGTGAACCCAGCTCTTGTGTCACTCAAAGACAAAAAGAAAAAGGAGAAGCGAAAGCTAAAGGACAAAGAAGGCAAAGAGACAGGAAGCCCTAAAATGGATGCAAAGCTGGGCAAACTAGATGACGCCAAGGGGGCTGGGAAAGACTTATCTGGGCATTTTTTAAAGGACCATCTCAGTAAGAGTGAAGGGCTGGCTAATGGACTGTCGGAGTCTCAAGAGAGCCGAATGGCCAGTATCAAAGCCGAGGCCGATAAGGTTTACACATTCACGGACAACGCTCCCAGCCCTTCCATAGGGAGCGCCTCGAGAATGGAATGCAACCCTTTGGTGAACGGGCAGGCGCCGATGGCCCCACTGCATGTGTTGACACAAAACGGAGCAGAGAGCTCTGCAGCCAAGACGAGCAGCCCTGCCTATTCGGACATATCTGATGCCGCCGATGATGGTGGTTCTGACAGCAGGTCAGAGGGCATGAGGTCCAAAGCCAGTTCCCCGTCAGATATCGTGTCTGGTAAGGACGGTGTTGTAAAAGGGCACTCTTCAGCTACAGCACAATCATCTCAAATGAAAGAGTCCCATTCTCCCTATTACCATGGCTACGATCCTTATTATTCTCCAAGTTACATGCACCCCGGGCAGGTCGGCGCCCCTGCCGCTGGGAACGGTGGGAGCATGCAGGGACTGAAGATCAAGAAGGAGTCTGAGGAAGATGCAGAAAAGAAAGACAAGGCAGAGCAGCTAGATGCCAAGAGAGTGGACCATGCTTCCGCCTCCTTACAGCCTCAGCACCAGTCGGTGATCACACAGAGACACCCTGCCCTGGCTCAGTCACTTTATTATGGCCAGTATGCCTACGGGCTCTATATGGACCAGAAGTCTCTGATGGCCACCAGCCCTGCCTACAGACAGCAGTATGAGAAGTACTATGAGGACCAGAGGCTGGCAGAGCAGAAAATGGCCCAAACTGGGAGAGGAGACTGTGAAAGGAAAACCGAGCTCCCCTTGAAAGAGCTGGGCAAGGAGGACAGTAAACAGAAAAACATGCCGTCGGCCACAATCTCAAAAGCTCCCTCTACCCCGGAGCCAAACAAAAACCATTCTAAACTAGGGCCGTCAGTGCCTAATAAAACTGAGGAGACAGGTAAATCGCAGCTTCTCTCCAATCACCAGCAGCAGCTTCAGGCCGACAGCTTCAAAGCTAAGCAGATGGAAAACCACCAGCTTATTAAGGAGGCTGTAGAAATGAAATCTGTCATGGACTCTATGAAGCAGACAGGTGTAGACCCAACCTCGAGATTTAAACAAGTAAGATTGTGGAGCGTGGCCCCCACAGGGAGAGAGCAGTCTGAGACGTGTACATGTCTGGGCTTATCTGATTAGACTTCTCCACAGGAAGTAAACCAAGGGTTCATTAGGGTTGGCTCCTCTTCTCTTGAAAAATATTTTAAAAGGTTCTCTCAGGAGTTATTGCGCGCTTCTAAAATGTACATCGCTCATGATTTCCTTGTCACGTTGTGTAGTAAAGAGAGCTGTGGACATGTGCTTTTCATGTTCCACAATGCCATTAACGAACTGTGAATCCGACGTGGTCCCTTAGTTTCTTACTGAGTCCAAAGCGAGAGAATTCCGCCACCTGGCCGCTGAGTTTCCCGCTGAGTTAACGCCGAGATTCTGAGTCTGATCTCTAAAATATTTGTTCTGCTACGTTTCCAAATTTCTCTTGATGTCTTTTAGGAATGTTAAGACCGGATCCCTAAACTCACATTTCCCACTCATCTTTTTAATACAATTTGGGAGCCAGATGTCTTTCCCATGCATGGTGTCTGAGATGCCTGGATTCCTGTTTTACGCTCTGTATTAAGTGCCCCAAAGTGGGGCTCAGTGCTGATTCCTTGTGAGGAGAGAGAAGAGGTCTGGGTGGATGTGCCGCCAGCTGTCATCCCGGAGCCCAGCCTGAGGCTGCACGTGCAAACACCTGGAAGTTGGTCCCCGTGAAAGCACCCATACGCTAGCACTTTGATATTTCGAACATCCTGATTCACTGCAGTCCCATGAGAGTTCCTTCTGGTGTTTCCCAGCACCCCCACCCCCACCCCCGTGCTTAGATATCCCTGGTGAATCAGAGCAACAGAATCCTTTCTTCATGTTCCTTTCTGCCCAAAAGTTGGACCTTAGGCGCAACTCCGAATGTTCACTGAGGACCAAAGTGCCCAGTGGGTTTATATCACGAATGGGAGGGGAGTCGCAAAGACCATTTAGGACCCTAATTTCCCTCTCTGGAGGCCTGAATCAGGCTGTGACTTCGCAGGGCGGTATTGGAACTCTACGATTTGGAGGCGCGTGGTTATAGATGGCTTTGTTTTCTAGTAGGAAAGCCATAATGTGGGCTATTAATTTGAAGTTTTGTTTTGATAAGATGTTAGCACGTAATGAGACATGAGCCGATGTTAAGCCTCAGCTGTGGGTGAAGAAAACGTATTAGGAAACCAAGAGTTTTTCCACCCTCAGTGATGTTACTTGCTGTAATAATCACTTAAGTTTACTATCATTAGCTCGAGTTGGAGTTTTAAAAATTCTTTTTACCTATGCGAGGTATTAAAAGGAACATGAGAGATTAAGTATGTCCGAGGATGTTCAGTGATGTTGAGAAATTAAGGGCCCAGCTGTTAATGCCCAGCGCACCTGTTTGGAGCCCAGCTCCACACCTGGGCGGCAGTGTGGCCTGGACGTTACCTGGAACTTCAAAACCTCTGGTTTTGTCTTCTGTAAAAGTAATCATTAATAACGCCCGCCTCAGACATTATTCGGTGAGAGGAGGTAAAGGCCTTTGCCCAGTGCTAGCACATGAATAAATGTTAACTTAGTAGTAGAAGTAATAGTAATAGTGCCGGCATGATGATTAATGGGTCTTTCTTAAAAAGTGAAATTTTAAAACAAATCTTTTTTTTTTTTTTTTTTTTTGAAATCAGGATCCAGATTCAAGGACATGGCATCATTACGTATACCAGCCCAAATACCTGGATCAGCAAAAGTCAGAAGACCTTGATAGGGAAAAGAAACTAAAAGAGGATAGTCCCAGGAAAACTCCCAATAAAGAGAGTGGCGTGTCCAGCCTTCCTGTATCATTAACCAGCATTAAAGAGGAGCCCAAAGAGGCCAAGCGTCCTGACTCTCAGTCCATGGAGGAGAACAAGCTGAAAAATGATGATCGAAAGACTCCTGTGAACTGGAAGGACTCTCGAGGAACAAGAGTGGCTGTCTCCTCGCCCATGAGTCAGCACCAGTCGTACATACAGTACCTGCATGCTTATCCTTACCCACAGATGTATGAGCCCAGCCACCCCGCATACCGGGCCGTTTCTCCCGTCCTCATGCACAGTTACCCTGGTACGTGTTATGGGTTCTAACGGTATTAAAGGGAAGAGGTCGTGTTTATATCTTAGCTATTAAAAACTCAGGATAAATTAGATGCTTCAGGAGTGACGCTCGTTTTACTTGTTTTTATGCTACTTAAAGTCCCAAAGATGAAAGTGATTTAATAAAAGGTTTTTTTTTTTTTTTTAGATGAAATGTTAAGAGTCCTTAGCTATTGTTTCCATAGTCTCTGATGGGCTGCTATAGCTGTTAGACTGACAGATACTTTATTGCCTATGAAAATATTCTAAGCACTTACTGTCATAATCATTATAGTTACTATTCCTTTCACTTAAGCGGACACATAAATGTATGAAATAGCTGTAAGCTTGATTCTGTTTATAACCTCCGTTCATCAGAATGAATTAACTAGGAGAAGAAAATTGGAGAACCTAGATACAGTTTAACGATGATGTAGCCGGTTCTTAATGTGTAGTAAATGTCCCTCTATTTTGGCAGAAGAAAGATCTATGACCTTATGCCAGCACCATGTAATCAACTAAATGATTTTTTTTTTTTTTTTTTTTTTTGAGACGAGTTTGAATTCGATGTGGCATTTGTTGTTTGTCTGCAGGGGCCTATCTCTCTCCGGGATTTCATTATCCTGTTTATGGGAAGATGTCAGGGAGAGAAGAGGCAGAGAAAGTCAATACCAGCCCTAGCATCAACACGAAAACAACCACTGAATCTAAAGCACTGGATTTGCTCCAGCAGCATGCCAACCAATACCGCAGCAAGTCTCCTGCTGTAAGCCTCCCTTTGTTGTTATTTAAAAGTACTGTGTTTTGGGGGAGAAAAGGGAACACACTAGAGAACGGTCTTGAAATATGAATGGTTTCGGAACCCAGCTGTGATTTCTGGATGCTGTTTTGTCCTAATACATAAAGAATGGAATGTTCAAAAGTAAGATGGTTTCACACATGGGGGAAAAAATTGGTAAAGTATGTACGGTGGTCACAAGCTTTTCTGTTGCAAAATCTATACCTTACCTACCCAGGAGGATGCTTGTGAGGTGGACATTTAAATTTATAGGAACTGACTTTCGGTGTGAAATGTTTTTGATGTAACATAGTCTGATGCACTCATGTCAGAGTGAGTCACTTGGCTAAGGAGTAGTGGCTGACACCTGTTTTTTTTTTTTTTTTTTTCTGTTGACTCATTGTTATGTCCTTAGAACTTCCTCTGGGCCAAAGCATGTGGGCATGTGTGGCCTTTAGAAAGATGGTTTCCACACACCACTCACCACCACCCTGTCCCCCCAAAGACACTACTAGTCCTAGACACTGTTGTGAAGAGGGAGAAAAGAAAGACTGTGGTTGTCTTTGGCAAGAAAGAGAAGTTTGGAACAAATTAAAATATGGGGTCCATAATGTGGATGAGTCCACCAGAGACTCTATAAAGAAAGTGGAAAAGATGATTTATGAATCTTTTTCTGTGAGTACTCCTTTTAGTGCAAAGATCTTTTTCAAGTGAGAAAAAGAACTTCAGTGAAAAGGTGGTTAAGTTCTAGTGCGTAGAAATGTATCAAAAACACACGATCCTTAACCAAATTATGATTAGGGAGAGCTAGAGCTCCTCTGAGTGTTCAAAAATGGAGAGATTCTGGAATGCTTTTGGAAGACATAGGGCAGTGATTTTCTGTACTTGACACGGGCATGTGATATTAGGATATGTTTTCAATGGAACGGAATAGATAAAGGTGTTTAAAATTATGAGCTAGATTCTCCCCCACAAAATGTAGATAAAATAAAAAGGTGATCAGAAAACTTGACCTTAAATCTCATTACAATGACTTCTTTTCCTTCATTCGTATGTAAAAGTTGTTTCTGGGAAGAAACTGGATAGATTCTAAACCTGAAGTTATGAGTGAATAGAGAGAAAGGTCCTCTTATTTCAGACATTTGAAGAAAACTTTGATGGTCCCTTGGGGTGGACCGGTTCTTTAGTGTTGACTTAATTGCAGCTGAAACTGAAGCGCTTTTTTTCTTTTTCTTTTTTTTTTTTTTTTGTGAAATGATGTTCATCTAATAAGGAATTTTTAAGTATCTACATGTTTACTTTTTTTAAATCATTAACACGTAGCTGAAGGGACAAAGGTGGTTTAGTACTCCTACTAGTTCTTTTTCAGGGAATTAAGTGGGGACATGTCTCTCTTCTGTTGCAGCCGGTGGAGAAGGCTACAGCTGAGCGGGAACGGGAATCGGAAAGGGAGCGGGATCGCCACTCCCCCTTTGGCCAGCGGCATCTGCACACGCATCACCATACCCACGTCGGCATGGGGTACCCACTAATCCCTGGTCAATACGACCCTTTCCAAGGTCAGCAGCTCTGTTGTTCTTGTGTCCTTGTTCCTTCTGCTTTGGAAGACAGTTGCTGAAACTGTTCTTCATGTCTTCAAGTAAACATATTGAGCTTTGAGTTAACATTAGCTCTGGGTTGGATTTTTAACACTTACTTCCTAGTATTTCCTAGCGGCACAACTAAAGCTATTCCTAGTCTTTGTATTCTATGGAAACACGAAATGGCTACCACTTAATAATTGTCACTTGTTGATGTTATCAGAGGCTTGCTGTTATCTTGCAGACTGAGGGTGACATCCAGTGTCTAGGTCACTGAATATAACAATCAGAAGATCAGATAGCTACTTCAGGAAAATTGTGAAGAAAGGGAGGCATGGTGGGAGGCTTTGGTGACATCACCTGTCCTCGTCCCTGCAGGGCCTTTAAGTTGCTCTTTCCCCGTGGGGTAACGGGTAATGCGATCAGGCTCAGCACTTTTCATAACCTAATTCAAGGACTCTTCACAGACCTTCACTACTGTGACTTTCACTAAAGATGGAGAAACATCTTTTGAAAAGCCATAGAATTGACATGAGGGAGTGAGGGAGCCTTCAGTTCATGTGTTATAGTTGAGCATATGTGCCATTTGTCCTAGCTCTGTCACCTCACAGCAGGTGGGCATGGGCACAGGCACCGTCACCGTCAACAGATGACTTGCTAGGATCTTGCTGTCTTGACTCAAATTGCCATAAGAAAATGTCATAGTCTCCAGGGCTTTAAACAACAGAAATTGATTTTCTCATCATTCCGAAGGCTGGGAGTCTGAGATCAGGGTGACAATATGGTCAGTTTCTGTTGAAAGTTCTCTTCCTGGCTTGTGGGCAGCCTCCATCTTGCTGTCTGCTCATTTGACCTCTTCTCTGTGCACATGGGGGAAGGAGAGAGAATTACTCTGATGTCTCTTCTTAAAAGGACACAAATCTTGTTGGATCAGGGCCCCACCCTTATGACCTCATTTAATCTTAATTACTTCCTGATTGGTCCTATCTCCAAATGCAAGTCACATTGGGGGGGGTTATGACTTTCACACAGGAATTTTGAAAGGACACAGTTCAGTCCACAGCACTTGCCAAGCTGCCTCTTACCTCGTACTCTGCTATGTGAATACAGAATATGTTTGAAAGTACTTCCAAAAGTGGGAAGTGCCATACAGATGTGAAATGATCATTTTTGTTTATTCAGCTCATGTTACTTGGTGTCAACTAGTGGTGTTAAAAGAGAACATAAAGGACATAGAAGGAGAGAGTAATCTTTCCTGGGTTTGTGTTTGTTTCTTCTGTTTTTTTCCAAGATTGTTTTCTATAGAATTAAGGAGAATTTTCTATTGGCAACTTCATGCTATCTGGATTATTACATCCTCTGACAGTTACCCTTCTCTTGCACAGTAAAGGTTACTATTTCAAAGTTTGGTTCACCGATTCCTTGTACCTTATGAGATGCATTGTGTTCGATCTCTGGGGAAAATGTTAAAGTGATAAAAGTTACTATGAAAATATTGTATTCTAAGCAAATAGCATGTCGCTTCTATAATTCGCTGTGACTTTTGATTCCTGTTGTTACCTGGTACCTATTATTTCTGCTGAGCTTCCTATTCAGGAATGCGTCCAAACCATTTAGCACCATGCAGAGCCAGAGGGATGGAATGCCGAATTCTTTTTGAATAGCTATTAAAACCGCCGAGTATTCGATAAAGGCATAGATATTGGTTAGACCACGTGGTTTGTACTCTGTTCTTGCTGCATTAAACATTTTATGTGCGTATTCAGGAAAGGACACATTGCCGCCGTTGGGTCTGCAGCCCTTCACCACCGGGCCTGCGTCTACTCTTACCTTTCTGAATGTCACAGAAACCCTGTTTTTTTCCCCCATTAGGCTTGACCTCTGCTGCCCTCGTTGCCTCTCAGCAGGTGGCTGCCCAGGCATCTGCATCAGGAATGTTTCCTGCACAAAGAAGGTAAATACCGGCCACATTTTTTAATTTTTTTTTTTTTTTTTTTTTAGATAGAGACATCTTAATGGGTGGGAGGAAGCACGTATAGGCATTTTAGACCAAAAACTTAAGCCTTCAGGGTTTTTTATTATTATAACGAATTTGCTTTTTTGCTACTGTGTTTCCCATGCAGCTTCTATTCCCTGAACCTCATTTCTGTAGCTGTAATGTAGATTAGTAATTAACTGATCAGTTATTTAAACAGTTGAAAAGTTTCTTAGGCTATCCTCGTAGCTCTGTTAAAATAGTCACTGTGACTCCCTTTGAGTTGTTGTGTTTAAGAATGAAGTCACAAATGGAGAAATTTATTTTCATAAAGTATTGTTTATTCTTTCTCATTTTGAATTATCCCTCAAGTTGTTTTTGAAAGAAAATAATTCATTTTTTCACAATGTATATCTTTACCCTTGTGTTCATTCACGTTCTGAGGAGTCGAATTCCATGAATCGAATAGAACTAAAATAATAAGCCTGTCAATCTTAGGGTCTTCATATTTTCAGTGTCAAGTGTGGATAGAACCCTATACTAAGGTTTTCTTTTCTTTTTCAGAGAATAACAAGATTGGAAATGTACGTTGTCATGTGACTGGCTCACATGGGGAAGCGCTTTATACAGACATCAGTTCCATGGTGTTAATTTGAAATGCCTTAATGGCAGGCAAAAACCAGTCATTTCATTTTTGTAAATTACAGATTTTATCACAGAGTAACAAATGTTGCTGTAATTAAACTTCTGTTTTATATATATATACGTATACATATATGTATATATACATATATATATATATATTCTTTACTTTTTGTATCAGTAACCAGGCTCGCACACACAGGGTCTGCTGCCAAGTTGCAAACCACTCAGAAAAGGAAATAAAAAAAATGTATTTGTCATGTTGAAAAGTGTTAGCCACAAAAGGCTGCTTACTTTCTTATTCTTTTCATTTTAAATTGTAAATAAATAATGTTATGTATCAGTGTGCCTGAACCTTGCATATCCTTCATATATTTCCCGTAAGCCCCTCAGAAAGGCTAACTGTGATGATGACACTTGGTACAATTTAGATGTCTATTTGGTGGCTCCTGTTAAAGACGCATCAGTGTAAAATGTTCCTGTAGTCACTGTTTGTACTTGTGTATTGTGGAAAAAAATACTTTTGGAAGGCATAGGGTTGCCAGTACCACAAAAACTGTGTTGTACATAATGTAAAGATTAAAATGGGGAAATAATGAGCATCTGTGAATAATGAGGTGTCATTTTTTGATAATCTTGAATGGCAAAAAACCCAATAGCCTGCATACCAGAGACATCTGTGATTGTTCTATTACTTGAATAGTCCTGCAGTCCTTTTTTTTTTTTTTTTCTTTTTTTAATGTTTACAATTATCCAGTTTTAGAAGAGAGAGACTTTAATGCTATTGCCTGGTTACTTGTTTTATGCTGTAATCTAGTTTATTTTATGTAAAATGTATATTGAATGCTTTCCTTTTTTATACCTGCCTTAAATAATTTGGCAATCAGAATTAAAAAGTTTTTTTTTTATAATGGCTTCTTGTCTGTCTCATGTTATTTCCAGCTGGCTGATAGTGATTCTCATTTTCAAAGAAAGGTTTCCTAATAGTATGGACATCCAATGCATAAGATACAGTATATAGATATTAACTTTTCTTGTACACAGGTATAACAACCAAATAGTCTATTTAATTCATTGGATATATGCATATTCACTGAGTATTTACTCTAAATATGGAGCATAATATCACTGCAAATAAGTAGATACAGGTTTCTTTCATGTAGATGATATTCCAAAAGTGTAAATCTTGTGACATGTGGACAGTAGATAAAACGTGTAAAAAGACTGTCAGCTAGACATTTATTTAAATTGTTTTACTAGAATATTTTATGCCAAATGTACAGAATTGCTGCCTCATTTTCTCCCTCCTTCCCTCCCTTCCTTCCAACGAATACTTGCTGAGCACCTACTTTATCTCAGGCATTATAAGGTCCTGGGGTACAGCAGTGAGCAAAACAGACAAAAATTCCTGTCCTCAGAGTTTGCATTTTCTAGGAGGTGGGGGCAAACATAATAAAATATACAGTATGCGGAGTACAGGAGGTCCTTGAATCACGTCTTCATTCAACTTTTCATCGTCTCATTGATGCCGTAGGAATTTAAGCCTTACTGAATCAGTTGCCTGTGGTAAAATTGGTTTCTGTATACACTGTTTCGCTTAGAGTCACCGAACCTATTAACGACGACATTAAGTGAGGACTTACTGTATATTTGATGGTTGGTAAATGCTATGGAGAAAAATAAAGCACGGGAGTGGGCCTGAGTAACACGTGTGGGACTTTGTAACTGTAAATAGAGTGATCGGGGAGGCCTCACAAAAGGAGCTGAGGAAGCGGTCCGTGCACACATCTGGGGGCAAAGCGTTGTGGTGAGATGGAAAGCAAGAGCAAAAGCCTTAAAGAACAAAAGCCTTCCTGTGTTTGGACTGGTTGATTTCAATGCTTCATTCCAGCTGTAAGTTTTTCTGATTTTACTGTAATTGCTATTGACAGTTTTACCACTTGGTTTTCTAAAAAGTTCTTTAAGTTGACAAAATTTGTCTTGGTATAATTTGCTTAGTTCTCCTACTTTGAGGCCTGTGTTTCACAAATGAAGAGATTTTTGCAACCAAAAAGAAATGTTTCCTCTGCTTTTGGAAAACCCACCATGAAGCGTTCTCTTTGCTGTGTGCCTTATAGTCTAGATCCAGTTCCTGTTCTTAATAGATTTCAGTAGGAGGATCTTTTTCTCAAGTTTGTTTGTTTGTTTTTCAAATTTCATCCATGTTGTCATTTATATATATAAAAAAAATTCTTTATAGTGTTTATTGCTACACATTAGAGTATTTCACAGACTTTCATCATTTTTTAAGTTATCAGTTTTTTTCAGTTCTTAGATCATATCCAGATGTATCCTTGAGCACTTGATGTAATTGATCCTATACCAGTTAAACAAATATGTTTCTTCTGTTCAGAATTTGGTTTAAACTGAAGTATGTCTCTCGGTTTTCCACATGCTGTGCCAGTTTTAGAATTGACCGAACAATTCAATTGTCGAAACACAGGAGCAGAACTGAAATCCCATTACACCTTCACCAGCTGAATTACCGTGTCCCTGTTGGTGGCTAGGCAGCACTGTGGATTCTTGATTTTCCCGCTTTTGGTATTTTAAAAAATCTTGTGGAAGCCAACTTTGCCTTTCAGCTGCAAAACGACTGGATGTATGCTTACTATATACCGAGCTTGTGATCACTTCTAGTTAGGTGCCCAAATAGAGAGGGTATAAATAGGTGCATCAGACCATGCTTAACCCTGCTACTGTAATAAACGGGGATGCTGATAAATAGAGATATATATGACCAAAAGTACAATGCTGTCTTCCCCCCAGGCTTTTACTGCAACATTATCCATGACTGGTTTACATTAATCACTAAATGAAGTTTTGTTTCTTCCCCTTACTGTTACAGTGTTGTTTTTGCTGATGACGACATGAATTGCCAAAGGCCAGAGCTTGTTTATATTATGTGTGCCATTTCTCTAGCTGAGTACATAGTCAGTACTGGATGGTAAATTAAAGATTCCCAAAAGACAAGCATGCTTGGCTCCATTATATTACTATGATGAATCTGCCATTAATACGGTTCTAATTGTTTTACTTTTATAGACATAAAATCAGTCCCCTTAGCGACTAATAATAGGGTTTATTGATTTTACTAAACATTATTCATTCCAGGCCTGCTCATATCAGCTTGTCCTGAACATATGCAAAGAGCCTGCAGTGCTGACACGGTGCAAATTAACTTCCTAGTGAAACGAGACTGGAGAGTTGTTTACAGCTGTGGTCCTACCGAACACAGAATATTAAAAAACAAGGCAATGGGCACCATATAGAACCATTTGTTCCTAGATTAGGATCTCTGATGGCTTTTTCTTGGGAATTTGCCATTGATGTTCAGCCCAGGTCATTAACAGTCTCAGGGTGAAAAGCCTGGCCTTATACATTCACACTGGCTATGCCCCAGATTTAGTGTGGTTTCAGCCCAAGAGTCTGAGAGTAACCGGGATGAATAGCTCTGATTGATAGAGGATAAAACAGCAGTTTAAATGATAATTACTGGTCATTTCATTCCCTCTCTGACTCTGAAAAAGAGGCAAGACAAGCAATGCCATTTATTACTGTTTTGTCACTAACCACAGTCATCCATTTCCCTGCTTACTACAGCAGCCTGAGTCATAAATGTTGTTTGCTTTCAGTTAACTTTAGGAGAGAAAACAAAGTGAAGCCCACTGTGAGCGGTGCTTCTGTCATGGATTTAAAAAAAAAATCTAACAAAATCACTCACTAAAAGCAGAGGTTCCCAGCCTCAGCACTACTGACGTTTTGGACCAGATACTTCTTTGTTGGAGGTAGAGGAGAGGGGCTTTCCTGTGCGTTCTAGGATATTTAGCTGAACTCTACCCACCAGATACCAATAGCAACTTGTAACTGCAGCCCCCACCCCAAGTTGGGACAACCAACTGATCATGTGAAATTCATATCTCCTGCCTGGCCCCTGTCCCACAGATAAACTGCTGCGTTTTCTTGTTCTTTGTTGCTTTAGAAGACGTAAAGACCTTCGGTGGTTCCTGGTGATCCCCTTAAAATACAATGGGGATACTCATTTGACTAACATGGGTGTAGCTGGATTAGGTCTTCCAGTATTTTAAGGAAAATTGGATGGTCCAGATTTTAACATAACATTTTGTAGATTTGAAAATGAATTCAATCTAAAAACCACATCCGGGAGCTAAATTTAGTTTGCCGTGTATCAATTAGCAAGATACACTTTATATTTGTTGTTTTAAAATCCTCACACTAGCTCCCTAAAATACATATTATTTTTCCCTGGAACTGAGGCTTTTCAAGTTGGAAAACCTGGAAAAAGGAGTCATTTGTAAGTGAGCTGCTGAGATTGAACTCAAATTTCTTTGCCACAGGGAGTATCATTCAATTCTTGTACAGGAATAAATTTGGGAGCTTCTCAGATGCACACTATGTATTTCAGTGAAGATTTTTTTTTTTTTCATATAGATATTTGGAAATAAAACGAAAGGAAACAAAAAACTTGGAGATTCAGAGCACGTAAAGATTTCCAGGGCCATCAGGGAACCAAGGCACTGACGATGCAATGCACGTTCGGAGTCCAGGTTTATGGTTGGATCAGACTGTGGCCAGGCCCTGGCCTGCCTCCTGTCTCCTGCTCTACGTGGAATGGCAAGTAGGTGCAGATGGGATAAAACTCCCGATCGGATTCTGTAACAGAAATGGTTAATCATTGCAGCTCTCTCCATCTAAGCGTGGGCTGGGCGAGACCTCACAACCTTCCCAGCCCAGCTCTCCAGGCAGCTACTGAAAATAGACCAAAGTTGACATGCAAAGTGAAGCCTCTTTGGCATCTCTGTGAGAAAGTGAGTTCTTGAGGACCAGGATTACGACCTTATATTTTTCTTATATTTTTTGAGGGCATCAGAATCCCCTCATTTTTGAGCCGGGAGATTTAACATGGCATTACACTTCCCCCACTATTAGAAAGTTTGCAAGTTATTTTTATTACCTGCAGCACTTTAAAACAACTGTTATTCCTTTAGACAGAAAAGTTAGGAAACCAGAATTGTTACTTATTGACTCATCTTTCTACAGATCTTTGGAGGTGTTCTCTTTCTTTTTTTCCTTATTTTTACTTCTTCATACAGCCCCTCTTACATCCCTGCCTCCTTCCTTTGAAGATCCTTGATTAACTTGGATCCACCCAGATAATCCAGGATGATCTCCTCATTTCAAGGTCATCTGATTAGCGAACTTAATTCCATCTGCAATCTTAACTTCCCTTTTCCATATAACCTAACATAGTCACAGGTTCTAGGGATTGGGAAGTGGACATCTTCGAGGGGTTGTTATTCTGCCTACCATATCACCCAACACAATCTCCGTTCTTCCTGGGTGGTAGTAATTAACAATGATAGTAATAGTAATAATAATAATAATAATAATAATAATAATAATAATAATAAAGCTAGCATATCTGTATTATTTCCTATGCGTTAGACACTGTTCTTGAACACTTCACACATCCCAGGTCATTTAATTCTCATAATCCAATTACTATTCCCATTTTAGAGTTGAGAAAACTGAGGCACAGAGGGAAAGTAGTTTTCCTTAGTTCATGCCACTGTGTAAGTGATGGAGGGCAAGCTTCATAACCACTATTCTATCCTGCTTCAGAAAAGGGATCATAAACTCTAGGTAATTAAGAAGACCTAGCCAGCTTTCCTTTGCTAAATGATGTTATTTTCAGAGGGGCAAATGAGAGAAATATAATGTGCCTCCAGTTTTCTATGAGACAAATACCTGTACAGACTCTCCAGGAGCTGGGCATCAATGTAGACCTAGGACGCTGGGAGCCTGGAGGGTTCCTAATGCATTGCTGGCAGAAATTTCTGGAAGATTTACATTTTTTTTGTTTGTCTTGGAGGTCTTTGCCACCTCTAATACTCTATCACATACATCTGATAACTAGAAACTCGGAATATAAGAACTGGTGCTCGGGTGTCAGAGACTGACAAGGAAAGCTGACACTTTGGTGATTCTAGAAGAAACTATAGTGGAGTTGGTCAAAGGATCATTCCTCGGTTCTGGAAAAGGGTCTCAAATTTGGACTTTTAATGATCTCTAAATAGTTATACTTACTGTACCAGAGAACTTCTAAAAAGAGTAGAAAAGAAAGATATTCAAACCACAACTTTAAACTCATCTCCCATAACCAGATTTTTTTCTAGTGCATTTCGTGGTGCTCTGATATTGGAGGGAGGGGATATATGAAATATTTAGTTGCAAAATGTAAACATTTAAACTATACTCGAATATCTATAACCTTGTATTAGAATTGCTTTTTAATTTTAATATGGCAGATGCCTCAAAAAAAAAAGAATGGCCTAGATTTTTCTTGGCCTCTGAAAGGATTTTGTTCCAGATGGTATGTACTGGGAGCAGGGTGTGCTGTTTGATTTAAAAAATTCTTCCTAGTATCGGTGGCAGGGGGTAGTCTGGGCATCCTGGGCCCCAAGCAGTCATTATAGAACTGTAGGTTAGAAAGAGAAGGTGGTCCCATCTCCCCATCACTCTCCAGAGAAGGTGGTCCACCCACTCACCCCATCTTCCTAAATCAGATCCCGATTTTTCCAGAATCTATTTCTCAGGTGATGATTGGCAGATGAGGGGAAGAGGGGTGCAATCTCCAGTGTAGCAAAGACAGGACTGAGTCTTTCTGTGTCTCTCTCAGGAGGGAAGAAATCTTTCTTGGACACCTCTGGCAGACATCCCCTCAGCCCCTTACCCCAGAACCAGGTCACATCGCACTCCTAAACCATCGTGGACAAGAGGATGAGATTGCCATGACTTTCGCAGGCTGAGGAAGGTGACAATGTGCCTCTGGATCATGCATGGGAGGAGTGTATCATGGCTTAGAATGAGTCATAAATGCTGTTCTCTTAGGGAAGAAGAAAGGGGAGATGAATGCTTTATTGTCTAAGAAAAAGCCCTTTCTCGAGGCTAGTGGTAAACTCTCCCAGCGTGCTCTCTAGTTCTCCTGAGGAATAAATCTGCTTACAGGTTGGGGTGTGGGTAGGAGGCAGGCGGTTGTTTGTACTTATGCGGAACTCAGAGAGACCCTCAAAAGTAACTGATTCTCCCCTAGAGAATCTGGAGATTGGACAGAATTAGGGTGGGGAGGTACTCTGCTTGAAGAGAAAGAGAAACCAGGTTTTAGCCCAGTTATGGAAGGCTTTAAGTTGAGGAAGAGCCATGACTGGTTCTGAAAACAGTCTTGCTGTTGCTGGAAGGAGAAGAGTCGAGGGCTATTTCCCAGGTAGTTCAGGGGTAGAAGGTGTGGTGGGGGCGTGAAATTCTCTTTGCTTTTGTCCCCTTCTCCTCTTCGAGAGAGAGCAGAGCAGTGTACGTAAGGAAGAAAATAAAGGAATGGCCCCAATTTCCCATCCCAGCATCAACCTTGTCTGGGTTCCAGCGTGCACGGGACCGACACCTCAGGAGCATGGAGAACGCAGTGGTCCCCTGTGGTGGTCCCTGCCCTGGAGAGATGTGGGCTAGTGCTCCACCTAGCAGGTCTAGTGACCGAAACGCTTAGGTTGGGATTAAATTCCTTCCAAAGAAGGAATTTTGAAAGAGGCTGTATTCATTCAGGAAACTCCTCCTGAGTGCCTACTAAGGGCCAGCTGCTTCCTGGGGACGGAGTGCCCAGACCCTATACTCATAGCCCTTCTAGACAGAGTGGGCCAGTCCTCCCCTCTGTGGCTGGGCCAGATGTTTCTGTAGAGCTAAGCAAAGTGGAACCCTGAAGAGCTGTTCCTGACTGGCAAGATCTAATGTGCAGACGATTACTCACTCTGGGGACTCTGTGACCAAAACTCAGAAAACTTCAGGCCTGACGTGCTTAGCCTCAGAAATCCCCAGGTGCCTGTGTGTTGGCTGCTCCCAAGCCCCCGCCGTCCCCTCAGTGATAAGATACACAAGGAAGGACAATGAAAGATGGATTTTATGACAACAGTTTGGTGACCAGACTATCTCCTGGTCAAGGCTGCTCCAGGCTGGGGCTGATGCAGGTTGGGTCATGGCGAGTCCCCCAGCAGGCAGCTCCATGAGGCCCTCTGACCATGGCATTGTGAGCTCAGCTATGACAGGCCACTGGGGAGTGCCAGATGTGCTCAGAGGTAGAAAGCTTCGGTGACTCATTTCTACACCCTTGACCGGATCCTGTCAAGGGTCTTAGTCAGTGAATGGCAGATTCAGAGGCAGGAAAAAAAAAAAGCCAGCGGAGAGAAGCCCCAGGGCCTGGTCTCTTAGTGGCCAGCCTATAAATGGTTCCTATTTTGGGAGTCTTCACGCTGAACAACGCCGCTTCTGGAAACCCCATGTGATGGTCTAGGGGGCTCAGGAATGTTCCTGTGACTTACCGGTGAGTAAGGCATGCTGAGAGCACATAGGTTCCCCAAGTTCATCTAAAGAGACTTTCTTTTTACATCAGGTGGTAGAAACTGATGAATTGGTGCTGAATACGAATGTGATATCCTCCCAGTTGTTCAAGTATCTCGGCCTTGCCCCATTCCATGTAAGCGGCTCTTCAAGGGCCTCTGAGGCTTCCTCTGAATGCTTAGCAAGCTCAGCTATATATTTCTTGCTTAGTCAAGGAGTTCTAAGTTGTAAAAACAGAAACTTATTCAAACTAACTTAAGCAAAATAGGCAGGTTTTATGCAGGGCTGAGAGGACTTGTGAGAGCAAGGTTGGAAGTGTGACCCCGCTTCAAGGGTGCTGTGAGTTCCCACGCTCCTTGGCAGCCTCTCTCCTGCCCCTCTCCCCTCCCCCCTCCCCACTCCTCCCTTTTCTCCTCCTGCTCCTCCTCCTCCTCCTCCTCCTCCTCCTCCTCCTCCTTCCTCCTCCTCCCTCTCACGCTCTCACATCACAGCCTCTTTTCTTTGCTCTCTCTCCTCTTTTGCCTCAGTCTCCCCTCTCTGCTCACTAGTTCTCTCTAATTCTCCAAACACGTGGACTACCTTGACTGGCAGTACTGTCTGGCATTTCTAATTCCAGATTCCCAGGAGAGAGGTTCACAGTGGCCCAGTGAGACAGGAGGGTACTGCAGTGTAGGATAAACTTGGAGTTGGGGGTTGGAAACAGACTGCTAAGTTGCCTCCTAGGTTTGGCTTCTTTTGGCCAGCCCTACACCACTGCCATCTAAGCTTTGTGTCCAAGGAAGTTCTATGGCCAGAAACAGATGCCTATTCAAACCAGCTTCATTACAGAGAGGGTTTATTGAAAGCTTACAAGTCAGTCTCATATCCAAGGATAGGAAGGGAATTGTCAGGTCATGCTGATAGTGTTTAGAAAACCCCTACATCTCTTTTGAATGTCACATATTCTCTTACACCTGCTTCTTCTGGTACAACTGTCCCATTCTGCTTCTGTCGACAGACTGATTTTTTATATGTCTTTATGGCTCCCCTGCGCCTGTTTATTGTACATGGCTTGTGATTGTTATGGAACTCACTCTGGCACATTTTTCACCATCATTTAACTGATTCAGACTTTCGGTTCCCACTCCAAACTCTTATGTCGTGGGTGCTGGATTTCTGTCTCTGTAATAATCAAATGTGGCTGGCCAGACTTGAGAAAGGTGAGGCCGAATCAGGTAGCTAGAACCTAGGTCTGTCCTTCCTAGAGATGCGGGTTAGCCAGGTTCTTAAAGAAAGGAGGTGAGCCAATGGTATCTTCGCTGTATCCTGACATGACATTCACTCAGTGATTTGACAAATATTTATTTAGTGCCTCTTTTAGGCTAAAACAGATGCTGGAGATAGGACAATACAGAAGAGAGATCAAACCCTGTCCTCATGGAGTTTATATTCTACTGGGAGGAGATAACCATAAACAAATACACAAGCAAATATATAACATACCAAGCAATATAGAGATAAGTTAAGTGCAGCAGAGAAGATAGAGAGTACCTAGAGAGAAGGGGAAATTTCTGTGTTTGTGGTATATATATTTGGTCTTTGTCCAGGTTTCTGTTACAGAAACCCTAAAATCCTTGGAATTGCCTAAGTGGTAGGAGTGTCTTTCATTATTCATAACAAGCCTCTTTTGATCAAACCTGAATCTGTATATTTGAGGTGACTCTTAGAAGGCCCCTAGATAGTTTCAAGATGAGGGCTAGTCACCAGAAGACTCAACCATGTAATTAGAGGGTTAGAATTTTTAGAGGGAAAAGGACTGGAGATTGAGTTCAATCACCAGTGGCCAACGATTTCACAAATCATGACTATGTAGTGAAATTTTGACAAAAACTCTCAAACAGCGAGGTTCGGGGTGTTTCTGGGTTGATGAATACATCGATGTCGGGGGGAGCGTGGCATGACTGGAGAGGGCATGTATGCTCTGGACCGCCCCCTCCCCCATACCATGTCCTATGAATCTCTTCCATTTGATTTTTCCTGAATTATATCCTCAGGATAAAAATAGAATCATAAGTATTAAGTTTTTCTAAGTTCTATGAGTCATTCTAGCAGATTATCAAGTCTGAGGGGGATTGTGGGACCCCCCCTCCTCAGATTTGTAGTTGTCTGGGAAGAAGTGCAGGTAACCTGAGGACCCCATATGTGACTGGCATCTGAACTGCGAGCAGTTTCATGGGACTGAGCCCTTAACTAACTCCTGGTAGTGTCAGAATGGAATTGAATTGTAGGACACCCAATGGGTGTTGGAGAATCGGAGCATCATTGTTGGAAAATTATGTAATTTTATATAAGAGGTTCAGGGAAGAGACACTCAAATGAAATGAAAGAGCCAGTCATGTAGATGTCTAGAGGAATAGCGTTTCAGGCAGAAGGAAGAGCAAGAGCAGAGGTTCTGAGGTGTGAATGTATGTGAAGTATTTAAGGAAGAGCAAGGGGAATGGGGTGGCAGGAGCACAAGTGAAGAGTAGAATGGTAGATAATGTATATGTGTGGACACAGCGTGGCTTGTAGCCTCCAAGCCAGGCGAGCCGTCCCATAGAAAGCTCACTGATTTAAGAGGCACAAATCACACGGTTTAAGGAAGCAATTTAAACTAAAGCATAGAGTTAGAAGCCAGTGGAAAGAAATGGAGTAGACTGACACATGTGCACCGGGGTATAAGCAAGTGGAAAGGCCACTCCATTTAAATTCTGTGTCATACATGTTTGTCTTGTTTCTCTCTGTGCTGCATCAGCCTTCTCCACTGATGGTGTGGTTACAAGGGCCAGAGATGAGGGTGAGGAAGATGGAAGACGCCTGGTATCAGCTTATGCTTGCTCTACTGGAGATCTTGAGCTGTAGTGTTAGCCTGATGAACAACTATGAGCTTTATTTACATGTCCAGGCAGTTGGGGCTTTGCAGGAGTGTCACTAATGAGTAACTGAAATAAGACCTCATGGATAGCGAGTGCTTCATGTCCTAATGTATATTTAGTATATAATGAATATTCAGTGCTTCACGTGTCTCATGTATATTTAGTGATCATGAATATTTAGTATTTACTTGGTTCTTCCATTCCTTTCTATCTAGGTTCACACATACATGCTCTACTTGCTTTATCTGTCTACCATATCTCCCAGGTAAATAATGATCTGTGCTTAATACATCTAATGATTTGCATCGATTTCATTTGCTTTCTTGTCTCCTGTAGTAGAACTGAATATTCTCAATGTGTCAAATGCACTTTGCATGAGGTTCAAGAGACGGACGTGTGTTTTTAGATAGAGAGGTGGCATATTATTAAGGTCTTATAAGCTGTTGTTAGGTCTTTCTTTTTACTCTGAAGAGGATGAAAAAGCTGTCTTTTTAGATGAGCCTAAAACTTCATCATATGTATGGAAGATTTTAGGAAAGGCAGGAGGTAGGAAAAATTATAGGAGAATGTACCAGCAGATTCTTTGAGAATGTGGGTTATTGGGGGAATAATAAACATTAATTTCATGTTTGCCTACCTGCTATTTCAATTTTGTCATGGTGGCCAGGGGACAAGTACATATAGGATGAGGCAGCCACCCCAGATGTGAAGGGAGGCTGGGCACAGAGTAGACAGGAGTCAGCCTAGAGAACAGATACGGCTAGCTCTTCAAGGAAGTTTAGTGGGAGAAGTTTACAAAGTAGGAGGAGATGAAGCAGTATCCTTAAGAGTGTGAGTGAGAGCATGGCTACTTTTAACTAATCATTCGATCTTTGTGATAAACTTGACTTGTTTCCCTGTAATATCCCATTCCAGTCATTCCTTATATATTTCCTTTTGTCTATTTGAATGAATTTGAATGATACACTATTATATGCTTTAATTACCCCATCTCTGTGATTTGGGTTAGCTGGGGCAGAATACTAACATATTTGCTATTTTGATAGCAAATAGCTGCAGTGTTTATTCATAAAGCAAAAGGGTATATGTTGTATGTTTGCGTGAGTTCATGTATTAATTTAAGCTCTACTGAAAAAGTCATTTAAATGTTTTTGTGGAATAGAATTGGTTTCACTTTTTGAGGAGTCTCGTGTTAAAAGGAATTTGGGGGTTATTCCTTTCTCATGCTCCTATAACACAGAACTCACCATTGCTTAGTGTTAATTTTTAAATTGCAGAATGTTTCTTTAAAAAATATACAATTTATGAAACTACTGTAGTGTACTATTAACATGCCTGAAAAGTAAAATTAATACATGAAAACATGAAAATAATTTCATCTTTATTTGTAATGAAACATTGCTTGACTGGCAAAGGTGGTATTTTAAGACCTTAAATATCGCTTGACACACCATATGGAAAAAATAATAATCTGGAACACAACATAAATCTTTAAAAACAATAATTTCCAGAAGAGTCAAACACTTAGTGAAAGTATCATAGTGCTAGAAGAAAATTTTGATTATTTATATTCTTGGAATGGGAGTGATGCTTCTGTACGTAGCACCAAATTCAGAAGCCATAAAGGAAAAGATAATTTGATCACATTAAAAAAATCTTGAAGTTGTATTTAGGGAATAACATCATAAATAAAGTCAAAAAATAAGAAACTGGAGGAAATATTTGCAAAATATATCTTAGGCAAAGGGCCAATTTTCACTCAAACGACTTTTAAAAAGCATCAAGCCAGCCACTTCACAGAAAAGATAGATGAAAGATGTAAACTCGATAACAGAAAAGGAGCACAATGACTGATAGAAATATGAAAAGATGATCATATAGCAAATAAAAGGACAACGGATTATTTTTTACCTATTAGTTCAATAAAGGTTAAATGTTGGTGACGATTTGAATCAAAGTTCCTGCACTGTTAGTGAGAAATATGTTAGAGGCAAATTTGGCACTGTTAGCCAAAACTATAAATGTACAAAGTAATTATTTTTTAAAGAATTTAGCCTACAGCCATTCTCACTTATTTGCACAAAGACACTGTACAAAAATGTTCACCGAATCATTTTAAACAACTGAAAACTACTAAAACCTCCATCAGTGTGGTCTAGTAATGGTAGAGCCACAATAAGCTGCCTCAAAAAGGATGAAATTAGTCTTTTTGTATTTACATGCTATGGCTGCCACTACGTACAGTTAAGAAAATGAATTTGCTGGATATTACGTAGAGTATAGGAGGACAATCTTATATCTGTAATTAAATGAGTATATATTTATATACAAATTGTGTGTGTGTGTGTTGTATGTGTGAGTTTGTATGTGTGTTTGTGCAGTCTTTGTATTTGGAGAGAAAAACTGGAAAGCCTCTTGAATTGTTAACAGCGGCTACCTATGAAAATTGAGAAGTGGAGAGAAAGGCATAGAGGAGAAAGGACTTCCATTTTTAATTAATAAAATTGTGAACTGTTTGATTTTTAAAAAGTAATGAACTCAAACCACTTTAAAAAGAAATTGAATTTCTCTCACTAAGAATATGTGGCATGATATCTGTCTCTGTCTATCTTATCTCTATTTTGCTTTCTATCTCTTCACTATCTCCACTTAATTTATCTCTAATTCATTTTATATATATATTATATGAAATTAATATATATTAAATTAAGGGAGGCTGTTTATTAGCTAGTTATTGACTTTTTCACAGTAATGTGAACTGCTTTAAAACTTATACAACGTTTCTTTTTGGCTATCTGTGGATAGTATTTTATTTTATCATAACATATGCATACTCATACGAGCTTAATGAGGAAAGTGTCAAATAGAATAGCAAACAAATAAATGCATTTGTTAATAATAGGTTAAGTACCCTCCTACCATACTTAATACTCAGAGTTAAAAATAGAACATATCAATTGTGAAGAAGTCTATACAAAGTTCTTTTAATAGAGATTTTATCTCCTTTTGAAATAGAGAGTGTCATCATTTTAAGAAACCCAGTTCTGATGGGCAGTTAGGAATAAGGAGTGGACTCATCAGCAGTATGGCTGCCATTTTGAAAAAGGAGTATAGAATCCTTGGAGAGAGAGGACGTACAGGGTAGATATTTAGCAAGGAATGAATTTAGTGTGGAATAATTAAGGTTAGTGCCAGAGTAACAGAAAGGCTTCCTTTCAAAAATTGTTTTCCTGCTTAGCATCTAGGAGCAGGCAGTAACCAATGAGACCAAGAGCTATAAACATACTTATGATAGCTCCTAAAGTAAAACAATTATATTGTGTTTTCATCTCATATACTCATATATATTTCTTTGTCAATATTGGCAAGCCTTCGTTTTTAAAATTTTGCATTTGCCTGTTATGTTTTTGCCCATCCTTTCACTTCAAGCTTTCTGAATTATTTGTTTTAGATGTATCTCTTTTATGTAGAATAGAGATTTGTTTCTCTATGAAATTCAATCCAAAAATCTATTTCTTTTAATAGTTAAGCTTAGCTCATTTTTATTTATGGCTATGAAAGATATATTTGTTTCAATTCAGTTCTATTATTTTATGTTACCTTTTCTTTTTGCTTACTTGACCATTGTAATTCTTGTAATATTTGGGAAGGTTTTTATTTCTGTACAAATATTTTGTATTTTTGTATATTTTATGTAACTCTTGTATTACGTAAAGGTATAACTTCATCATACAAAGGCTACTTCAAACCAAGACTTCCCTGTGCAAAGGCTACTTTATATAACAAACCTAATTACTCTCAGTGATAACATTTGCTTATGTTCCTCCTTTCCCCCTATACTCTCCCTTCTTCAACTTGAATATTCTTTCTTGTCACCTTTGTAGGGCTAATTATGTTTTCACTTCCACTACTTGTTTTGTCTGTATTAAATAACATTCTTTTGTCCCTACCTATGTTCCTTCTACCTCCTCTTCTTAATTTTTATTTTATTATTTTTAAAAACCATGTTATATAAAAATATTTTCCATACTTAGAAAAATTGTAAATGACTTGATCGTTTTGCCTAGCAATCCAGATGGTTATTGCTATTATTTTTTTATCTTAAAATCCCCACGGCTTTATTAGAGTATGTCTCAATGTTGGTTGTTCCAGTTTAAATTTCCCTAATATATAATATGCCTTTTGAATATGTAGATACAAGCCTTCATTTTTTTCAGGGTGGTTCTATGACTGATTATTTAAAAACACTTGCTCTGTTTGATTTTTCATTCTTGGGGATTCCAATTTTATATATGTTGACTAGCCTTTGACTTTTATATCTCTTAGAATTTTAGAATTATTGTCTTTCTAATTCTTTTAAAATTTTTTCTCTTTTTATTAGCTTATTTCATTTCTACCTTTAAGGTTCTATTTTGCTTCTTCTGCAGTTTCTATTTTTCCCTTTGTTCTTCCATTAAAAAAAATTAATTTCTCTAATTGTTTTTGTTTTTCTTTCCTAATTTCTGCCAGCACATATTTTACCCTCTTTTAGGTGTTTAGTATCCTCTGCTCTGTATTCTTAAATATTTTTATTTTGTAATCTTCCTTTATGTAGATAATTGTTTTGTTATTTTTAAAGAATATCATGGTAAAATTTTGTAATGACAAATTTCATCTACTGTATGGGCAATTTTTTTTTTGAGTGTTTTCTTAAATCTGTTACTAAATTTGATGCTTTTTTTTTTTTTTTACAACTTTGTGCTAATTATATTTTACAGGATTACTTGGGTTAGTTTCCTGGACCATCTATTTATAGGATATTTTGTTAGGAGTGGGAAGTATGGCAAGATGAAATTCTAGGCTTTATAACTCAGGGTTCTTTCCTTTGCTGCTTTAGAGACATTTTGCTTCAATGTGTTGGTATCTCTTGTATTGTGCAGTCACCCTTCCTTTTCCTCTCTGAACCTAGTAGCATGATCTTAGCTCTATCAAATTCCAGCCATCTATGAACAACAGATTCTTTAGCCTTTTACTTCTAAATGGATCCCTTTCATTCTATGTATACTAGAGCTTATGCTTATTGAAATCTGCTGTCATCTTGGGTCTCTTCAGCCCTTTCTGAGCTGTTCTCTCCTGTTTCTCCAGATAGCTTCTTTTGGGGGTTCTGCTTGATCTCAGCTATTTGAGGCAGCATTATTAATAATAATTTTTGTAGTATTCCTGTTATTCAAGTTTTACAAAAAAATTTTTTTTTCATCGTCCTGGTTGCTCAGTGCAGTTTCCAGAAAAAGAAGAGAAATTTGGAACCAAATGCCACTTTGTTTATTCCAGAAATCCTTGTTCTCACATTTTAAACATTTTTATTTCTATTATATACATATTATTTTCATTATACACATCATATATAACTAAATGATTATTTTAAGAATATTTTAAGCAAAAACATAAGAATAAAGGAAATAGAAATTCCTTATTTCCCCTCCCAACTCTTAAAAAAATAACCATTTTTTTATTGGTTGGTATGTATCCTTCTAGATATTTCTCTATGTATATATACGAAATTTATGTTTTCAAATTCATACCTTTAATCTTATCCTTTGTTAATACTCAGGGTTTTGTTTTCATTTTTTTTTTCTGCTTTTAGTTTCCTTATCCCATCCTACCATTAACTTTATTTTTATTTTATTGGTGCAGGACTTATTGATAAACTGTTATAAAAGTTATTGATCTTGAAATACAGTCATTTCTTCTGTCTTCAAGAACAAAATGTTCAACAAAAGTTGAACATTGTGATAGTAGTGAGTTTTTCATTCCTTTTATCTCATTTTTTATTTAAACTCTTCTTTTACAAAGTCTAAAAGTAAGAACTGAAGTTATGCTCCCTCCTTCATTCCTTTTTTTTTCTCTCCCTGTCTTTCTTTTTTATTCCTAAAAGATTCTAAGATGCTGTCTTGAAAACACAGGACAAAACCTCTTTTGGGAAGATTGTTCTAGAGCAGTACTTTTTTTTTTTTTTTTTTGCCAAGGGTCTTTTTTCTCCTGAGGTGAAGTTAACTTTTTAAATTGTGAGAATGATTTTAATTTAAATATTCAAATTCACATTTCCGAGGTAACCTTTATGAAATATTTTGTTTTGGGCAGTCACTTTAATGTTTAAACAATTTATCTTTCTGATCATAACCATGAAAAAGTTTGCCTTATTATGTATAATTTTTCCTTCTTAGTCACATATTATCTTTCATGAAATAAGAAAATCGAAGTTCTTATTTTTGGCAGTCTATGTCTTCATGCTGAGTCTCTAAATTAGACTCACTACACAGCTTTAGCCCAGAACAGTCATTTTCTTGTGCCAAAAAAGGACAGACATCACTTTTGCGGCCAGTGTGTTAGTCATCCAATTGAAAGGTTGGTCCTTGACGATCTATCATTTGGACAAAGTAGTCATTTGGCACAGTTTGGATTTTCAGAGTTCATTCATCCACAACAAGGATAACAAATAGCTGTGTAAGAGGAATTCTTCACAAACAGAAATGCTTGGGGGACAAAGAAAAAAATGGAAGAAAAAGGAAGCCTAAAATTATTGCTCTTAGATATGCAATGCAGAGACTTCTAAAAGTGTCTTTTACTTCAGAAAGATTTCCTAGTTTCCATATCATCAGCTAGGCTCTGGAGATGCATGAATTCTTCTGAAATAGCAGGCAACATTTTGTATGACATGGTCACACATACATTTTCTAGAGAAAAAGATCTTTCGTTTTAATTGGATCTCAAAGATGTAAGTGAATGAAGTTGAAGAAGTATTACTAAGAATGCAAATAGTTTAGTACAACTTTGTTTCTTAGCGTTGTGGTCACTTGTTGTTCCTGTCTGGCACCCATGTCCCCTTCTTTGGTGACTAGACCTCAGTGTTCCTTTGGAGGACTCTCCCCTCACTCTCAGTGCAGGTGGAGCTCAGGGCTTTGGGGTGGTCGATCGGCATGTGCTGCTCTCCTGGCCCCAGTGATGGCTTCAGGAGTAGCCAGGTAGCTCACCAAAGGCTTGCGAAATTTAGGTCTGAAACTTTGCCGCACCTACTAGGAAAGAAGTACCTTCTTTTCAGTGGAGTTGCTGAAGAGCTAGGATGTAAATCTAGGTCTGACAGGGGCCTCCATGTGGTGATGGCTTTCCTGAAAGTGAAGCTAACAGAAAATAAAGTTGAGCCAAGAGACGGAGGGTAATAGTCATGATACCTTTCTGAGTCCTGAATCTAATGGTGTTTGAAGTAGCCTCTTTCTGTACTTTTCAGGTATCTGAACCAATAAATACTTCCTCCCTCACTCTTTTACTTATTTGTTTACTTAAATAAGTTTGAGTTGGGATTTTGTAACTTGAGTGACAGAGTCCAGACTGATGACCATCTCTACTCTACGTATACATATTGTTTTTGAATATGTCTGGGAATAGCCTTTGTACAATTTGGGGTGCATAGCAATATACTAAGAGTTGTTTAAGGAAAGTAATTCAGTATTTTGCATATTTAAGTCTGTTGACATAAAATACATTTTTTTAAAAATTTAAGTATTGTTGGTATATTATATTAATTATATTAGTTTTTGGTGAATGACATAGCTATTCAACAGTTTTATATCTTACAATGTGATCACCCCACTAGTTCTAGTAATCATCTGTCATAATAAGCTAAGAAGACAAATAACTCTTTGCTATTCTAACATGTAATATAACTTATATTTTGTTCTTGGCCTACCAACTTTTGCTTCTAAAAAAAAAAAAATGCCTTCCTGCCTAAAATGACTCTCATGTTCATTGAGCTTCGTCTGATATTTTAGCTAAGCAGCATGGGTGCCCATATGGTACCCTGGGACCTGAAGAGGAGAGTAAAGGAAACAGGACAAACTGAAGGGCACCCAACTCTAGTCTCAGGATTTTTCTTCTTTCATAAGAAAGAACATTTATTCTGTTTGACTCAGTGAAGTTAGGAGAACAAAGAATCATTTTGAAAAATTTGCTCATAGTTCTAACAAAGTGAGTTCTCTTATCTATGGTTCAGTTACAACAAAAAGGGAAAAATTTTTACGTATGCTAAAGTACTTTTTCAGCTTTTGAAAAAAATCAATACCATATTCGCACTAATGTTTGCTTGAATAAAATATTGACTGGAGATATGTTCCTTTTGGTCTTTATGTAAAAACACCCATTTTAATCGTCAGATGGGTTCTAATTGTTTCCCCTCCCCTCTCACAGAAAGAGTAATGAAAGGACAGTTAAAAGCAGAACTATCTAGTTATTTTATAACTGGCACTAACAAATTTCGCCAATTATAGAGTCCATTCTGTAAGCAATGAATGTGTGGCTCCCAATTAATCTAGTGCACCTTCAGGCAAGGTCTAAATCAGCTGGATACAGCTAAAGCAATTTGCACACAGCTAAAAGCAAATTGGAAAATAAGTGTTCCACGCTGCTGCCTATCTTTCCAAGCCAAAGACACAATCAGTATTCTGGCAGCAGCCCTCTGTCATGTTATTTGCAGCTATCAATTTTAATTATAACAATTATCGATTAGTTAGGAAAGTGAATAATCTGAAGCTCAAATAAATGACTCTGCTTCGCTTCTCCTTCCTGCCTCTCAGAAGGAGGTGTTACTCTGAGTCCTGCTTCAAGATTCCACCTGGATATTTGGACAGTTCTCGTCTTACTCGCCTCCCTACCACACACGCAGTCTTAGTTTTCCAACTCGGCTTACAGACTGCTCTGACCTGAAATAAAGCTCGGTCAGCATCTTATTTCTAAACGGAGAATTTAGAGACAATTAAAGAAAAGGTACCTGGAATTTGAAGATTTGGAATGTATTAAACCATTTTTGTTCAGCTGGGTAAATAAGGGAAAAAAGAAATTCAATAGGAAGAACAGAAGATAGAAGCATAAGAAAGGAAAGAAAAATGGTCTCCATATTGTCAGACTGAGCAAGTAAGACAATATGGTTTAGTGGAAAAACGGGGAATTTGGAGTTAAAAGGCAGAATGAATCTTTGCCTTCAGATTATTGCCACATTTATTAGCTCGGTGATCTTTGGGAAATCAAACAATGTTACTGAACCCCTTGTCTCCTACTCTGTATAATAGGGCTGGGAATAACACAGTGAGAATAATACTTTCTTCATTAGATAGTATTATTTTTTTAGGTGGAGAAGGTTGGGAGTGGGAAGGCAATTAAATAATACACTCTATTAGAAAGTGTTCTGCAAGATGGTTATCAATGTTGAGCTCTCCCCAAGTTCTATTATATTTGTTGAATTAACCCTATTCTCCTCTGACTCAATTTTCCACTGTCAGATTCTTCATGAAGGAAACCCCAGAGAGGTAGGCAGATATGGAGATGATAGATATGAACATAAATAAATTCATCTCTCAGTTTATGAACTATATGCTTGTTAGCAAATTTGGCTATAAAGTGAATTTCTGCAAAGCAAATCCCATTTTCCTATCGATGTCTATTATAAAATCAGATATATATCCATGGAAAAGAAATTCCCAAGATTCTAAGTCAAAAATTGTTAGAGGACAACAGCAGTTACTTTGAAACGTGTTCCAAATTTTGAAGTGTTTGACATGATTTTCCCATCTTTAAGGTTCATCTGTAACCTATCTTTGCAGAAAATATTGGTTAATAACTAAAAAGGATCAACAAATCTTAGAACTAAGCTCTCCTTCCTCTCTGGTCTAGATGTTTACAAAGTCCAAGGACCCACGTTATAATAATACATGTTGTTAATGGTGATGTAGTCTAGCAGGCAAAGTAGTACAGTTCCTTAAATTTTGGAGCAGATAATGGAAAAGTCAATGAATTCTGTGCTTCATCATTTTCTTAATCTAAAAATTCACTCTATTTAGCTTATTAATAAAAGGCTACCTAGAGCCGAACAACCTCATCATGGCACTTTAGGTGGTCTAGTCTGAGTGCCACAACCACAGTCTAAGGAAACTGATGGTGTGTGAGGTTCTAGAGCAGGACACAATCCAAGAACTAAAGCAAGGTTAGAACCTTGTTATTCGTAGCAGTTTCTACAGAGAAGCAGTTAAAACTTCAAATAACTCATAATTTATCTCTGCTTGATTCTTCTTGATTCTACTTGTAGGATTCAATCCTCATGGAGAATATAGTCAAATAGCTTCATGAAGATCAATTGTTTTTGTAGATATTTTAGAAATAATTTCAAATCATGTGGAGGTATAATCTACTTTTATTTTTCTCTCACTCTAAGTTAAGGAAAGGTGTGGTCTGTTTAGTTTGCTCTGTATCAGAGAATGTGATTTTTAAAAATATCATACAATTGCTAGAAAGTCTGTCACCATATTTCCAGGGAACTTATTTATTACTCTAGTAAACATTTAAATTAAACACCAGAGTTAAAGAAGATCTGGAATGGTGACATGAACAGGAATTTGAACTATTCTAGAATTATTATTTTTTCAAGCATCCTATTTGGTTGGTTGTGCATATCCTATTTGGTTGGCTGGGCATATTTTAGAGTATCAGATTCTTTTCTAAGGGACCCCATTGCATTTTTGCTTTTGAATCTTTGCTTTAATATATATTATAAAGCACACAGTACCATGTTTCAGTATTTGGTATTTAAAATGCTTTAGTGATTTACCACGCTTCAATCAATTGAAATTCTTTAATGGGCAAAAAAATTCCCTTATTTGATAAAAGATTAATTAGCAAGGGCTGTACTTGGATTAGGAACATCCTTGGGTTATAGCTACATTTAAAACTCATATGGCTTTCACCATTGAATGTGGAGTGATTTGATGGAATTCATCAAAAAGTATCTGCTACAATATAACTCAAAGTATGAGACAGACCATAATGTTTAGTAGAAGCCGCATGGGATGTGGAATGAAAAACACTCTGGTTAGACCCTGAACTTGTCCCCTTTGATTTTATGACTCTGGGCAATTTATTTAACCTCAATGGGTATCAATTCTCTCATCCGTAGGTGGGGATAACACCTTATTGGGTATTAAAATTAGGTATTAAAGGGAATTAAATAAGATAATAAATTGCAAAGTATATAATAGTTGTTCCATAAACATTCTTTCTTTTCCATTTCTTTTCTCGTCTCAAATAACATGAAGTATATGAGGTAGCCAAGATCTCTCAACTGCTAAATGAAATATATTTACAAACTTCTGACTTTTCTGTACTCAAAATCGGTCAAGAAATAAACAGAAAATTGAGTTGGGATAATTTCATTACTTAGAAAGTCAGAATCATTATTACAAGAGAGTCCTTATCTGACCAAACACCTTTGAAATCCTAAGCCTTAGTCCACACACTTTCAGCTGTGTTTTATAGAATCTCAATGTTAGAAGAAATTGTAAAGTATCATCTGGTCTAATTGTCCACCAAGTTTCCTAATCCCCTTTATCTTACAGCTGGCCCTGTCTGAACCAAAGCCAAGAACAACAGACAGCTGGGGAAGGGTTGGGGATGTCACTGGACTGGAATTTCATCTGAGCAGCAGAATGGTGGGTTACAATCCAGGCGATCTTATTAAATATGTTTCTTCTGGAATGAGCCTTATCTACAAGCCTTCGGCATTCCTTAGTATGTTACAGAAGCATTCCCCTGATCTTCCTATGTAATTATTTCTATGCCTGCTCCAAGGGACCAGGCTGGCTGCTCAGCCTCCTTCCTTAGGAAGGCTTCCTGCCCCGGCCTGCTTTCTTCCTTGGCCTATCAAGAGTCTAGATCATTTACTGCTCTTGCCTTTCTGCCACTTATTGTTCTGGACAGGCTGACAATTTTGACATAAAAATTTATAAAATGTTAATGGTTATTACCTCTCTTGGGATTATTCTCATCCTAAAAGTGACCAGAAAATCTACTGGTCTCATATGCAGGAATGAAATCTGGGGCTATCTGGGACCGGGGCAACCTCATAGTGGAGATATCTTGGGGCGGCAAGGCATTGGGAGGTGCCCTCTACAAATTGTACAATGTACTTACCTTCCGCTTGTTGGTAAGATCAGGGTGGATAAGTGTTCATGGTAAGTTGAATGTCTCTTTCAACTTACACAATTACTGAATGCAATCGGAATGCTTTAGCATAAGATTGAAATAACCCAGTTAAGGCTGATTGCTATCTCATGAACTTCTCCATGCCTCAGCCATTCAATATTTCTAAAAAGAAAAAGCCAGTCCAACTGCTTCATGTTTAAATCTGGCACCTTCTCAAGTGGCTGTGAACAGGTAGGGCAGGCCCGCCAGGTGAACCTCTCTGACCGGGAGAGCTGGGGATTGTCACCAGCCCAAGATATCTCCACCATGAGGTTGCCCAGGTCTCAGATAGCCTGATTTCATTTCTGCCTATGAGGCCACTGTAGTTTCACTAGTCACCTTTAGGATGAAAGTAATCCCAAGAGAGGAGGTAACCAATAACATTTTATAAATTGGCATATCAAAATCGTCAGCCTGTCCAGAACAATAAATGGCAGTCAGGCAAGAGCAGCAAATGGTTTAAACTCAACACACAGCTTTGCTTTTTGAGACGCAAATACTTGAGTAGAGTGATGGGGCTTCATTTAGAAATACCATCCACAGCTATAGAAAATCAGTGTACAGAAGAGTTCAAGCGGATGCTGTGAGAAAGACAAATTATTCAGAAAAGTGGATTCTCAGAGAGGCTGAGCTATTACATGTGCCAGTTCCCCATCACAGGCCTTTAGGTTCCTGCTCTATCCAGCCATGACTGGAGAACATGATTAGAAATTCAAAAAGTGTTGATTCAGTCTTTTCTTGGGATCGTCTATGTAATGCTTACCTAAGTTGAAAAAAACCAACACAAAATATCTTTGTCATATTTTCTTTATGTAACAGCAAGTGCTCATTTCACTGAACATACTTACTGATTAGTTGTCTCATGGGTTAAGTTTACCTCTGATGTGTCAAGCATCAATTCCAATTCTCGGCTCTATCCTTCACGATTGCACTTAACAGATGACTTTAGACACTTCTCATCACTGACCACTGATCTGACTGTTGTGTGGAAGACTTTGATAGGGGAATGGAGCCCAGTGGAGGCGAACGCTTTCAGTGGTCTTCCTCTTTTTTCCCCTCTCTCTTCCCTCATTTCTGTCTTTAAGAAAGAATCTCCTTTTCCTTTTTGCCAAGTTTGCTCATTCTTGCTCTCTTGCTCTTCAACTTCCTGCCTCTTTTGGTTTATATTGCCAATTCTATCTTCTTTAATGCTGCCTCCCCTACTCACATAAATATGGTCAGCTCATGACTTTATTATCCTACTGGAAACTAATATAATATTGAATGTCAACTGTAATTGAAAAATAACTTAAAGAAAATAAAAGTAAAATGAAAAAAAAAAGTCTTCATTATTCTAAAAAAAAAAAAAATCTGAATTACTCCATCATTTTACCCACTAAGGCATAATGCTGTCTCCCTTTCTCTTCACTATCAAACTTCTGAGCTTTCTGTTGCCTTTGCCTCTTCCTGCCTCACCAGAGGAAATTTTAGCATTTTGAAATCTGGTACATTCCTCATCTTTCCAATCCTTGACTGGAGCCTTGTGATTGACAGGTTAAATGGCAGTTCCCTGAAGCATAAATCCTTGACCATCTGCCACATCCCCAAATCTCTCCTCCCTTGGCTTCTGAGACCTGGTCCAATTGTAATTCTCATCTTTGGTTTTTGAACTCTTCTACCTCCCTTGTGGCTCTTCTCACCCGCTTTGTCCCTGAATACAGATTTTTCTTTAGGCTACATCTCTCTCTTTTGGCTTTCCTTCAGGTTCTTCCCATCTTTAGCACTTCAACTGCTGATATCTATGTTACCACTTCCAAACCTGTATTTCTATTGATGACCCCTCTCTTATGTTTCTAGGTATCTCCTAATGACATCCAGGCATCTCCACCTGGATATCTTTGTCAGCCTTAATAAATCAGAAACCCAAATCCCCTTTCCTCCCTCTAAATCACTTCCTTTTCATAGACTCCTGGCTCTTTCCAAAGTGCTACCTGATGCTCGCACTCAAACCCTGGAGTCTCGTTAACTCCTCCTAAATGTTTAGGACTTTATTTCTTCTACTCTGCGATTCTTTTAAATACATCTCTTACTTTCTTTTCATCAGTGTAGTTCAGGTTCTCATTTTTTCTTGTTTTTATTAAAATAGCTTCCTGAATCATATATTTGCTTCCTAGATTTCTTGCTCTAGCGTATTCTATTTACTACAGTGGAAATCTATAAACTACAGTAGATATATAACACAGTGTATTTCTCTATATACTCAGTAGAAATCCTCCTATTAGAAATCATCAGGGATTGGTAGCTTGTGGGTTAATAAAAAGAACATCAATTAAAACAGGGAATTGTGAGTGACAATAGACACATACCATAAATATTTTAACTTAAAGCACATAAATATACATTAATTTTTTTTTTTTTTTTTTTTTTTACAGAAAAAGAAAAGAAAAGCTTTATTAGAAGGGACAGTACACTTTCATACATGGAAGTGGGCCTGAGCAAAAGAAGTGTGGCTCAAAGGCCAAATATACATTAATCTTAATACCTTTTGGTCCATCGATTCACGTTCTGCATCATCTTTCTTGCATGAGCATCTGAACTGCATATTTTCTTTCTTTTTTTTAAGTGGAACACAAATTAAAGAATTGTTTGAGGCAATCTAAGCAGTAAATCCTAAATTGTTATGGTATCTCACCAATCACAACTTTCTCACCCATAGTTAATTTGGTGACATTAAAAAAACTCTCAGAAAGTACAAATCTTTTTCTTCTACCACTTTTGTCAGTTTATTTTAAATTGTAAATGAATTATATAAGCATAAAAACAAAGACGATTTGTATAAACAGGTTTAGGAGCAAACACAATTTACTCTTGGTAAGAATTGATGTCATGTTACCTAACTAGAATGAAAGTGTGTGTGTGTGTGTGTGTGTGTGTGTGTGTGTGTGACAACTGATGGGAGCAGAAGAACTCAAATATTCTGTCTAGAGAGGAACCCATCAGTGACGAGATGAGCCATCTGTGTGTGGCGGCCAAGAATCAGGACTGGGAAAGATTAGCTAGTCTGGGGATTCAACTCTATGGGGGTCAGTTAACAGAGCATCTACTGTATTGTCAAATTACCTGGAGTGAGATATCTTTGTTTCTGAAATTCTAAAGAATACCACTAACAATCTGTGGAGATACCTGATCTCATGGGAACTGCACTTTGAGGGGAGAGAGTGCTGTTGGAGCCATACCACACCAAAAACTTCTGCCTTGGCAGCAGCGGCTACTAGTCTCACATCCAGCTACAGGGTCTTTTCAAAGTTTTGTTTTTTGTTTTTTTAAAAACACATATGCAACAACTACAAAAAAAAAAATCAAAATGAAGACATTTATACACATCTGATTTTGATGTAGAATTTCCATAGCAACATACTGCTCATTGTTTAATGTTCGGTAACTTAGAGGCCGATTGGCTCATAAAACAATTGGGTAGTGTTCAGATTTAGATTATAAGAACCTTGTTCGTTTATAAAATATTATGATCTTGAGCCTTTCAATCTACCATGAGTTAATGCCTCCTCTGGGAATTGATGTCATATTACTTAACTAGAATCACTCCTGGAGAGCAAAAATAATTTAGTGAGAAAAAAAATCATAAAAGAAATCGAGTGTACTAACCCATGGATTAAAATATAATTTAGAAAACTCTTTCTGACTTAGTGTTCATCTGGGAAATGATCTTTCTGAGTCTTGTCCTCTACGCCAAATATTAGAATCACTTCCCTTTAACATTTAAAAATTTATCACTTAAGCTCAAAGCCAGCCCAACACTATCTTGGGATTCTTAAAAAAAGTGTTCTCCTTCCAAAATCAAGCCCACTCACTTAACACATGTTTCCAGAGGTTCATTGACTAGTGGATAATGAGAGGTTCAGATTTCATTGACATGCAGAAAGTGGACTCTGTGTGTTCTTGTAGGGCCTTTAGACCAGGCCTGGAAAAGCCGATGTGGGCCTGTCCCTTGGACCTGTGTCAGTGTGCTGTCACTGGGACTTCGGAAACATTTTACAATGCAGCCCTGAACTCTGGTGCACGGGTGACTTGTTTTTCCAAAAGGAAAGAAGGCCGGCATTACTATGTAAGCGGAGGAAGTTGACATGATCTCATTCACGGGCCTTTCTTCTATTTGTGTCAGGGGAATCCGCCTCTGTGGAATAGCAAGCCTTTCTTTTGGCCACACATGGTTGTCTGCTTAATTTTCCTCATTCTTAACCTTTGCCTCCTCCTTGGAATGAAGTGTGAAATACTGCCAAGACTCTGCATTCTTTCTGTATATCTTCCTCACAATAGTCAAGGAGAGCAGGGTTAAAGATGTTTGTACATCCAGAAAATAACTCCAGCACACAGAACAAGGTCTGAACAGCCACCTCCAATAGGAAAAAGTTAACATAAAAAGGAGTTTGGAGAAAAATATTGGTTTCTGTCTCATACAATCTTCATGGTAGCAACCTAGTTAAACATTGTCTAATTTAAATTAATGGTAAACATACCTCGTAAATAATAAAAGTCCCCAAAGCCAAACTTATATTTAATAGCACTAATTGCCTTCGAATCAGTCCCACCTTTTAAAACAGTTTTAATCCAAGCAGCACGTTAATTATTGAATCATATTTAAATCCTTGCAAAGTAATCATTTAATTTGCTACATTTTATATAGTGATGCTTTATTTTTCTATTCTTCAGTTGCTGTACATGTTGTAGAACTATGAAGAATGCTATAGATCAGATTATTCTGAGAAACGTAGAGCTAGTGCTTTGACTATTTGTAGCCAACATTTAAATACACATTCTATTATGCTACTTCACAAGACATTGAAGAAGGTCTTTATCATGGTCTCAGTTGTGATTGGAAAACATTTTTACGGGTTTACTTAAAAAACAGAATGAAAGAGCTCTGTTTCTAAATGTCTGGCGGTAATATCAGCTGTGTGAGCAGCAATTTTAGCCATAGTATTTTATTACTGAACTTCCTATTTCTCATTCCCAAGGAAGGAGAAAGAAGAAATCCATACTTTATAAAAGCATTTGAGAATAGAATATAGAGGTTGTTGTTTGATGACCTGTATATTAGAACTACACTCAGTGACGTGCCACACATACATCCTTCTTCCCTTTCTTTATACTCTTCTTATTGTACCATCATACAGGAGCCAAAGAGGACAATATCATCATGGAACTCATTTTTCATTCTATGCTATGTGACTGGAAGCTTAAGGTCTTCTGGGAACCTCTACAGCACATTGAGGCCCCATGAAATCGGTCAGGAAAGAAACCATTCGGGCCCACTTGCTTCTTTCTTCACATGCTGTCTTTTAAAGGGAATGCTAGCTTCCTTTTAGAGATCTGTTCTTAATCCCTTTTTTCCTTTACTATTTAATAATTATAACAACATATGAGCACTATGGAAAACAAGAGAAGTAAAACCTATCTCCTTTGATAAAATTATCCCAACACAAGCAGTGTTATCGGTTTGTTTGTTTTATTAATCTATTGTCACTCGGTCTCTTTATATAAACTTTTTTACATAGCTGTAATCATGATGTATGTTCAGGGTCTTTTTTTTTTTTTAAACAAATAACAGAAACGCTGTTGCATGTTCCTACACAGTCTTCATAATTTTGACTTAAAAGAGCTAAACGATAAATAGTTCAAGAAGTAGATGGTCCATCTTTTATTTAAGAATGCCTCCTGTTTTTTAAAATTTTAGTTTCTGTTTATTTTCTTTCGCAAGTATAAGTAACACTAATAATCATATTAATTCCTACCACTTTCTCTTTATTTTTAGAAATGTTCTTATACTAGAGACCCAGAAGTGGGTATACTGGGTCAATGGTTATGAACATTCCGGAGCTCTTAAAATATATGTCAAATTGCTCCCCAAAAGGGCTTAGCCAATTTATACTGAAGCAATTATGGATGAAAATTTCAGTTGCAGTGCAGTTTAGATTATACTCTATGTCTACTTAACCTGCAGCCTCAGGAAAGAACCAGACAGATATTACCTGTCTGTTCTATGCTCTGTGAAAAAAAGAATATTAGTTTTAGGAATCGGCTTCAAGTGATTATTAGCAGAGAAAATTGACATCTTTCTCTGATAAGGTAAATTGGAGACCACATTATGCCTGGATGTTATGCTATTTAAATTCTTAGTCTTTATTATATTTCCGTTGCTTATTCACGTTTTATAGTTATGCACTATTTTATTCATAAAGATATTTTGATAAAGTCATATTTTTATAGGAAAGTTATTCAAGTGTGGAAGCATGTGTCAGACTCCAACTCAGCTGATTATATCATCCTCTGCTCAAAAACCCCTCTAGACTCCATTACTTCCAAAATAAATTCTGAATTCTTTATCCTGACATTTCAAGGCCTTCTCTCCTTGGTCCCGAACTTCCTTCTATCCTTATTTCTTCCTACATGCCAGTCAGTCAGTGATACTTGCTGTTCCTCAAATAGTCTTTACTGTCCTTGCTTACACTCTGTCCTGCTCCCACCATGGTTTCACCTTCCTGTCCAAATGATACTCATATTTCAAGATGTTTAAAGTCATCGTGCCTTCCCGCAATCTTCCCTGACTCCTGGAATGCTTCTCCTCCCAAGTGCCTGTAATTTCTTCCAACTCTGAACCATATTCAAACTTTTGTTGTTGCTTTAAAAAATTTATTTCAGCCAGTGATTTACTTTACCTATTTAGCTATATTTTTGCATTTTTACCAGCTTTATTGAGGTATAATTGATAAATAAAAATCCTATATATTTAAGGTGTGCAATGTGATGATTTTATATTCGAACACATGATGAAATGTTTACCACATCAAGCTAATTAACACATTTATCACCTGACATAGTTACCCGGCCCATGGTAAAAGTTCTGCTTCTCTCTTAACGCATTTATCATAGTCTATCTCATACTTAGTGCTTGTAAACTTGTCAAATCCCATTAAGTTGTAATATTTTTGAGGACAGGAAAACTTACTCATTTGCGAATTGTTCACAATATTTAGCAATGTGTTTTACATGTAGTAAATAAATATATAGTATTATGTATAGTATTAATAAATTTTTATTTATTTAAAGTATCTAAATTGAGCTTGAGACCCTTTAGCAGCAGCTATCGAAATACAAACAAAATCTCAAGAGGGAGTAACTATACATCTATGCTCACATGGTAACTGATGTGAATAATTCTGAACTTCACGTGTTTTGAGATTTTTAAGTGCCTCCTGAATCATCAAAGATACAATGATGCCGTTAGACTTTTTCAGGTTGAGAATATATATATAAATTCAGGTTACTTTGATTAGGGTATTTATTGTAAGGATTCACAGGGAAATAAAGAATGATAAGAAATCATCTTGTTTACCGTGCGACCAGGGCTCCTGGAGAACCAGAATTTTCAGCTCTGTTAGCCTAGTTTCCTGTCTCCTCAGCATAGGCTTTTGTTGCTTCCAACTCCAGAATTTTTTCATTATGGTCAAATAATGGTCAATCAGCTTCTGTTCGCTTTTGCTGCCACTACTTTCATCGAGACTGACTTTGTCATTCAAGTGGAAGATTTGACTGGTCAGCCAGTCCCAACCTACTAGTGTCCTTCAGCCATCTATGGGTTGGACCTCAGTCTGCAAGGTGACCACATGCCAGAACTTGCAGACTGAGGTCTCAACTGTGTCCAGGGAATGTGGTCCAGTCAGCTGTGTTGAGATGATCGTGCAACAGTGTAAATTCTCCCACTTATTTTTTTAATAAGGAATTGTACATGTGATCGACACTCAGCATTATATCTCTTAAAAAGATGTTAAATTATTTTCTAATTTTGTAACATTGGTAATCCATATGTTCCATGTAAACAATTAACTTGAATTTTATGGCAGTCAGAATATTATCCAATTATGACAGGTGTTAGTGGGTACATTACTTAATAATTGCTAACTTTATTAAGTGCTTACCATTGCAAATATATCACTTTAATTTTCGGAAGCACTCACTAAGATATTTTTATCCCCATTTCACAGATAAAGAAACTAAGGCTCAGAGGGGTTCATTAACTTGTCTAAACTCACATGATTAAGTCGTTGAACCAGAACGTAAACCTAAGTTCTTCAAGTCTCAAATCCTGTACTGTGCCATGCTGGAACATGGACAATGTAGAGTTTAGATTATTTAACCACCATTTTACTTTGAGTAGGAAACATAATGAAGTTTATGTATGTTTTAACTTCTTCGCATTTCAGGGTGAGTTTGCATGTTTTGCAAATGAAATCAAGAGTGGCGGGCCGAAGGAGCACCCCCTGAACTTCAGCATTGTCAATATACCTGCTCAGTCTACCGTGAATGGTTTCCCCCACCCTTCACGTTTCTATTCTCAAATATTAGGAAATGACCCAGAACACCTCATCAATGAAAAAGAATGTGCACCGTGCTGTGATGGAGCTTTCCGCTAAAGGGTTTTCAAGAAGGAGTGAACTCAGTGGTGAAGCAAACTTGCTGTCCTTTAAATAGCTTTCCTGAGGACAGCATGCTGCTCAAGCATTACCGTTGCCTTTATAAATATACACAAAACAATCGGAGCAATGAACTTAAATTTGCTCAACTTAAAAGCTTTTTGTGGAAGAAAAAGGTAAAACATCTGATTATTTTTTTTTTAGAAACTAAATTGGGTTCCCAATTGCATTTCTAATTTAATTATACTTTAGAAGCTCAGTGCAATGTAATTTCTCCTACAATACTATATTCCTTTTATCTGGAATTTCAGGTTTCTCTCTCCAGTTTCCTGAGATTTGCAAAGCAGCAAAATCAGCCAGTTTACGTTTAAGATGTTTTGATTCTTTTCTCAGACTCTTGCCAGTGTACTTAACACAGAATGATTAAAAGCTGTGTGTTCTGTTAGAACTGTTATAGTGTTTAAACAAGGAAGTCTGTGTTTGTTTAAGAGAATGGGGAAATGGTTATCTTGACAGATTAGACTGAAAAAACAGGACAGCCACAGTCTAGCACAGATGTCCACATTTGCCACTTGGCTGGCTTTTTGAGGTATTCTAAACAAAACTTGCCTGTGTGCTGGTGCCTGTGCTCTGCTTGACACCTGACTGAGGGATGTGATTAAGAGCTACTGCCAGGGCCTGCGTGTCTCTGTGGGCAAATGTTCCCAGGTTTGAAATTTCTCAGGGTCTGTTTAACTGTGTCATAATTAAACTAATGGAACACAAGAGGAATTTCTCTAACTGGCTTAAAGACCCCGTTCAAATGCGATTTCATCTCACATCACACACAGTTCCTGTGGCTTCACTGCAAAGTCGAAATGAAGCTGAGCAGAAGCTGTGGGGATTACCACATTAATCAATCTCTTACAAATGTGATCTTAAAAACTGGATGAAACATCAGGGGCAGCTGTGGTTAAGTGGAAATAGCACGGGGTGAAAACTCAGGAAACCTGATTCAAGCCCTACCTCTACCACTTACTAGCTGTTGGAGTTTGGTCCATTTAACCCTTCTCGGGTAATGCAGCTGCTGTTGATGAGACTGATGACAGCAGCTCGCATTTTCCTTGAGCCCATCCTCTGTGCCAGGCACTGCTACGGGCTTGATGTAGTACGTCATCTTCTCCTCAAAAGAGCCCTATACAGTGAGTACAATTAGCTGTGCTATTTCCTAAGACAACTCAGAAGTGCTAAGAACTTTGCTAAAATTACATAGCTGGTCTGCGACACAGTAGCTAGGATGTGTGAATCCAGTCTGACTAGTAAACTGTGCTGGGTCTCAGCTTTCTCAGGCGACAAGCAGGGTCTTCAGGGTAACTTCCACCTGAGATATTAACGATTGTGACATCTAAACATATCAACATTGTTTGGAATATGTCTATAAATAAGAAAGGCGGAGACTTACTCTTGGTTGGTTATAATCGTGGGTTTGCCTAGATGTCTAGATCTGTTGCCTGGTTACATAGTTTGCCAAAAATATTAATATAAACTTCTTTAATTGTGAACTTTATGAAAGTATAGAATGACTCCATTTAAATGGTATTTGCTAAATCATATCTTGGAGGTTTGAAACTGGTATATGTGATTCTGACTTTTTCCTGAGAAGGGATTTCAAAATACTTAGGACGTTGGGATATACTTATGTCATATAAGCAAACGCCAATTTAACTCTCTATTGTCTTTATTACTATTTATATGTATTTCATTTTATAACATAGGTGACATTTGAGTGCAATCAATGCGATTTTAGAATTTATTGCAAAGCAGCTTTATTGGTAACAAAGAAAGTTTTCCATAGACTTATATAAGATTTTGATTTATCCCTAACATATTCACATGTGGTATGTGAATATATTTTCTAAAAGTCATGAGCACATAGTTTTTTATTAAAAATATAGAATGCAAAATATCAAAGTAGTTGTTGACAGTCTACTTCTGCCCTGGCTGTTTTGTCAATGTCAGTGGGGTTACCCAGGTCTTTGGGAGACCAGGCAGGATTACGACCACGGATTCTACTGGCCTGATTCTTAGAGACCACCTAGAGTCTTCTACTAATGCAAAAATCTAAGAGATTGGTTTGAAGAATTAAGTCCACAATTTTGATACCTCTGTACATATTAACTAGATAAGCAAATGTATTAAATAATCAACTTCTTATGCTATTGTTTAAATGATTTCTAGTATTGTATCTTATCTCCTGTAATCTTGACCTGAAGACAGTCTGTTTGAATGGCTTCATTCCCAGTCTTGTTGCCATAATCATCTTTATTTACTTCTGGCCCTAACCCTGCTCCCTTGTGGGTCTCATTCCTAACATTTGGAATAGTATTTCACTCTACATCTGTTATTGTTTTCTCCTACTATATCTGTTTAGAATAAATCTCTTAGAATTCTAACCTCAACCATCAATCTCTTCTGGATCCTTATCAAATGATAACAGGTTTACCCAATGCACTATTTTGTTTACCACAATATAAGAGCCTGCTTCTCCATAAACAGGAATCTATTGTTTTATCTTTTCTAGAATGTAAGGATTGAAAGATCAGTGTCACTTGTTTATCCCCATGCTGATAGAGTGCCTGGCAATTGATAGTAATAGATAACAGAGGAATTTCAGTATAATTATTTTTTAGGTACATTCCTGGCCATAAGCCATGTGATTTCCCTGGTTTGATTTCTCCAGGGATTCCTAAGACCAGTAATTTAGATTAATTTCTTTGAACATTTAAGAGCACCAAATTATGGCTATCATCTCTACTTTATCCATAAAGATAAACAGAAATAACGAGCTCGGATATATTGAGTCATGTTTAGGAAAAGTGAGGTCCAAGTTTTTGGATGTCGTTGGGTTTAGAATGAGTCATATGACCTGCCCCTTCTACTACTGAGTGTCTTTACTTAGGAGAAATCAGGGTAATGATCTGAGGGAAGCTGCAGAAGGGCAGTCTGGGGGCTGGGGTGTAGGAGGCTTGCCTTGGTATTGGAGTTGTTTTAGAGGACTTGGTGTTTAAGAAGCTCAGGTCTTTTTTTTCAAGCTCACTGTCCAGACCATCTCCTTCCTGTTTCCCAACTGCCCTCCAGAACTAGAGAGAAGTGAAACAAGACTTTATCTTCTGAGGCCTGGAAAGGGGGCTCTGCAAAGTGAGATGATTTGAGAGTGAGGGAGAGGAGATTTTGATCCATTGATTATGTTCAAAACTCCAGGCCAAAGATGATCACCAGGTCTCAGAGATAAACAATTTACCAAGAGTATACTTTACAGCAGTGTTTTCCATACTTGAGTCATCTGAGGATCTACCTTTCCAAAATTTGCTAAATCTTAAAAAAAAAAAAAAGCATTGACTTATAGTTTTATATAAATAAATGTGTTAAAAAAGGAAACAGGATATCACATGCCATAAATAGGAGACTCAAAACAAAAGCTGTGAAGGAAAAAACCATGGTTTTTAGACTCCCAAGACTAAAAAGGATCTGAGCTTGAGGCCTGTTTTTTTTTTCTCAACAACAAAAAAAATTAGTTTTAGAGAGGCAGGAAGGGTATTCTGGTGCCAAACTAAAAAATTCTCCTTGGTTTATTTGGAAGGACTGAGAGAGAATTGAAAATAGAATAACTTTCTCACTGTGTGAGTTAGTGTTATTTAATGCTCTGTTTGAGAACTATTTCATCTCACACACCTTCCATAGGATGGGGCTTGTGCATTGAGAAACAGTGTTTTTAACCATTGGATCAGAGAGAGTAGCTAGCTGGCAGTGGATTCAAAGGTTCAACATGGGTTTGCTGACTATTTATCATATGTATCATTTGTGCAAGGCATTATGGAAAAGAGAAATAAAACAATAACCTGGATTAGGTTTAGAAGACATATAATATGTATGCATGTATATTTAATAACTTGAGATTTGAGACAAGTATTAAATAGACATATATGAACAAGTGTGATGTATGACACACCTGGTGATCATCAAGGGATTCCGAGTACAGGAAACGTCATTCTGAGATGCGGTTGCTTTAGGAAAGCTTCATGAGAATTTGATGCTTGAAGAACAAATACATTTTGAACTGACAGACAAATGGAAGAAGGGTGCTCCCAGAGAAAAAGAGTACAAGCCAAAGCTTTATTGTGGGTTAAGCACTGGACCCATGGAGCCCAGGTCAGATTTAGGGAAATGGGAGATTGCACAGGATTGCTTGCGAGAGACCAGATATAAAAGCTGGATTGGGGTTTGACATTTTTTTTGGCAGAAAGGAGACATTTTTGGCTCTTGAGATACTGTCATTCTGACGAAAGGTGTGAGGAGGATGAACTTGGCAGTTGGATATAGGAAACAGGTAGCCTTCAAGAGCATATGGTGGTCATAGAGAGGGGAAGAGATCTAAGTTAATATTAGGGAGATATATAGATTAGTCTACCGTATGCCAAAATATTACCATTGTGCTTGGAGAAGCACAAAAGAGAGAAATAAAACAAAACTTCACTTTTTGAGGCCTGGGGCAAAGGGGACTCTGTGAAGCGAGTTGATTTGTGGGGGGAGATTTTTGTATTCTTGTTTAAGTGTGGGTTTGAAGGGTTCTATTCAGTTTTAGCTGAAGGCAGCTAAATTAGTTTTGGCCTCATATGAAAAGCCAAGTCAGAAGTCTCTATTCTGTATAAAAGTGAATACTAGAGAAGGAACCGCTCATGCCCTCAAAATACAGGGAGGAAAAGGAAGAAGAGAAGGTAGATAGTGGCATTGATCAGATTCCCTCTCTCCATCTTGTACCCTGCGTGAGATCCACGTGCATCTTTCCATTTACTTCTCACTGCAATCTGAGAAAAAGGTGGCACAGAACCCAGTTTACAGATAATAAATCCAAGATTCAGAAGTCTTAGAAATGCTTATATTTAGGATGAAGGCGATCAGAGGACAGAGGAGTCCAGAAAGAGAGAGAATGAGAATCGGGAGAGGGAAGCTTTAGGGAAGCTATAAGGAGGCTGCTTCAAGGAGGCACTTTCCCACTGTGTCTACCATTTATTTATTTTTTATTCATAGTTTTATTTTTTCCACTGAAAATCCTTTAGGGAATTAGATCTATTGATTAAAACAATGAGTGAGTTCCCAGTTAACTGGACTTGATGACCTTGGACAGTAAGATGATACTAGATTTGGTGACATGACAGATGTTTTCTTTTTTTCCACCTCTCATAAAAAAAAAAAAATGTTGTATTTCTTTTGGAAGTTTAAAGTGCTCTGAGAAAATCCATGTGAGCGAAGGAGTTGCTGGGTGGCTTGCAAGAGTGGTCCCTTGACTGGTTTCAGCTAACTTCTGGGAGCTTGCAGTCCAGACTTGATCACGTTAGCCTTCTGAATGGAACTTAGACCCCCAAATTGGGAATCAGAATAGAGGGGCTTTCTACAGAACAGTTCTTAGATATACATGCAGAAATGTCAGTACCTTGGTGGGAAGGAGTTCAAACATGTAATCTAGCAGTTTTTACCCATTTTAATGAGGGTGCTCCTCTCTCAGGTCCCAGGAAGCAGGACAGAAACATACACAGGTATATTTCAGAGGCCTTGGAGTACGGCTGCTTTGGGCCGCTCAGGACACTCGGGGCATAAAGCGAATGAGAAGGGCATGAGCTTTTGCACCAACCCTGGTACTGCGACAATCCTAGGTGCAGCTCACCCCTCACCCTGCCCTAAGTGAGGTGGAAGGTTCACTTGAATAATCAAGCAGCTTTGTGTGCAGATCTACTTTTACTCCACACAGTTTGGCACCTCTAGACTTCAGTATGATACTGAGAATTTAAAACTCACCTTCATCTGTCTTTTGGGACAGGCATGAGTGCATGTGTATGTCCCAGCAGGGTCTGCCCCTGGATCCTGGCTGTGGATTTGAAGTGGGATGATGCACAGCAATAAGCAATTCGTTTGCTTCGTTTCCCCTTACTTGCTCCCCCTGACTTCTTCCTGATTCTCTGCTGTCTTTGTGGCTTTCTGATGCACCATTTTCCAGCACCATTTCTCCTTCCCAAGTAAGTGCCCAACAGAATACTATATCTTAGCAAAGTTTCTTATCCAGAATCCTTTGGGTTATTCCTCAAATGACGCTAGTCGGCAGAACTGTTTCTCTTTTCAGAGTTGGGGAATCATAATGATAAAAGTTTATTCCTTTATTTAACAAATGTTTATTGAATGTCTAACATGTGCCAGGCACTGTATCTGGTAGGCACATAAATAAATCGTACATGTTCAGCACCATTAAGAATCTTGAAATCTGGTGAGAGGATACAGGCAAGTAAATCAATGGTTTCTTTATGCTATGATAGGATGGTGATAGATCTCTGATGGAGCTACAGGAACTAGGGGAAGAGACACCTAAATCACATGTTCAGGGTTCTTACAGTCCCCTTACTTGTCCTTTGGTCACAATGACCATCCCGTATACTTAATTACCTCACTGTAAGAGCAGAGCATCGGAGCAGGGCTGACATGCATCTGAAACACTGGTACAACTGTTACAGTTGTTAGAATACTGAAATCCTGTCCCACTTGGCGAATGACCTCAGAGCGTCCCTTCTGCCCCAGATGCCCTAGCTTTTTCCAACAGACCCAGCAACTAAATGCAGACACACTCCAGCACTTTGGCCAGGTCCATTCTGTGTAGTTGGGTAACTGAGCCATAAAAAATGTTAAATATTTTGAATATCCTCTCTCTATATTGGACTTGTTGGCCACTGTATCCACATAGCTAACACGGAGACTGCCATATAGCTAGTCTCACTAAATATTAGTTGAATGTTTAATAGATACATAAATTACTAGGGGTTCAGGTGGGGGAGTTTAATAGAGATTTAATAGGGCAAGTAAGACTTTGGCTGAATTTTAGAAATCTTTGATTTTTTTTTTCTTATTTATAGAAGGAATAAGTGCACATCATTGAATTTTGTAAAAATTTCCGAAAGTAGAAAGAAGAAAATAATTAGCTATAATGCTACCATCCAGAGAGGACCACAATCAATAATTCGAAGTATTTTTCTTAGGGATTTTCTATATGTGTATTTGCTCCTAGATGTGTGTGTGTGTGTGTGTGTGTGTGTACGTACCAAAATAGGGTACATTTTAATATGTTAACATGGGAGCTTTCTGTTTTTCATCAGCTGTCCAAAGAAGACACCACGATGGCTCCAGGCCCTAAATGTGCTGTTTGGGTTAGTGGGAGAAAGGAGAATGGGGAGGAGTCAAGTATGGCTGTGTGGGTTCACATGAGAATGGGCATTCTAAGCTACATTCAAGGCCCTTTGAAACCCAGAGCGGGGGCGGTGGGCAGTCTGAGGGTGAGAAGGAGGAAAGCTGGGAGAGAAAGAGAAAAGAGCCCTGAAACAATGTAGTACTGGCTCGAATTTGAGGAAGATGGGAGATATGTAGAAGTAGCTATCATGCCAACACTTGGGAGATAGATAGGTGGATGAAAAAATATGGAGGATGTTTTCTTATATGTGGTGGAATATTATCCTCTCTTTGTCTCCTCTTCAAGATACTTTCAGTAAAGACATAATATTTGAAGGCCTTTTGTGGGAGTGGATTTGAGGTTTTGGATGCAAGTCTGTGCTGAGATAGGCTTTAAACTGGGAATAAGAAAGGCCAGTTTGTTCAGACTGTGTATGTGCATGAGTGTGTGTGTGGGTGGGTGGGGGCTGAATGGGACTGTAAGAGGATGTGAGAGTGATAATAGTTTAAAATGGTTTCTTTTGTTTTCTGAAGCTCTTGACCTTGTCCTTATTCTACCTGCGGCATCCACCTGTTTATCTGCTTTGAATGCAGACAGGAAAAATGAGGTAATACTCAACTTTTAACATTCAAGAATAGGATTTTGCAACAAGTCAGTAGTCTTGAAAACCAGGATATTGCCTTGAGAAAGAAATTTCTAAATTTGTATCCTTACTTTAGTATATCAAAGTTCATACTTTTGTTTTTGTTTTTGACTGAGTGGCTACAAAGACTTTACCAAATTATTTTAAAAGTTGACATTTACATATTCTCGTGTATACATAGTTTCATAAAATCTTCAGGTCTCTGGAGAGCTGATGTGATATACACATGAGCCTGGCAGGGAAGCAAGTGAGACCAGGCTTGAAGCCATAGGGCTTAAAAAAACTGAATGTCCTTCTAAGGACCTAAGAGGAGTAGGGCAAAGGGAAAGGGTCACTTTAGGTGTTTGGCTTAACTCTACTGCTCAGATATCCATCTGATGTTCCTTTCCCATCTCTGGGGAAAAGGGACCCATTTTCAAACTGTACCCTCATTGCACATGCGCTCATACTCCGAAATCTTAATGTGGCAGATACACCCAAGAATCCACTGGAATAATTCCTTATTAATATGTTTATATCAGAGAAAAGAAGGTACTTTGGGAGCATTACGGCTCACTTTTCTACATGTACGTTATTCTAGGCAGAAAATAAAAATTGATTAGTTTCTCAAGCCAGTTAACTGAGTAAATACAATAACAACATTGTTCTCTACCCCTCACTGAGGCACAGAACAAGGTGTATCTCTGTGTAACACCTGGTCCCCAGGTCAGCTGGACCCCAGTAGAGCTCACAGCCCAATGTTCCTAGGAAGCCTGACACGGCTCTTGAGCAAAATCTGCTGGCCTTGGGGTACTGCCCCCATCCCCAGGCTCTGAGGTCAGGTGAGGGGGGCTATGGTGGCAGGCTGAGAGCAAAGCTGGGATACAGTGGGAATGCTTAAGCAGAGTCACCAAAGCCACAGAGGCCTCGATCTGTCCAAGCTGGCACTGCAGAACTGGAGGATCGGTGCCACGGGAGGAGATTTCTCATTATCCCTGACAACACTGCCTCGCTTCCGCGGTGACATTGGCCAGGGTCCCTTCTAAGGGGACTCGAGCCTCCAGAGGCCAGCCGGAGCTCGGGCCGGCTGCTTTGAGCCTCCAAGGGATCAGGAGTCTGCCCCTTCCTTGAGGCTCCTCCTTTGGAATGTATTTATCTCACAATCTGGGCAAAGCCACCAGTTTAAAAGTCTACACTTAATGAGCTAGATCATAAGGAGTTTCTTAATGGTGGGCCAGACAAGAAGAATATGACTCTCTCCCAGCTCCAGGTTGTTTAGGGCCAAGAAGGAAAGAGAAGTAGGAGAGAGAAAGTGATCAGATGTGCACCGTGACGTGAGTTAGAAAAGAGAGGCTAACAGCAACAGGGATTTTGCCCGGTTTCCTCTTCTGATGTTTGTTTGTGGATATGGGAGGAGGTAGCCAGGCTGGCGACCTCAGATCAATCAGAAGTGAAGCCACAGCAAAACGAACGTGGTGGTATAGCCCACATAGGCAGAGAGAGGTCCTAAAGTTTAATCTCTTTGGAGCTGTCCTCGTTTCCTATATGGCAAAGTGTGACCCAGGAGTAGCTCAGAGTAATTCCGAAGCTTGTCCAATAGAATTACCACAGCGGTGGCAAAGTACCTCTGTCACAGAAGATGTAGAGCTGATAGCTCAAGTTGGGGCTCAGTGGGAACTGTAAGACCTGAGAGGGATCTTGATGCCCAAGCTGAGAAAGTCCAGGTCACTAGGTCTGCCAGCTCTAGATAAATGATACGAATGGCACTGAGGCTACTAGCATCCAGGTAGAAAAGGTCATTGCTCCGGAGGCATGGAAAGCCAAGGATCTGGAAAAATCTGACTCTCAGTGGGCCTCAGCTTCCCCTCACATCCTTACAGTTAGTTTTACTTTCTTCAGAGAAGTAGAGGGAGTGGGAAGGTATTTGAGAGATTAGCATTTTTTTCAAAAGTACTTTAAGAAGAAGTTTAATTTATAAGATCAGACTAAATGTTAATTCTGACAGGACATTTAGTTAACGTTTCCTCAGCCAGTGACACCTGGGTTCTAGAGAGGGGGAACAGAGTACCCATAGACAAAACAAAGTATATTTTCCTCCATATACCAGAGTTGTATTATTTAAAGTTACACACACACACACACGTACATGCACACATGTGCATGCACACACACTCGGTTAAGATAATCATACTGGGTATATAGTTCTTCCTGTCAAAGGTCATCTGTTGGCAAAGATCAGAAGCCCCCTGAGGCTAACTCAGGCTACAGGGTAAGGGATCATTGAGGGATCACAAGGGCGATCTCATGGACATCCACAGACCAGACAAAAAGAAGAGACAGGCCAGAGGGGAAGTAGAATGGGAAATTCAAGGTGCTAGGTTATACTTACTACTTCTCAGTGGTCACATGATCTCTCTCATTTCTGCTTCTCTTTGCTTATTAAGCTTCTACTTGATACAGCATGGCAGCCACCCCCAAATCTGTATCAGAATCATTCATTTAGAAGTCTTCCACCAACTGACAACTTCCTTCTGGACCTCTTAGTTCAAATTCCAATGAGATACCTTTTATACAAATCAACTAGAAAAGATCACAGATCTAAAGGTGAAATATAAAACTATAAAACTTTTAGAAGAACCCATAGAAGAAAATATTTGTGATCTTGGATTGAGCAAAGAGTACTCAGGTATGATACCAAAAGCACAATCTATAAAAGAAAATAAATTGATAAATTGGGACTTGATTCATATTAAAAATGTTTTCTGCAAAAGAGAATGTTAAGAATATGAAAAGATAGCCACACACTGGGAGAAAATATCCGCAAAACATATACCTATAAAGACTTGTATCTGTAATTTATAATAAAAAATTCTCAAAACTCAATAATAAGAAAACAAACAACCTAATTAAAATATGTGCAAAAGTTTTGAAGATACTTTACCAAACAATATATACAGATGACAAATACGTGGATAGATATTCAACATTATTAATATAAAATGTAAATCAAAACCACAGTGAAACATCATTACACACCTAGTAGAATGATTTAAAAAAACTGGCAAAAATTTAGTGCAAGTGGAACTCTCATACATTCCAGTGGGAATGCAAAATGGCATAGTTACTTTGGAAAAAACATTTTGTCAGTTTCTTATAAAGTTACATATATAGTTCCCATATGATGCAGACATTGTACTTTTGTATAGTTTCAAGTGAAATAAAAAAACAAAACCTTTACACAAATGTTTACAGTAGCTTCATTCATAATTTCCCCAAACTAAAAACAACTGAAATGTCCCTCAACTGGAAATGCCTAAAATTGTGGTACATCCATACAATGGAATACTACTTAGCAATAACAAGGAATGAACTATTGATATGTGCAACAAGATGAATGAATCTCGAGTGCATTATGCTAAGTAAAATAAACCAAATTCAAAGCAAAATTAACCAGATTTAAAGTGTTGCATACCACATGATTCCACTTACATAACATTCTCAGAAAGGCAAAACTATAGGAATGTAGAACAAATTTGTAGTTGCTAGGAGTTAGGGGTGAGGACATTTTTTGGCTACAAACGGATAGCAAAGGGAAATTTTCTAGGGTGGTGAGGATGATGAAAATGTTCTCTCTCCTGATTGTGGTGGTAGTGACATGGCACTGTGCATTTGTCCAAACTTATAGAATTACATATTAAAAAGAATGGTTTCATTGTATATAAATTTAAAAATAAAAATTTGAAGAAGAAAAAATTTCTGATGAGAGAGAAAATATAATTGACACCCCTTAGGTCAGATTTCAACCTTAGGCCAATCATCGATCTCTCAGCAAGCAGAACTCTGAGCTCTCTCTCTTGGGTTTTGATGGGGCGGTAACAATGGGGTGGAAAATTGGACTGGTTTGCAAATGAACAGACTTGTCAGAAAATAGTTTTACATCATGATATCACTGATTAACATTATTTAATGAACATTTTCCCAAGTTCTTAAAATTGTTTTTCACTCACTGGTTGAAATTGTTGCTAGTGACCCATTCTCCCTATGGCTGTATCTGCTGAGTTCTGAAGAAGAATTTGGAAATCACTAGATAAAGAAGGTAAGGAAATTTGGCAAACGAGTAGGAAAGGTCTAAATGCCATCTGGTCTCAGAAATGTCAGCCCCAGCATCCGTATAATCAATAACTTCCTATGGAGAACTCATTTTGAATATAACATTGGGCTAAACAGCTTGTGTGACTGTTTAAAATATATATTAAGATCCAAACTTCAAGATGACTAAGGAGCTCTTTAGTTAGGGAGTAAAACTAACACATAGGAAAAAATAGAGGTATTCCTATTTTTTGCTAAGTATGTGTTCCTTACAGTTCCCTTCTAAGCTGTGTAAAGTTATATTACATTAAGTATAAAAATAGCCCTATTGAAAGAATAAACCTTTGAAATATCAAGATCTATAAATCTTTTTGAAATGTTCAAACTAGCCTCAGGTAATATCTACCTTGTTAGTACAAGGCAGAGATGTTACATTTTACCATTATTTATAGTTTTGAAATAGCCTCCTTGATATTTATAATCAAGTGTCTTTGTGCAATTGCTGAGCATCTTGAAAAGACTTCAAAATCAACTGTATATTCGGTACAGGCATCAGAGCAGCGCAATTAAGCCCAGAACTGCCAGCTGATAATTAGAGATATCAAGTCACATTTTCCACACTATGAAAAATGTTCAAGCTTTGGTTTACAACATAAAAATGAGTGAATCAGTGTTATATCAGGAAACAGAATTAACAAGCTCTGGGCTACTCTTCCCAGACAAAGAGCCACACATAACTAATGTTGCTAGGCTTAAGTGTCTTCCTTTGAGGAATGATATTTCTAGTTAAGACTGAGGACAGCAGTAAGATTGTGTGTGTGTGTGTGTATGTGTATGTGTATGTAGTGGTGGTTGAGGGGCAGGTGGGGAGTTGGGGAGTAGCCCAACCTCTTTTTACGAGTGGCAAACATTACAATGTTCTCATATTTTATTTTCTTTTGAGCACCTAATAGTAATCATCCAGGAGGCTCTTTAAAAGAAAAATAAGGAAATTTTCAGTAATCTCTTCTCAGAACTTGTATAATGTAAATGTATCAGTGGAAGATGAAGGGCCAACTCATGGAAATAAAATGGAATGACTTGAGGTGATTTAAGAGGGGAACACAGTCATTGTTTGTAAATAAATGTTAATGATATCTTTGCATCCATTGCAATTTTGTAACTTGCTTATTTTGATGAATTATAGCAAGGCTGTATTTTAAGTTGTAACCTATATATAAAAGAGTCAAAGTGAAGTTGTTATCTGCATTTTTATTGTTAGCAAAAGATGTTTTTTCCTGATAAGAGCGTTCTCTGCCTTCTACCCCCAAGAAATCACTAGATTAAAAAAAAAAATTCAGAGTTATGGTTTCCCCAGAGACATGGTAACATTGACTGGCCACAAAGTGATTAAAGGGAAAAACATAGCTGTATTAGTCATCTACACATGCCAATAGGAGCTGGAGGGGAGGGTTTTAAAACTTTTAAATTTAGATTTATTTATTTTAAAAATTATTGATAGAAGTTTTCACAGCTCACCTCAAAAGGATGTAAATATCACTGCTGGCAGTACATGTACCCAGAGACTGACTTTATGCTAACAAATATGATGTTCAGATTGTCAGCAAAACTAAAATGAATGAGCTTTGCACAATTCAAATGGATCTTTGGCATACCATCAATCAATTAAGTTCTTCCTGGCACTCTAAGGTTAATATTAAAGTATACAATACAGCATCATCCATTTTATTTCAAATTCTTTGTGTGCCGTCCCACAAAACATTCTCTTCTAGACTAGAGTGATTATAACCAATATAAAGCAAAACCTAAGAAGATGTGACCAGGAATTGTCCCTATAGCTTTTTTTGTATGTGTGTGCATCGGGGTGAAAGGTGAATATTTACAAAACAACCCAAATCAAGGATGAAAGCCTAAAGGCAGTTGGAAATGCAAGGGTGGGACAATGTCAGAGAGACAGTAAACAGCCCAGAAAACTCGACTTCACCTCCAGCGATTCTGAGTCTACTTTCGCAGGAGAATAAACAGTGAGAAATGTGGTGGGCTGACTCTAAGAGCATTTCTGAAAGGTGGAAGGTCATTCTGAAAAAAAGGATTCCAACATAGGTTCTTATTTATCCCTGATTTGGTTTACTTCAACTCAAATGAATTAAATTCAAATTTCATTCACAATGAAAGTCAATCTCATTATTGAAAGTACAGAAAATAGCCATTTTTGCCATGAACAATTCCACTTGGCAGAGAATAGCCTGGCCTTATGTGTCCCACTGGGATAAAAACTTGTGCTTCAGTGGGAAGCAAGAAAGCATAACAGAAGAATGGTGATTACAAACTCTGCTTTCTGGTGTGATTGTTATAGCTCTGACTCTGGAGCAATGAAGAAAGGCATCCAAAGATGAACGATCCCAAAGATCCCAAAGATGAATCCCCGCTAGCAGTTATTCCTCTTCCGAGAGCCACATACTCCTGGCTGTAGGGGTGGGGAGCACAAGATATTGCAAAGGGATCCATGAATCCATGTGGCCCTAAGTGTTCTTAGTAGAAAGAATAATGTCACATACATGTGTCCTATTTTGAATGCACGTATATGCTTTTAGAAGATATTAGTAGAAATTCCTTTAAAAGAGTGACTGGGTTTATAAAGTTGCCTTTTAGCATCATATGCTTTTAAAATCAATAGCTACTAGAACATGGAGGGAGTTCATTAACTTTTTTTATTATTAAAATGGTCTTCAGAAATATAAGGAAAATGGCTTTATTCACAACTGCCCCAAACTGGAAAAAATTCAAATGTCCATTGACAAGAGAATATATAAATTGTGTAGTCATATAATGGAATACTGCATAGAAAAAAAATGAACAAACTACTGATATATATGACAACATGGATGAATCTCACAGATATGATATTGAGCTTAAAAAAAAAAAAAAAAAGCCAGACAAAGAGTATACTGTATGATTCAGTTTTAAGGGAATTAAGAATGGGCAAAACTAACTGATGGAAATAGAAGTCTGAACAATGATTGCCCCTTAAGGGCACTATGGGAAGGGACATGAGGCAAACTTCTAGGGTGCTGAGGAACATTCTGGTAGTGGTGTGTGCATGGGTACAAACATAAAATTTTATCCAGCTGTACACTTATGATTAAAGGACTTGATATACTTTATTGTATATTTATGCCTGTTTTAAAGCATGTCAACAAAGTTTTTGACTATGACCCATCAAGAGGTAGGATCTATATCCTATCCCCCTGAATTTGGACTGGATTTACAGCTTTACATCAAAATTGAAGCTTTGTGATTTCCAAAACCAAGTCTTTAAGGCAAGCAGCTTCCATTTTGCTGGCTGAGATATTTGCTGTGGAGTCCTAAGCCATCCTATGATTCTAGCTTCCAGCTCTTGCGTGACCCTTCCACTTTCCTCAGGCATTTGAGTTTTCTGAGCTGAGGTCCCAGACATTTTAGAGCAGAGACAAACCATCCCTGCTCTGACATAAAATCGTTAAGTATATTAAAATAGTGATTTTTATACCACTGAGTTTGAGAGTGTTTGTTATGCAGTAATAGTAACAGAAATAAGATTTAGTAACAAAAAATATGTTTAATAATAATGGATCTTTAAGCTCAAGGAATTTGAGAACCAATGTAATCAGGGTTCTTTGGTTGCAAGCAACAAAAACCAACTCTGATCATTTAAACGAAAGAGAATTTATCAGCAGGATATGGGGCTGGAGGGAGCTGAAGGAATTAAGAATAATCTCACTCGAGAAGTACCTCTGGGGGCCTTGGAAGTAGAAACTGCTAAAGGGTTTCTTCAAGAGTCAGTCGCTGCTATGATCAGACTGTCGCATCACTCTGATCAAGATTTTAATTTCAAGGAAAGCAATCAGTCTACCCAGATTGAGCCACATGCCCACACCTTGTCTAGCAAAAGACACAGTGATCTGCACTGATCTGAATGAGGTTCCTCATGGCTATTCAGATAGAGTGGAGTTTAAGACCTTTCCTACTTCATATTTGCATGCTCAATATTGTCCTAGGTACTGAGAGTTAGTAGAGGAGTTCTCCAGTTGATCCACAGTAATGGTAGTGAAGCTTATCTAATTTTGAAGCTGTGTTTATACACTGGGAGCAGCACTAGGATCCCCTAGCCCACAGCTACTTTGACTGTTGGCTACTAATGACAACCAGCTTCCCCTTCTCCAGAGAACTCCCCTCACCTGATGGGAGGCCTCCCTCTTCCCCACAGTCTGGTGACTAAGAAAAGACCTCAACAAGGTTGGCCCCTGGCCTTAAGGGGTGATAATTGATGTGTGGTTTGTGTTCTAGAGCCTTCTTCCTGTGAATCCAGCCAAGGCTAGGCTTTCCCTGTACTCACATGCTCTTCCCCTTTGTTTACCTTGCTCTATTCCCTTTCTTACAAGCTTCTCTTGAGAGTATGTCTTTAACACATCACTTTCATAAGAATCCCCATCTTGGGCTCTGCTTCTTGTTAATCCAATCTAGAATACTAGTCTAAATTGGTGGTTGTCAGACTTTCGCATGCATCACAATCACCTGGTTAAAACACAGATCGCTGGACCCCAATCTTAGAATTTCTGATTTAGTGGTTCTGGGGCGGGGCCTGAGAATTTGCAGGTGAGGCTGACGTAGCTGGTCTGAACACCACCCTTGGAGAATCATTGGTTAGGTAATGGCTAAGGTGGTATGGGGCAGGCCTCTTCCATTCTTCTTTCTTGTGGCAAAACTGTTTTGCCACATAGCCCTGCCGTGGAAGCTGATGTTAATACTTAATTCTTTTTTGGTTAGGAGGTTAAAGACTTAAGTAAAAATGTAAATCCAGAAAGCATAAGCACATTCCATTTTTACCTTTTATGTGTTAGCTCTATTATAGTATAGTTTACTTAGTTATCTAGCAGAGCTTTGAAGGAAATGGCAATATGGACAGGAAAGTTTCGATGAGGTCAAAAAATTAAGAGTCTAATCGCAGTGTTTCAAAGTTATTTTACACAGAATCCTTTCTTCGAACCAAACCTTCAGAGGGAGCCCAATATATAGAACCAAGTGGAAAGGATTTGAAGACAACATCAGGGCTGAGTTTAAGAAACAGTGGTCTGTCTATACATCGGCTGCGTTGGCTGGTCCAAGGAGGTCTTTAGCTATTTCTCAGTTTGATCTGTGCCTGGCCTGGGGCTTGTTCCATATGGCACATTTATTTTGAGGAAACAGACCAACCATATGATTTCACTGGGAAACCAGAGACCTCGTATTGCATTTCAAGATCTGTGGACTACTGCTGAAAAAACCATGCATTATGAAAGAAAACAGGATTTGGCTCCATTGCTTATATAAATGATGCTTAGACAAATCCATGTTAGAGGAATATCAACGTCATGGGCCATGCACACATTTTTGGATGTTTTCCCTTCTGTGTGTTTCATGGTCTTGCTTTTCATTCCCGTGAAAAGGCTATGGCATATGAGAATGCTTAAGTAACTACACATTGCAGCCTGTGATGTCTTGGTTTTGATGGATGATGTGGCATTGAGCAGCTCATTGCAAAGCAATGCTTTTAACTTAAATCAAATCAGTTTTAAGTGAATATGTTTTACACGTTTATTCCCCACAGTTTGAAAAAGCGTTTTCCTAGAAAACAGCACTTCTCGAGACACTCCCACTGGTCAGAGTGTGGGGGCTGCCTCCCTGGCTCATACGACAGGAGTGTTTACTTGCGTGGCCTTCAAAATACTACAAGTTTAGGGCCCACAGGGCTGCCGTCTTAATGAAGCAGTTAATGATGTGTGAATTATAGATCCTGACAACCCCTTTAATAAAAACAACAGGACTGCATCCACAGTGTATTAAGGCTGCTAAGTAATGACAGACTGCTTCACATAACGCAGTATCTTTAAGTAAAGCGTCACTCTTGCTTGGCAGTAGAAAAAATTTCGGATCAACGAAGGAAGAAATGAGAGTCCTGAAGAATACTTTGACGCTCAAGACACTTCATTTCCACCCATCTGGGGCTTGGAGTGCAGGAGCCAAAGAGTTTTTAGAGATGCTGCTGAATCCTGCACAAGCAGAAGTTGTTTCTACTCTGCTTTGGCTCTTGGCTTTCCTGGGAGGTGCCCATTATAGCAAAGGACTCCACAGTGGATGTTTTAATAACCTAAAAGTTGCCCTATTCTCCCCACTCCCTCCCCTCTCCCACTGGAGGCACAGGAATGCTAGCTTTCCAGTTGATTTTTCAAAGAACCAATTGTCTGTGCTGAACGCTGACTGATGTGTGCAATGGGATAATGTGGGGACCTGCATTTAGCCAGAAAAGCAACAGTGGAAGCCCAGCTGTGGAGTGAGGCGCTTTCTGGTTGCTGACCTGGACAGCCCGAATGCATGAAAGCGAAGCTTGTGAGGAGCTGAAAAACAAACCCAAACCCAAACAAAGCCTTTTCTTCATTTAATTTGGTGGCCACTTTTAAGGAAAAGGGAATTCACTTTCAGTCTCTCAATGGGCACTGGATTTGGACTTGGAGGCCAGTCTCTTTATCATTATCCCCGGGGATGAGAAAATCCAAATCTGTCTTGTTTGGGCAGGGGTAGTTTTCTTTTAAACAGTTCAAGGAACTGTTTGTCTAACCCTCGCCATTCAAGGTGACAGATAGCAAAGCAAAGCAGAAAGAATGGCACACATTCACCAGAGAACACAAACCTTTCCATTTGTTCCCAGAGCTCCGAGCAGCGAAATCACTACACTGAAAGGGCATTCACATGCAAATGAGGCCCCGGGCACCCTGCTTGGCTTCAGAAAAGCCAAGCTCGCCCTGCTGGGAAAGGCGGCCTGACCGGGTGGGGTCTAACTGGGCCCAGCGTGCCTGCCTTCGCCTGGGAAAAGTGCTTCCGGAAGGGCCAAAATTAGTCCAGATGAAGCTGGGTTTGCGAGGGAGAGGACAGGACTGACTTTCAGGAAAGTCAGCCAAGTTATAGGGTGACCAGCCGCCACAGTTTGCCTGGGACTTTGGGGTTTTCCTGGGATGCTGGATTTTCAGCGCTCAAACGAGAACGAGCTGGTCACCCTAGTTTAGAATGATTTGCTACCCTTTCTCAGCTCCGAAGCAAACAGGCGCCGTTGTCCAGTGTTGGAAATGAAGAAATCTACTGTGAACTCAAGAATCTCTTTATAACCTGTTGTTTCTTTGCTCTTTTCTTCTGATTTCCAGGTCTTTTCTATAGCCCACTATAAGTAGCAAAATTAACTAGTTAGATTTTTCTTTCTGTTTTCCAGTCTCCAAATTCCAGCCATGGACAGAAGGGTAATAAATGGTAAAGTGACTGTGAGAGAAAAGGAAGATGAGGAATCTACTATAATTATTAGGGACCTACTATGTGCCAGGTGCTAAGTTCTGTGTTCCATGCTTATTAATTCATTGACACCACAACCCGCTCAGCTGTCCTATGAGGTAGGTGGCGTTGTGCCTGTTTTGTAGATGATGAAACAAGGAATTGATAGGTTAGGTATAATTTTTGTAAGTTTATGTAATTAGTGGATTTGTAAGTTTATGTAATTAGTGGATTGATAGGTTAGGTATAATTTTTGTAAGTTTATGTAATTAGTGGATCTAAAAGTTCTTGATTTCTCTGACCCCAGGTCCCATGGCATTCCTTCTGGACATCACACTGCCTCTTAAAACGTTATAGGCAATTGGGGTCATGAATAGACATTAACTGAGTCAGACACTACGGACTTAAAAAAAATGCCATTGATTGAACTCCACATAGTTTTACATAATTATTATCAAAATAATACATGATTGTTGCAAAATCATTTATATGTTGAGGAATATACAATGAAAAGAAAAAGTATCCCCACTCAAACTCCCTCCCCTACCCCCCATCCCGAGAGTCAGCTACCACTCTGGTTTTCTCATATAACTTATTTTTTATTATTTTTTTCTTAAAAATATTTTTTCTCATATAACTTTTCACTTTTTTGCGCTTTTCACACATATGCCTATCTTTCCATTTTGTTACTCAAAGATTGGTCTTTTTTAAGCAGTTGGGCTATACCTTATTCAGATGCATGGTATTCTGACATATGACTATATCACAGAATTCAAAGCTTCCTATTAAAGATATTAAAGAAGTTTTTATTTTTTCCCCAAGTTTAAACAATATCATGATATACATTCTTATACACTTATATTCGTACCCTTTGGGGGTTATATTTGAAGGACAAATGTCTAGAACAAGAGTGTACACTTAAAATTTTGGTGAATATTGCCAAAAGCTATTGAAAATTATACTAATTTTTATACCAAACAACAGCTTATGAGAGTCTTTGTTTTTCTCCCATCCAAGAAAACACTCAGTATTAGAAAATGTTCTCATATTAACCAATCTGTCAGCTAAAAAAAAAAAAAAAAATTCCTTGTTGCTTTAATATGCATTTCTTTATGCTAGCCAGGAATACAATGATAAGCAGGACAAGACACCTGTCTTCAAGTACTTCACAGTCTATCAGACACGAGTTAAAAACTGCAGCGAAATATTACAGGTACCATGGAAGAAGTTCATATAGAATGTTGTGAAAGTCCAAGGAACCACGCGAGCAATTCTCCCAGGATGGGTCAAGGCTGTAGGTCAAACAGGCATGAAGGACAGTAGAAATAAAAGGAGTTTTGGAGGTAGTCAGATTGGAATCCTGACTCTGCTACTTACTGTATTATCTTGGGCAATTTCTTTGACCTCCCAGAGCTTCAGTTTCTTTACCTGTAAAATGAAATCACGTCACTGTTGCTTCTCCCCGTCCTCTCCCTTCCCTCCCACTTCCTTCCCTTTTCTCCTCCTCCTCTTCCTCTTTTTTTTTTTCCCAAGGGGAAGGGAACTTTTTCGAGGCCTTAGGGGCATGGGGTTAGGGGAAGGCTGCCCTGTGAGGGAAGAAGGCAGTGGGAAGAGGCTTATTCGACATTCTTGGGGTGCAAGTGGTTGGAGTGAGCACACTTCTTGTAGCAGTTGGCAGCACAGGGTTGCAGGTAAGCATAAAACTCCATTATCTTGAAATGGTTGTATTTCTGGGTGATCTGGCAGTGGGAAGGGTCAATGATGCAGTCCCTTATGCAAAGCCCTAAGTGCAGGATGGACTTTTCCTGGATGGGGTTGTCTGAGAGAGTTCAGCCATCCTCTTGTTTATCCGCAAAAATCAGATGCTGCTGGTCAGGCAGGATGCCTGTCTTATCTTAGATTTTGGCTTTGACATTCTGATGGTGTCACTGGGCTTGACCTCGAGGGTGACCTCGAGGGTAATGGTCTTGCCTGTCAGGGGCTTCACAAAGATCTGCATGGCTGTGTTCTTGTTGAAGAGAAAGAGCGGGATTATGCTTCTTAAATCCCATTGTTAGGAGGATTACACAAGGGAATGCTGATGTGCAAGGAACTGCTCCATGTGAACTTCATTGTTAGGAAAAATATCTTCCTGCTGGATAGCCAGCTTTCCTTGTTTCTGAGTCAGAGAGTACTTCCAAACTCATCCCATTTTGAGTTTGCAAATGCAAATCAGTAAGAATGTCGTGTTCAGAGGTTGGCCTTGCTGTTTGTGGTAATATCCTTAATGACAGAACGTACTTATTGTTACGTTGTGTAGCTGATGTAATTTTACACAGTCAAGGGCAATCATTCTTGAAAGAAAAGGTTTACAGAACTGTGGAAGGAATGCTTTAATGCCAATATAACTGGAAGATCAAAGAGGATGGGTAGAATTGCAAGTTGCAATTTGGAGAGAAGCGTGGTTGAAGCTGTATCTGCACCTTGGCACTTGTGAGAACCTAGAACTTCTGTACCAGCAGTGGCTTGATGGTCTTCATCCAAGATAGAGAACTATCTAGGATTTCTCAATATCAAGTTAAATGTTCAGATATCCTGAAAACAGACTTTCGAATGCCTCTATTGTCTGAGTTCTCATTTAATTGAACGTGTATTTACTGAACTGCCTCCCAAGGTGAATAGTCATTTCTGAGGAAAGCTCCTGGGAGACATTAGGCTGCAGGAACTTTGCTTTTATGACTTCGGAAGGTAGCAAGTTTAATTCTCACTTATACTTGTTTATTTTTTTTTCCCCTTGAGGGAGAGCATTTTAATGACCCCCAGTGCATTTTGGTACTTGAGGAAGGTTCACTTGGTCACGTGCTGATACATGTGCATGTTTGCAGATGGACAGTGAGCTGCCGAAGCAGCCTGTGGGGAACAAGGAGCCCAGGCCAAGGAGAGTTAGTTCCCTTCACGCTCTGAGGTTGCCTGTGAGTGGTGGTGTGGCACTCACCACCACTATGCCCAAATAAAAGGAGTATTCCAGTCGCTGTGTGGTGTGCCCTAAATATAGCCAAGTTCCTTTTCATTATGTCCAAGACGGATTTATACACTGCAGGAAATGCAGGAGCTTTTCTTAGAAGTCAGCCTTCCAAAGCCTCAACCTAGAATTCAAGGTGGCCTGAAAGTGGCTGAGTAACTTCACCCATGCTCACTGCCTTCCCACAGCAAAGACAAGGTGAGAGTGACGTTTTTGGGGGTGAGGTGGAGCAGAGAGTTTTCCAAGTCATTTTTTGTTGAGGTAGTACATCCATTCAGTAACCTACACAGAGCTTGAGTATAGATTGATGAATCGTTACATATCTGCCATGTAATTTGAAATAAAAATGGAATGTAAAACTATAAAACACAAACCTTGCATGTATTTTTAAATTAAAAGAGCTTCTTTTTAGATTTTCTGATGGCTAATCCTGGATAAGTTAACCAACTCTAAACTTTTCTCTCCCTTGCTCTCTGTGTGTTGTTTTGCTGATGTTTGGAGCACATGGTTGGTCTGCCTGTGTTGAATCCGACCCTGCCTAATAACGACAGAGGGAAGATTGGCTTCCCTTAGTGGTGCCAGAGAGTATGCTCTTGTACCCAAGGGAGCTTCGATGAGTGAATCAGGCTGAAAAATCCCTGAAAACCTCTGCCATGTGTTGGAGGTGCTCTTAGGCAGTGCTTATTGGAAGCTACAGAAACGGTTGACTCTGTGTTTGAAGCAATCAATAAATCAGTAACATCTAAGGTAATTTCAGAGCATTCCCTGGGAAGCTTGGCTCATTCAGTTGCTCTTCTATCACTTAAAGCAGACTTCTTTGTCTTTGGGGTTGATGAGTAGGTATAAAAGCAATTCCAGAGCCAACTGTCAGATAAAACAAACTCAATTCATATCCTATAATGACAAGGTTGTGCACCACAGAGAACGGCTTTTAGATTGGCTTCAAGTAAACTCACGTGAAGAAAAGTTTGCATCAAAAAAAAAAAAAAGAAAGAAAGAAAGAAAAAGAAAAAGAAAAGGAAAATGAGAACGAAAGAAAGAAAGAAAGAAAGAAAGAAAAAAAAAGACCCAGTCTCACCTGAGAATATACAGGGATCAGAAGGGGTCCAGTTCTGGCCGGGACACCAGCAAATCAACCTGTTTCCATAATGACTTCTTTACATTATTGAATACAATGGGAACTTTAAGGGCAACTGCAATAACAGTTTCTCATGAAAAATTAACAAAGAATTTATGGAAATGTAGGAAAAGTCCCAAAGCAATTAGCTTAGATTTCTCTAGAGTCTGAGAAAAGCCTGGATAATTGCATGCAGAAACTGCATAAAGTGGCTATTTTCATTATCGCAGGATACAGAAAGTCCATTTTCATCACAATGGGATATAATGATGTTAAAGCTAAGAGGGAGATATATTGAAAAAGGTTACAACACAGTTTACCAAATGGTTTGATTTATGTAACCTAGGAGATATACACTTAAGATTACTGTTAAGGGGACTAGAGAGGTTATCTTTGAAATTTCTAGAGAATATGATAGGAAAATATAGTATAGTTTCTGAACACTAATTGTACATTACCACTAGGATGCACAGGAATGAATTTAATTTGTCTCAGAATTGAGAGCTGGATTGTACTACAAGCTGGCACATGAATATCCATTCTGACTTGACTCCGTTCTAAATTGGCTATTATGTATGTTTATGTGTGCACTTAAGGCTGGGGTCCTCTCCCTGAATGTCTTAGAAATTTCTGAGGTCCTGGCACCCTATGGAAGCAGAGGCAACATTTGGAAAACACGCTGAGTCTTTGCTAGGCATTCAAAGAGATTATACATTATTTAAATGTCGCTATTTTCAGTAAAAAAAAAAAAAAAAGAGAGAAAGAAACAAAGAGCATCATCTTTTCTGTTGATACTCTTTCACAAGCACTGGCAGTTTAATGATTCTTCCCAAGTCCAAGAAAGCCGGCTTCTTCTTGGCTGTCTGTAAAGAAATGGGGAAAGAGACATAATACAGTGAGCTTTTATCAACCTCCAATGTCCTCTGCAATGTCACACACACACAGATCAGGATATCCTTCTCTATCTATAAAAAGCTATAGTTAAGGCTGTGCCTGGGATTCGAATGATTCTCGAAACCATTAAATAGATTCACTCTGAAGCCCACAGAATATTAATAACTTGTTAGCTGCAGTGTCAAAAGGATCATACAGTCTCAATCTTATTTGGTAAACACGCTCTGTTTAAAAAAAAAAAAGAAGAAGAAAGAGATTAAGTGTTTCCAACAAAAGCCTCAGCAGAGGGCCTACTCTGAATGGACACTGCTGCCTGGGGACAAATGTCAACACAGTTCAAGCTTTGTTAAAAGGACTGAAAAGATCCCCGAGCCTGCACGTTGGCACGCTTATGGCCAGCATTAAGAAAATCAATCTAAAATAACAAAACCGCATTCACATCACAGCCCGGCCAATACACTTCCAGCAGATGTGACAATCATATTTTGACAGTTCAGATAGCTGATAACGGATGGCAAAAGAAATTTCTATTTGACATGGGACCTGAGTTTTCACAATTACAGCTCCTCTGTTTGTCTGGGCCACATTAAGAATGCAAAAAGCGGAGAGAATAAACAGAAGCCAGTATCTTGGTATAATCAATGCAAAATGATGCAAGCCCCATCAGTATCGTTCTAGTCTACTTTTCATTTTTATTTGCTTCTGCATTAAATAATAGCCCCAAGAAAAAATTAAAATTCCTGCAGTCTTCTTTGCTTCCCAGCTTGCCATCTTTTGCCAGCTTCTTTGACATCCCAAACACATTTTTTTTTGAACATATTATTCACCTGTTTAATGAAAGAAAGGAAGAAAGGATGAATAGAAAGCTTTGTTGTAAATGGAACTGACATTTCACTCAAGCATTCTGAGCAGCTCTGACATTCAACACCCTTGTACCTGAAACTTCTGGACATCTCCCATTCTGGCAGGTCAAATAAAGCTGTTCCCTGGGGGATAGTTTAAAAGTACTTGTAACATGTTTTGATTTACAGATTATCAATTCTGCTGAGCAACAGAGAGACATATTTGGGAATCGCATAAACAAATACATTCAACTGTGCTGTGGATTAACCTAAAGTGACACATTTATTTAAAAATCTGCCTACTACTTGTCCTCATTGATTAAATGCCCTTAAGAAAGTAAGTCTGATGAAATGAAAGCCATTGAGATGCAGCACACCTCCTCCTCTCCTTTTGATGGTTGACACATTCCCCAGAGTGGGAGATTGGATGGCTGATAAGCTAACACTGAATTATAAGCACTTTATGGAATGTCACTGGCAAATGAAAGATCTACTGTTTTGCTTGCAAAGCAATGGTATGCCTTAACAGCACAGAAATGGACACGGTGCAGAATTATTTCATCCTCTGTGCTCAGAATATAAACGAATGTGTACACTGCGTGCATTTTCACGGCAGAGATCAGCTCAGCGCCAGCAAGGCTTGTTCCTGGCTACAGCACCATTGATCACGAAAATAGAAGGGCCTGCCAAAGACTTTGTCAACGTTGTCAGGGCTCCAACAAGCACCGGGTGGTTTTGCTGCAGCTTGCTGTTACCTGAGCTTTTGCAGTTTCGGAGGAGAGAGCGTATGGGGGAATGGTGGTGCTGCTGCTGCGGGGTGGAGAGGTTAAAAAACTCTCTTCTGTTTGGAATTAGAGGTATAAACAACATTTGAGGTATAGCGGGAAGGGTGCCGAGTATAGAGTTCAAGCTATGACTTTTCCTTACTAGCCTTATGGCCTTGAGAAAATCACTTCAATCTGCTGAGCCTCCAGTTTCTTCGGCTGAAAAATGGGGCTAATAATGTTTGTTTTTTACGGGATCGTTGAGAGGACGGTGTTGAGTAATGTACAAGAATGTGCTTTGTAAACTGTACAGTGCCATGCAAAGGTGAGGGGTCATCATCGGCTGCAATGACTGGGGGAACCAGGTGGTCCCCAGCAGCAGACCCTACGTCCCCTGTTCACGGGCAATGGGTCTCCACACAGGCCTCACGGCTCTCCTTGGTGCTCCTGTCTGCTCTCAGTCGAGATTTGTGTGACACCTCTCTGCAGTCAGTTCCAGCTAGAACAGAAACACCTAGAAAATTTGGAATATAGTTTAGAGCGCAATCCAAATGGTGAAATGAATGTTTAAGAAGATTAAAGGGCAATCACACTGTCTAAAATTAAAATAAGGGAGGAAACCTTAAAGTGTACTGAAATACTAGTAAATTTTGGAATTGCTTCGATGTCAAATCAGAGACCAGGCTTGAAGAATGTTTAAAGAACTTTTTGTTGTTGTTTCTCTTTATGAACAACCCAAAATCCTTTTAAAAATCTTCAATGGGAAGTCAGTTTTAGGTCTATCCATATAAACGTTACTTTTCCTTCAAATCTCTCTCTTTGGCCATGCCCGCCTGTCACAGATATTATTTCTTTCAAGCATTATTTTGATAGTATTATTTGTTCCAAAACATCTGTGGATTGAATCGGGAGGCATTTCAGGCTGGGCAGAATCATGTCCACCTGTCTACCGATCTCATGGAGTTTTCTTTCTGAGGCTAATTCCAGCCCTGTTTCAATCTAAAACTCCCGAGGGTGGGCAATATGGACAACCATGTTTAACCCCTTGCAATATGGTGGCCACAACATGAACTTGGTTCTGGTTTTGGCTTATCCAGCTGCTAGCTGTGCTGCTGTATTGTCCTGGGTTAATCTTATAACATCTTTACTAATATTGATGATGAAGATAATATTAGTAGTAATAATGATGAGAACTTCCAAGTTATTGAGTGCTTATCATGTATCAAATATTTTTATAATGGTTACTGTGTTGTTTTTGCTATAATTCTCCTAGGAACTTGACACACTGGATATGATTATTCTGTCTGGGGTACAAGTTAAATCACTTGCTCCACATCTGGCAGATGTGAGAAGAGGGACCATAATTTAAGTCTGAGTGACCCTGAATCCTGAGCCACATCCACCCTGCTCACCTCACTGTGCTATTGAGATTAAATGTGATCCTGCCTATGAAAGCATCTCTTTCATTTTTAAAAAGCACATTTATTTAAAAAGGATGTAAGCAAATAATTTCTTATGGAGAATCTGGAAAACACAAAAATAAGTAGAAACTACTTATTACCCGACTGCTTTTTATAAAAAGACATGAAGTTAAATGTCACCATTTCTCCTTCTAACTCCCACCCCACCCCTCAGGGATAAACTCCGTTAACAGTTGTGTGTGTGTACTTTCAGACCCTTTTCTTGGTGAAAGTTATCTGGAGAGTAGAGATCGGCAAGGTTTGAATGGGAGTCCAATTTTCTACTGTTGTGGCATAAAGGACACAGACTGACCTCGAGCATCTGGGATATCCATTTTAGGATGCCTTTGGCTGTGCGACATTTCTGCAAGGCCATCCGTGTGTGTGTGTGTGTGTGTAGACATTGTGAGACAAGCACAGTCCCCAACTGACCCAAGTGATGGGAAGCGTGTGTTTTAGCCTGTCTAGGATTTTTGCCCCAGATTGTGTCTCTGTCTCTTTCCTTCCCTACTCTCACTCTTCTTTTACTGCTTTGATTTCTACCCTTCTCTTCTCCTTGACCAAACTTCACCTAGATTTCAGTGGAAAATATCCTGAAGTGAAAGTGACTGCTGAGGAGTGGGGAAGAATGTCCAGAGAAGGGAGGAAAAAAAAGAAATCAATGTTCCATTCCTATTTTTAGGCGGCTGAGATTCTTTTCCTCAGATTTAGCTAAGTGCTTTGGGGTAGAATCAGCCAGCACGCTCAGTAGCTTCAGCAGATGTCCTGTTGCCTCCAAGGGAATAAACCAGATACGTGGGAGCAGGAGGGGACTTGGGAGCCATAGCTGAATCCGGTGAAGATGTGGAAGAGTGAGCTCATGTTTTTTCTCCGAGCTCCTGGAGACACCCCTGCCTGAGTCAGATCCCAGGCGAGGGCTTTAGCTGGAGCCAAAAGCCCTAGTGACAGTGGACAAGTAGCAGCAAGGCTGCTTTCTCTGGAAAAAAAAAAAAAAAAAAACTTTCAAAAGAGATTTTGAGTGAATCCTCGTGATCAGATGGGGAGAACTGTTACGGGATATTTCTGCTGTTAAGGCTGTTTCACACTGAAGAATGAAAAGCTTGTCAACAAAGTTCCGAGCAGCCCAGTGTGCCTACCTGGACACCTGAGCAGTACTGCCTAAACTCTGGTCCAGTTGTCCTCTGGCCGCCTGGAGAATGCAGTTTCTCTTTCAGAATGAGTGTTGCTCCAAGTCAGCACCGAATAGAAAAAACTACAGCGTCAGGACCCGAACACTTCACATCCACATATTGTGCTCTTCACTTTTATGACTGGATTTATGATGTAACCTGGGACCCAGAAACTTCGCTTGCTCCAACCGCCCCTTTGTGCCTCATTTACAAGTACATTTTTATCTCTTCAGCGCTGGCAAAACATAATTATAAGCAAAATCTAGTTTTGTTCAGTTAATTTTATGCGGCTCTCATCACCTGTTTTTTTTTCTTCTATTTTTTGCACCAGCAGAAGAATGTACAACTGATTGTATATAATAATAAAGAAGACATTCCATTGAGAGGGGTTAGTCACTTGTGACCTCAGAAACCATGAGAGGGAGGCTTTTAATGGTTTATCAATGTCAGAAGAAGCCAGAGATCGAATTAATATGTAGAGTTGGGTGTGTTTTATTATTTATAACACATGCTTCATTTTTAACACTCTCCTGAATGCAATATCATTCTTCTGATGGGTCTCCCATCCTTCTTACCTCCCTCGCCCAGCCTCCATCATTTAAAATATTGCGAACTGCCGCTGTCAGACAGACCAGTGCACCTTGAGCAAAGCTGTCACTTTTATTTCAGCTTCCTTTTCAGAAGTTAAATCCAGGTTTCTCAGCTGGATATTCCAGAGCTTAGTGAGTTAAAAAGAAAAGAAGAACCAAACTATTTTTGGGTTAACGTATCAAAAATGGAATTTGCACTCACTGAGGGGATTCAAAACAACTAGAAATGGTAGGTTCATTCAACAAATATCTATTCCTCCATGTTAGGCATTGTGCTAGGTACTGAGGATACATGAAGGATCCCCTGACCTCATGAAGCTTACATTCCTGTTACAGAAGACAGTAAACAAGATAATGACATTTGCAAATTATGCTTTGAGGGATATAAACAGTAACATGGTGAGATCGAGAATAAGGGACGGAGTAGGGGACAGAGTTGCTGTCCAGTCATGCTGTCTACGAGGAGGGGGACAATTAAGCTGACTTGGGCAGGTATGGCAACTTCCAGGTCACTGGTATAACTTTCTTAAACCCTGTTGGCAAGTCTCCAGCAGCTCATCATTGTAATATCGATGAGTCAGGGTATGTGAAGTTTATATGAGGAGTTTCCATGTGTAATGCATTAGTCTTCCAAGGCTACCATAAAAAAGTACCACAGATTGGGTGGCTTAAACAACAGAAATTTATTTTCTCACAGTGCTCGACAACAGAAATCTGAGATAAAGGTGTTGGCAGGGTTGGTTCCTTCTGAGCCTCTCTCCTTAAATTGTAGACGGTAGTCTTCTTCCTTTGTCTTCATATGATCTCCCTTTGTGTGTGCATGTGCTCATGTCCTATTCTTTTCTTATAAGGACACCAGTCATATTAGATTAGGACCCACTCCAATGACCTCATTTTAACTTAATTATCTTATTAAAGACTATCTCCAAATACATTCACATTCTGAGGTATTGCGGGGTTGGGACTTCAACATGGAATTTTGAGGAGATGCAATTCAGCCTATAAAGTGAGGAAGAGAAGAATGTCTGATTGTAGACCTTTGTTATGGATGTAATTTAAGGGACATTATCTTATCCCCTAGGTACCTTGTAATGTGCTATACCTTGTGCCTAAGGAAAATGACCATCAGATAACACACTGAAGGATCTTTCTGAATTCTTCAGATAGACTGAGTTCCAGTGGCGTGGGTCCCGCCCTGAGTGAGCCTTCTGAGAACCTTGGATTGGGCTAGAGACTCTTTTAAAAAAAAAAGTTTTATGTCCATTATCTCAAAACTGGGAGGCGGATCTCACTACCAGTTCTGAAAAGGTGCTGCCGAACATTTCATATCTGGTTGAAAATACATTAAGTAAAAATCTCCAAGCTAAATCATTAGAAAAAGAGCACCTAGTTAAAAAAAATCTGTCGATAAATTCATAATTTTACACCACAGAAAGAAATCAATTGGCAATTTATTGGAAACTATGTGCTCAGCGCCTTGTTAAGGGGAACCTGGAAACAATAATCAATGTATTCTTTCTTTCACTCAACAAATATTTAATGAGTGTTTACCATGGGCTTCATTTATAACTTCCTTTAAAAATACCTGGCTAAAGATAATTCAAGCATGAGCTGAGTTTATCCAGTCTGTTCTATGCACCTCTTATAGAATCTTGTTTCGAGCCACTGTGGAGGGTACTTTGGGGCATGGTAGTGGTAAGACTGAGAAAATTGGGGTTGACACGTAACTCAGAGAAGTCTTCTTAGAAGACGGGCCCCCAAGAATGGGGTGTGGGAGACATGTAGTTAGTATCCATACAGAGCAAAGGTGATGATGAAGATGGAAAGCCAGTTATGGATATTTGGGAAAGGAGCTAGAAGGAGAAGGGAAGCTCCTGAAATAGACTCTGGTACCCATGGATTTATTGGGCAGAACATGTGAGTCCATGCGTTTGTCTTAGTGGACCCGATTAATAACATATGTATCAGAGAAAAGGGGCAGATCTTTGCTTCTCTCTCTCTTTCTCTCAAATCCATACTCCCTTAGCACCTTGCACTTAGATTATGTTGTCTTAATTGTTTACTTACACATCTATCTCCCACATTTAGTCTGAGAATTTCTGAGGCACCAGAAATGGAGCACACTGGGTACTCAACAAATATTTGTTGGGTAAGTGAATTGATCAATTTGGCGGTACTTGGAAAGTTTATTCTTAAATAGGTTCTTTCAAGATTTGTAGTGATAATATCTTTTTGAATTAGGTTGCAACTGCATCACTAAATTCTGTTTTATGGTGATAGTATCTAAGTAGGGTTCTAGCGTCAATTTGGAAGCATGCATGACAAAAAAATCCATTAGAGGGGCTACAAAATGTATCTTTTATGCATTGTCTAAAAAATCATGAGAGAGACTAAGAGAACAAGAGAGTGTGATAAAGAAAATCATTCTTCTCATGGATAGAAATGTATACCAAGTATACCAAAATATTGTTTTCAAAGCCCCTCTCATCTGTGGTGCCGGTATATGGGATTAGGCTGATCCAATATAGACACTTGGACTTTGCAGAGATGGGAACACTGAGCACTGCAGGCTCTTACCGTTCTGAGGTGCCAGAGTCCTCGATGTGTCTCTCTCTGATTCCTACAGACCATGGTTTTGAGCCCAACTCACTGTGCTCACTTTCTGAAGGGTATTTGCATTTTAATAAGGGATTCTAGAAGACAGCTGCCTTCGAGAAAAGACTGAATCTCTTTGGGTGAAATTTAAGATACCTTGACAAGTGCAACAGGTAAAGTTTTGGGGCTTAAAGACTCTGCAGGAGGTGCTCAAATGACAACATAATATTTACTAATATGAGATCCACTGGGAATATTTGGCCTGGCACATAAAAAAAAAATTGTGGCCATGAAAAGAATGTGGTAGTCAAGTCTTTCTAAGACAACAGTTTACAAAACTATGTTTATTTCCAGATCTTTAATGTACAATTCTAGCGATGACAGGAAAAGCCACTGTCATGCAGTCTTCTCCCTGGATATCCTTGTGGTCAAATAAATGTGTTCACTGGAGAAATTTATAAAGGTAAAGACAGATTAGCAGTTCAGGTGGGCAAATACTTGCCAGATGGATTGGATCACCTGAAGATCAGGCAACTAGATCAATGAGGGGACAATGAGGGTAATAAGACCAAATAATAATAAGACCAAATCACAGGAGTAAGGAAAGAATTCTAGAGGTATTGGGCTAATTCTGTTTCTTGGTATAGACAGATTGAAGATAGGAAATTGGAAGACTTGCTTGCTAGATCTGGTTCTGCGAGTAATTAGCCATGTGCTCCTGGATCTCTCTAGATCTTAGGACTCTAAAATGGAAGGTTAGGCCATGTGGAACACTATGATGTCTCCCAGCTCTAATATAGTGTTATTCAGAACTAGGTCTGTATCACATTTTTGCCAATTTAGAATAGGAGTCAGATAACCTATAAGCAGTAGCAAAGTATAGTAAAAATAGCACTGATTCTGGAACTTGTGAAATAAAAATAATAGCTAATCTATAGACAAGCATCATTCTAAGTTCTTCATATATTAACATTTAATTTTCATAACAACACTGTGAATAGGTACTATTCTTAGCTTCATTTTTCAGGTGAGGAAATCAAGGCTTAATAAAATCTCCCAGCTCTATAGATTTTATTAAATCCCTCTGAATTAGTTAAGGTCTCTGTGACTCATCTGGAAAATGAAAGTAACCAAATCTCCCCTTTATACCTTATGGGGCTATGGTAAGCATCAAGTGGAACAATACAAGTAAGTGATATTCTACGTGGTTTTTGTATTTTCTTTATATAGACATGAGGAATTATTAAGAATCTGCTTTAGAAGAGGGATGAGATATGGTTAAACACTCAAATGTGGCATGGCAGTGGCAGTGAATGAGTGTAACATGGTGTTTTGTCTCAGGAGTTTTGTTTTATTCATGGTGTTTAAATTTACATAATATTTGACACATATGAAAGAGTACACACATATATACGCTTATAAGCTTGAATAAAACTGCAAGAAACATTCGTGAAATTACCTGTCTTCTATTTCCCTGCTTCCGTCATTCAGTTATCAAAGGCAACCACTCTCTGGACTTCTGTGTTTAATCATCCCTTTGCTATTTTCTTTAAACAGCTTTATTGGTATAATTTATGTACTATTCCATTCACCTATCTAAACTGTACAATTTAATGGTTGTAGAATAGTCACAGTAATGCAGCCATCACTACAATTAATTTTAGAAACTTTTCATTACCTTTAAAAGAAACACCATACCCAGTTGACAGTTATTACTCCTTTCTTCACAGCTCCCAAATTCCTCTTTTTTTTAAAGTATAGCTTTTTACTACAAGTTTCTACACATATGCTTTTACCTCAATATATATTTAACTTTGACTGTATTGAACTTAATGATTTTTTTCATACTTCATATACTTTTTTCAGTCAGCAAAATGTTTCTAATCATCTATACTCTTATACATAGTTATAGTTCATTCATTTTCATAGCAGTATAATTCCATTATTTAAATAAACCACAATTTATTTATATCCTCAAAAAAATTTGGTTTATTTCTTATTTTTTTGCTGCAATCATTCTGTTCTGAATGACTGTTCAAGTCTCCTGTGTGCATATGCAAGAGATTCTCTAGCACCTACCTGGCACTGTAAATTTTGATTGCTAGTTCACTTTATAATATAATGTAAAATTTCATTATAAAATAGTTATAATTTATGCTCACACTGGTTGAGTGGTAGATTCTTTTTTCCACACTCTAGCCAACATTTAATATTATGAAAACTCAATTTTTTTTATGTCAGAGACAAGAAATTTATTAATCTACTACTCTTGTTTTTGATTGTTCCCTTTTTAATTTTCATATATTCATTTTCTTCTTTTTAATTTTTATATTTTTTCTATTATAATTCACACACAATATTATATTAATTTCAAATGTACAACACAGTGATTAGACATTTATTTAACATATGAAGTGATCATCCCAATAAATCTGGTACCCATCTGACACCACAGTTATTACAATACTACTGACTATAGTCCTCATGCTATACTCTATAACTACCAATTCATACTTCTTAATCCCCTCCCCTCTTCACCTATTCTCCCACCACCCAATCTGACGAGCATCAAAATGCTCTCTATCTGTGAGCTTGTTTCTGTTGTTTGTTTAACCTGTTCTCTAGAATTCCACATGTGACATTTGTCTTTCTCTGTCTGAATCACTCTACTCAGTGCAATACCTTCTAGGTCCATCCATGCTGTTGCAGGTGGCAAGATTTCATTTTTTTTATTTTTATTTTTTTATAGCTGAGTAATATTCCATTGTATGTATGTACCACTTGTTTATCCATTCATCCATTGATGAACACCCAGGTTGCCTCCATATCTTGGCTATCATAAACAGTGCTGTAATGGATGCACATATCCCTTTGAAGTGGTGTTTTGGGATTCTTCAGATAAATATCCAGAAGTGAGATTGCTGGGTCCTTCCTTGTCTCTTGTTATAGCTTTTGTTTTAAAGCCTATTTTGTTTGGTGTAAGTATTGCTATCCCAGGTTAGTTTCTGTTTCCATTTTTATAAAATATCTTTTTCCGTCCCTTTACTTTCAGTCTGTGGGTCTTTCGATGTGAACTGAGTCTCCTGTAGACAGCATACGTAAGGGTCTTATTTTCTTATCCGTTCAGCCATCCTATGCCTTTTGATTGGAGCATTTAATCCATTTACATTTAAAGTAATTGTCGATAGAAATGTAGCTATTGCCATTTTATCATTCATATTTTTTATCCTTTTTTCTTTTTCCTCCCTCTTAAAGAAGTCCCACTACCGTTTGCTGTAATACTGGCTTGGTGGTCATGAACTCCTTTAACTTTTTCTTGTCTGGGAAGCTCTTTATCTGTCCTCGAATTCGAAATGATAGCTTTGCTGGATAGAGTAATCTTGGTTGTAGGTCCTTGCTTTTCATCACTCTGAGTATTTGATGCCAATCCCTTCCAGCCTGCAAGTTTCTGTTGAGAAATCACTGACGGTCTTATGGGAACTCCCTTGTAGGTAACAAACTAATTAATTTTCTTCTGCTGCTTCTAAGATTCTCTCCTTGTCTTTTGCCTTTGGCATTTTAATTATGATATGTCTTGATGTGGACCTGTTTGGGTGCATCTTCTTTGGGACTCTGCACATCCTGGGTTTGTATGTCTATTTCCTTCACCAGGTTAGGGAGGTTTTCTGTTATTATTCTTTGAGATATATTTTCAATTCCTTGCTCTCTCTTCTCCTTCTGGTATCCCTATGATGTGAATTTTGGCATATTTGATGTTGTCCCAGAGGACCCTTAAACTATCCTCATTTTTTTTTGGATACCTTTCTTCTTGTTGCTATTCTGATTGGGTGTTTTCTGCTACCTTATCTTCTAAATTGCTGATTCAATCCTCTGTGTCACCTAATGTGTTGATTTCCTCTAATGTATTTTTCATTTTAGTTATTGTATTCTATATTTCTGACTGGTTCTCTTATATACTTTTTATCTCCATTTTTATGTTTCTTATCTCTTCGTTTAAATTCTCGCCGAGATCACTGAGCATCCTTATCACCAGTGTTTTGAACTCTGCATCTGGCAGGTTGCTTATCTCCATTTTGTTTAGTTCTTTTTCTGGAGCTTTGTTCTGATTTTTTATTTGGAACATTTTTTTTTTGTCTCCCCATTTTGGTTGCCTTCCTGGTTTGTTTCTCTGCATTAGGTAGAGCTGCTAGGTCTCCCAGTGTTAGTAGAGTGGTCTTATACAGTAGGTCTCCTATGGGGCCCAGTGGCACAGTCTCCTTGGTCACCTGAGCCAGGTGCTCCAGGTGTATCCTTTGTTTTTTGTGTGCCCTCCTGTTATAGTTGGGCCTTGATTGCTGTTCGCATGTCAGTGGATGGGATTGACCCTCAGGCTAATTGGTTGTGAGGACTGGCCATTACTACAGTTGAGGCACTGTTATGCAGGGGCTGACCCTATGGAGCAGGATTTGCTTTAGCAGGGCTCTGGTACCTTCCCAGTCTGCCCTCTGGGTGTGTTTTCTGCAAAGGCAATGGTGTGGTTCTCTGCCTTGGTTGGAAGCTGACCACTGGGTGTGCTGGCCCCAGGTCCTTCTGGGAGGGGTCAACTGTAGGCCAAGTTTAGCCTTTTTTCTTGTTGCTATTCTGATTGGGTGTGTTCTGCCTGAAGCCACCTGGCATGTTCCACAAAACAATGCACAGATGGTACTACCCATGCTGGACCTGGAGGTCCCTGGGAGAGACTAACCCACAAACTAGGCCAGCTGCTGACAGTGCTGATCTTGGGGCCACTTAGCAAGAAGTACTGGGCATGCCTAGGCCAGATGGTACTTGTTTGGGGTTTGTGAGCTTTTGAGAGAGTCTAGGAATGTCCGCAACATGAGCCAAGACAGACCATTTGTAAGGAAAAGCCACTGGAAGTGCTTGGGTGGATCTGAAATTTGAGTGGGACAAGGTCTCTGGAAATCACCAGGGTGGAACAACTAGTATTAGCTTGGTTGATGGAGACTCAGATATAGTAGCCAACTGTGTCTGCATGGCAGGAGTAGGTGGGGCTCAACAGAGAAACAATAGATTCTACTAGCACTTCTGTCTGTGAGAATGGTGCTCCTCCAGGCCTCACCGTGAAGCCAGACAATTCAGTTCCTCTGCATATATTCCTGGTGCCTTTCAAGCTGCTCCCCCAGTGCTGGAGCCCAGAGTGAGTGAATATGTCAGCGAGTAAGTCCGTGCACGGGGCCCGTTAAGAGTTATGCCTGGGTCTCCAGCTGCCTCGTCTCAGCCACAGTCTCCTCTGCTTTTCACAGCCAGTAGTTGTGGGGACTTCTCTTCCTGGTGTTGGAACCGTGGGCTAGGGAGCCTGTTCCTGGCTAAGACCTCTTGCTCCTCAGGGGAGACTTTAACTGTTTCATACGTAATTTATATTCTTTATCTTAACATTAATTCAATATTGAAATTATAAGAACACTAAATCTACGGATTTCTGTTTTGCTAAATTCACTTATAGTTGCTATCGCACATTTGGTGATTTTTTTTTTTTCGTTGTGAGCTCCTATTTGGTTCAACTTAATCTCTAGGAATCATGTGAGCCTACACTAGGGATACTTTCTTTCAGAGAGGATTTGTACTTGCTATTCTTTGAAGCTAGTATTGGGGTGCTACTGTCCTAGGACCTCTTTAGCTTATTTGGAGGATCCATTCTAATCTGCATTTCCTAGATATAGCTCCCACACCTTGCAGTATTCACAAAGCACAGGCACTGAAGCCCTGTACTAATATAGGAATTGACCTTGAGGTTAACTCCAGATTTTTTGTTCTTATTGCTCACCCCTCTAACTTCAGTTTCATCTTGCTATTTCTTTACTATTTTCCTTTGTTTCCCTTTAGAATTTTCCCTTACTTCCCTGTGTTCTCCACGTTTTAAAAAACTCGTCGTTGTAGTTTATCTAGGTTCGGTGTGTGCCTAGTCTTCCGTATTGCCAAAATATGATATCCCAGATCTTTTTCATTTATAGCAGTAAACAAGGCTCTCAGGGCATTTATGCTCACACAGGGTTTTTGAGCACTCACGACATGCCAGGCTCTGCACTAGATGCTATAGGGAATAATATTCTTGTCCTTGAGAGCTTGGTTGAAGACATGGACATGCACACCAGAAATTATTCTACAAGGTAGTGTAAAATATGTGCTAAAATAGAGGCATGACTGTCGTGCATGGCAAAGGCTAAGGAGTGAGGGCTTCACTCCCTCTGGGGAAAGCTGTGAATTGCGAGGCTCTCGGGATCAAGCTCATGTATTGAATATAAGCTTCCATTTCATAACAGTCCAGGGGTGTGCAGCTGGTCAGGAGTTAAATCACGTCTCTTTCATGTTAAGAGTGACTGATGTGAAGGGCACAGCTTACTGCAGAAATCTGAGGAAACATTCTGGATAGCCCAGGCTGCTCCTCTTGTCACAAACCTCCACTTGTACTGGAAAATTATTTAGAAGGCGTATGACTGAGAAAAGGTAAAACACATTTAGGTACTTCAAATATTTCTCAGGAAAAAATAGGCAATTCTTATTCAGCTATTAAATGGGACTTCTAAAGTGACTACTGTTTGTCTACTGGTGTTTTCTATTATACCCTTATTTTAAAAGGATTGTAATTTGACTGTAAAAATTTCCTCTAGGTGAAAATTTGTCATACCAGAATGCTCCCTTTGAATAATGTCTGCCTTAAAAAAATAAAACAAGAAAAAACCCAGATTTGGTTTACATTAGCCAAACTCTTTGAAAGTCAGAAGACAACAAAGCCCTTAGTATTGAAGATAATTGATTCTTTCTATAGATGTTTGCATTCTTTACTGCATGAAAAATTTTAAAAAACCCAAAATAACTAAAAACAAAAAACAAGAACCAAACTTATTTGTCTTCCTTAATGTACAAAACAAATATCCAATTTTAGATAAAAAGCCTTCATGCAGTGTGCCAAAAATTACAATACCAAAGATACATAATGTCTATAAAGGAAAGAGTATGTTTTAATTTTTTTAAGAACAGATGCAGTTTTTAAGAAGCCAGCTGGCTAAAGTATAACCCAATATATGGAGCTAGAACAGAAGCAGGCAACAGTTTTGTTATTTCTGCCGAATTAGCTGAGTGCTACAAAGACAGGGAATTATGCTGTAAAAACCCCAGTGATAATAAGAGCAATCGACATATTTAATACTAAGTAATATATGCTTGACATTAAAGAATAAAAAGGAGACACTGAGGGATAGAAAGTGTTTCACTCAAAAAGCAATTGTATGCACACTTGAGATAGGAAACAGAGGCTGTTGTTTTATTGGTAACCTCAGTTTCCACGTGAGACTTTTTGGAATGCTAAATGTGATTCTAGTGATGAAAGCTACATAATCCTGGATATGAATATGACTTGTTTAGGTGCCTAAACAAAGTGACAGCCAGCTGATCTACCACTGAAGGAAGAGTCGGCTTTATTGTATTTAGAGTGAGTTGGTATGTATAAATACAAAATGGTGTCTTTCTAAGACTTGTCAAAGATAAATTTGATTATATGCAATCAATTTTCAACTTATTCAGTAGTTTTAGAATCTAACTGCTGAGTAAGATGTGACTCTCCGTGTGCTAACATCAACAGGAGAAGAAGAAAATTTTAGTTTTACCCTTTAAAGCAGTGACCCCCAACCTTTCTGGCACCAGAGACAAGTGCTCCTGTGAGAACCTAATGCCTGATCATCTCAGGTAGAGCTTAGGCGGTGATGCTAGTGTTGGCGAGAAGCTGCAAATACAGATGAAGTTTCGCTCACTCACCTACCGCTTACCTTCCGCTGTGTGGCCTGGTTCCTAACAGGTTGCAAACTGGTACTGGTCCTTGGCCTGGGCGTTGAGGACCCAGACTTTAAAGTTATGGAAGTAAGGTGGAAATCATGGAAATGGAGAACAGATTAGTGGTTGCCAGGGGGTGAGGAGGCTCAGGGCAGAAAGTGAGTGTGGATACAAAAGGGCAACATAAGGGATTCTTGTGATGATGGAAATGTTCTGTATTTTTACTGTATCAATGTCAATATTTGGATTGTGATATAGTATTCCAGTTTTTGAAGATTTTACTATTCAGGGAGAATTGGATAAAAGATGCATGGGATTTCTTTGTATTTAAAAAATAATTATTATTTCTAGTTTTATCGAGATATTATTGATATGTAATTACTAATTAAACAAGAAAGCCATTAGATTGAAATGGCTTTAATGCCTTAGTAACCTACATAAGGGAACTAAGACCTAAGTCTGAAATGCCTTAAGATTAGGAAGTCAAAACCTAAAGACAACTAATCACAAACAGCCAACTAGCTTTTCCCAAATAATGCATCTACTTAAACTATAGTCAATCAAATTATTTCCTTACTTTGCTTTCACCTCTTCTCTATTAAAGCTTTTCTCCTGGACCTTGCTGGTGGGGAGCTCCTAACCACTTCTAGTTTGGTAATTCAAACTGATTTTTGCTCAACTAAATTTTTAAGAGTTTAATATTGCCTCAGTTTATTTTTTAACATAACATTGTGTAAGTTTATGGTGTTCAACATGATAATTTGATAAATGGATATTTTGCTAAATGAGCACCACAATAAGGTTAGTTAACATCTCTATCATCTCACACAATTACAATTTTTGTGTGTGTGTGAACTTTTAAGATCTGTTTTCTTAGTAACTTTCAGATATGCAAGAAAGTTTTGTTGTTAACTATAGTCACCATCTGTATATTATATCTCCAGATCTTATTCACATGCATCTATAATTATTTCAGAATAAAAGTTTAATTAAAACTAATATTAGGTTTACTTGAACAATATAATATTTACTCGAACATATAATAAAACACAAGAGTGGTAATAACATAGCATCTTATAGAACAGGGATCAGTAAACTATGGCTGGTAAGCCAAGTTTGGCTCACTGCCTGTTTATTTTTGCAAGTAACCTTTCATTGGAACCCAGCTATGCTCATCAACTTATCTATTGTCTATGGCTGCATTTGCAATACAATGGCAAATTTGAGTGATTGCATTGGAAGCTATGACCCGCAAAGCCTAAAATATTTACTATCTTGCCCTTTACAGAAAATAATTTGCTGACCCCTAATCTAGAATGCAAGCTCCTCAAGAGCAAGTAAAATATCTTGTCAGCTTGTTTATCACTGTGTGCCTGGCATACTGCCTACCACATTGCAGCTGCTAAATAATCATTTGCTGGATTAAGGAAGCAACATATCATGAAAATGTGAGTTTGCTATGGAGAGAATGATTGAAAAAATTAAAAACATCATCTTGGGTTCATGACCACATTTTCTGAAGGCTTTGCAATTGAAACACAAAGATACCTGCCCTTTTTAGACTGATAAATGAAGAGGGTTGAAGGTCTCACATAAGCTTACAGTAGCTACATGAGACCAATGTAATGGAAAGAACTTTTAAAGGCATTAATTAACTGTGTATAGGGTCTAATGTAATTCTAATTCACCATTAGTCAGGCATATTATTTCCTTTTAGGTGCGTAACACATAGCAATAGTTCAGTCTTTGAGGTATGCTTATAGTTAAGTCACTAAAACTGATGAATTTGATCAGAAGATTTCCATCTGTTTATGACAAAGTCAGCTTATTATCTCATTATATTGACATCTCACCTGTTCAAGAGAAGAATCATTAAAAACAGGAGTGAGAAAATTCAAATGTTTAAATTGGCTATGGTTTTGAAATTTTGATTATACCAATGAAGCTTTTGATTTAAATGGACTCTTTAGCAAATATTCTGTAAGGTGAAATGTCCTTTGATAATATAAGCTTCTAATTTGTTAGCTAAAATTTGACTTTCTCCAAGGGAGGGATAATTTTATTATACTGGAGTCTCAAGAATAATTTCCAGGGAATATGGTTGGTATAGGGAAGATATAAACAGAGTTTGGAGCCAGAAAAAACTGGATTTAAATCTCTGGGCCAGGAACAATTTAATTATCCCTGCTGTGGCTCATTTGAAATGAGAAAATGATTCCTGTCTCATAAGGATGTTCTGAGGATTAAATAAGAATAAAAAATGCTTAGGATTTGCTATATACTCCCAGATACTCATCAAATGTTAGTGCTCTTTTGTTGACTAAAGAGGAAGGAGACATGAGGTAAGAAGGAAGGTGTTCCAGGTGACTGCAGAAAAAAATACTGTCCTCTAAGTGACAATGTCTCCTAGCTATTTCCATGGGGGATATTAGGACCATTATTTGTATTGCACCTGAAACGTTGTTGTGCAGTCTATCTAAATAATGGGTCTGCATGATATTTCCGAAGGACCATTTTATTCATGGAACATAACAAAGCTGCCTAAGCAAAACAAACAAATCTCTCTCCTTAGTGTGGTGTATTGGGCTAAAGAGAAGTTTCCACTAAAACTTTCCTTTGCAGATTCTGGCATAACATGAAGACTGAGTAGCTGACAAAAGCCTGCTGACACTACCGGAATCCATTTATCACTTGATGCACCCCTCCATTTTTGTTATTCTGTCTCAACACATAGGCAAATGGTGACCAAAATCATTTGATTAAAATGTTTACTTTTAAATAAATTTTTGTTACAAAGCCTTGATTGCGACAGGAGTTAAATAACAAAAATTCAAATGAGTAAATTTTAAAGATTTAATTGGATTTATTGAATGATTTAAGAATTGGGCAGTATCTCATCTAGCAAGTAGAAAGGAGCACCAAAGAGCTGTACAAAATAGAAGGTTTTTAAAGACCTAAAGGAGGCCAACAATGAAAATTATTTGCAAGGAATGCATTGTTTAAATTTTTTTAAATTTTTTATAGTGATTTTAAAATTTTTTATTAAAGTTGGCATGCAATACTATATTAATTTCAGGTGTACAACATAGTAATTAGACATTTATATCTTACAAAATGATCACCTCAGTAAGTCTAGTGCCCATCTGACACTATACATAATTATTATACCGTTATTGATATCTTCCTTATGCTATACTTTACATCTCCGTGACTATTTTGTAACTGCTAATTTGTACTTATTAATTTCTTCACATTTTTCACTCGCCCACAAAATCCCCCCTCCCATTTGGCAGCTCTCAAAATATACTCTGTATCTATGACTTCGTTTCTATTTTGTTTGTCCATTTATTTTGTTCTTTAGATTCCACATATAGTTGAAATCATATGGCATTTGTCTTTCTCTGTCTGAGTTACTCCACTCAGCACAGTATCCTCTAGGTCCATCCATGTTGTTGCAGGTGGCAAGATTTCATTCTTTTTTATAGCTGAGTAATATTCCATTTTATATATGTACCACTTCTTCTTTATCCATTTATCTTTTGATGGATATCCAGGTTGCCTCCATATCTTGGCTATCACAATTATGCTGAAAGTAATATATGGATTCCCATATCTCTTTGAGGTGCTGCTTTGGGATTTTCTAGATAAATACCCAGAAGTGAGATTGCTGGGTCCTTCCTCGTCTCTTGTTATAGCTTTTGTTTTAAAGTCTATTTTGTTTGGTGTAAGTATTGCTATCCCAGGTTAGTTTCTGTTTCCATTTTTATAAAATATCTTTTTCTGTCCCTTTACTTTCAGTCTGTGGGTCTTTCGATGTGAACTGAGTCTCCTGTAGAAAGCATACGTAAGGGTCTTATTTTCTTATCCGTTCAGCCATCCTATGCCTTTTGATTGGAGCATTTAATCCATTTACATTTAAAGTAATTGTCGATAGAAATGTAGCTATTGCCATTTTATCATTCATATTTTTTATCCTTTTTTCTTTTTCCTCCCTCTTAAAGAAGTCCCACTACCGTTTGCTGTAATACTGGCTTGGTGGTGATGAACTCCTTTAACTTTTTCTCGTCCGGGAAGCTCTTTACCTGTCCTCGAATTCTAAATGATAGCTTTGCTGGATAGAGTAATCTTGGTTGTAGGTCCTTGCTTTTCATCACTCTGAGTATTTCATGCCAATCCCTTCCAGCCTGCAAGTTTCTGTTGAGAAATCGCTGACAGTCTTATGGGAACTCCCTTGTAGGTAACAAACTAATTAATTTTCTTCTGCTGCTTCTAAGATTCTCTCCTTGTCTTTTGCCTTTGGCATTTTAATTATGATGTGTTTTGGTGTGGGCCTCGTTGGGCTCATCTTGTTTGAGACTCTCTGTGCTTCCTGGGTTTGTATGTCTATTTCCTTCACCAGGTTAGGGAAGTTTTCTGTTATTATTCCTTGAGATATGTTTTCAATTCCTTGCTCTCTCTTCTCCTTCTGGTATCCCTATGATGTGAATTTTGGCATATTTGATGTTGTCCTAGAGGTCCCTTAAACTATCCTCATTTTTTTTTGGATACCTTTTTTCTTGTTGCTATTCTGATTGGGTGTTTTCTGCTACCTTATCTTCTAAATTGCTGATTCAATCCTCTGCTTCACCTAATGTGTTGATTTCCTCTAATGTATTTTTCATTTTAGTTATTGTATTCTACATTTCTGACTGGTTCTCTTATATACTTTTTATCTCCATTTTTATGTTTCTTATCTCTTCGTTTAAATTCTCGCCGAGATCACTGAGCATCCTTATCACCAGTGTTTTGAACTCTGCATCTGGCAGGTTGCTTATCTCCGTTTCGTTTAGTTTTTTTTCTGGAGCTTTGCTCTAATTTTTTACTTGGGACATTTTTCTTTGTCTCCCCATTTTGATTGCCTCACTGATTTGTTCCTATGTATTAGATAGAGCTGCTAGGTCTCCCAGGGTTAGTAGAGTGGCCTTATATAGTAGGTGTTCTGTGGGGCCCAGTGGCACATTCTTCCCTGGTCACCTCAGCTGGGTGTTCTAGGTGTGTCCCTTGTGTATGTTGTGAATACCCTCCTGTTACAGTTGGGCCTTGGTTGCTGTTTGCATGTCAGTGGATGGGATTGACCCTCAGGCTAATTGGTTGTTAGGACTGGCCATTACTACAGTTGAGGCACTGTTATGCAGGGGCTGACCCTATGGAGCAGGATTTGCTTTAGCAGGGCTCTGGTACCTGCCCAGTCTGACCTCTGTGTCATTCTCAGATGTGGCCCTTTGTGGTGCTCTGGCTTGTTCTGAAGCTGACCACCCAGTTGTCAGCCCTAGGGTCTTCTAGGAATGGCCCCGCCATAGGTCATGTTCAGCCACAGCCTGTGCCCTGCCTGAAGCCACCTGGCATTAGCCACAAAGCAATCTGCAGATGGCCATTACCCCAACTGAGCTTGGAGGTGCCTCCCGAGGCCAAGCTGCAAACTGTGGCTGGCTGCTGCTAATGGTGGACTTGGGGCTGTTCAGCAAGAAGTATGGGACATGCTGAAGCCAGATGCTGCTTGTTTGGGTTTTGTGAATCTTTGAGAGATTTTAAGAATGTCTGCAGCATGAGCTAAGACAAGCCGTTTGTATGGAAATACCACTGGAGTTGGCTTGGGTGGGCCCACAAGTTGGTAGGGGCAGGGTCTCAGGGAATCACCCGGATGGGGCAACCAGTGTTAGCCTAGTTGACAGAGACTCAGATATAATGGCTGCCTGTGTTTGCACGGTGGGAGTGAGGAGGACTCAACAGAGAAACAATGGATTGTGCCAGTACTTCTATCTGGGAGAAAGCTGCCCTTCTAGTCCTTGCCCTGAGGCTAGTCAACTCAAGACCTCTGTGTATATTCCTGGTGCTGGAACTCAGAGTGAATGAGTTTTTCAGTGAGTAATTTCCCACACTGTAGGCCCTTTAAGAGGAATGCCTGTGACTTCAGTCACCCTCCATTTCACACAGCCACAATCTTCACTGGTTTCACAGGCAGAAGTTGTAGGAACTTTTCTTCTTGGCACTGGAACCCTGGTCTGAAAAGCCTTGTGTGGTGCTGGGATGCCTCGCTATTCCAGGGGGAACTCTGCAGCCGAGTTATCCCTACTGACTTTTAACCACCACACTCAGGTGTGACACTAGCCAATTTCCTGTCTCTATCCCTTCTATGAGTCTCGAGGTGGCTTCTCTATGTCCTTACTGTAGAACATCTGTTCAGCTGGACTTCAGGCAATTCTCAATGGTGATTGTTCTGTAGTTTAGTTTTAATTTAATGTGGTCGTGAAAGTAGGCAAGCACAGCATTTACCTACTCCACCATCTTTACCAGAAATCCCTAGGAATGCATTGTTTTTGGCAAGATTGTTTTCCTAAGGAGAAGGAAGGTCAATTAGGTGAATTATCTCACTAGTGCTGACCAGGTAATTCCAAGTTGACTTGTTAAAAGTTAAATTTCTGGAAAGCTGAAACTGCAATTAGATTTAATATTAAATCTTGGTTAGATGATGTGGGACTTAGCAAAAGTGACTCCATTTTAGGCCTGTTTTTTTTTTTTTTTAAACAGTGCTACACAATAAAAAACAATATTCTTCGATAGACAGTGTTTTGTACTTTCTAACACTGAAGGTTTGACCTTGAGTTAGTTTCTGCAGCAACACTATAGTTACTGTTAGTTTTACAGACTGCCTGTCAATGACAGTGGCCATTTTATGAATTCAGCATGAAGCAAAATTATGATGAAGCACGTTTACCATGGAGAGCAATTTATTATTATACTAACCATGTTTAAGGAGAAAATGTGACAAAAAGAAAGGTAGACAGAAGGTACTGTGACTATTTACAGATTATTACCTTACCTAAACTAAGGAAAAATAATAAAGCAAATTTTAGACTGTAGACTGTGTCAGGTCTGGATAAATAGCTAATATAAAAACTCAAGCTTACCAATGGCAGAACTGCATAGCAGCCACCAGACAAGGCCAGTATGGTGCATACACCAGTTTTGCATTTTTAGGAAATCTTTTTAAATGATTAAATGCAGCCAGTATTTCTTTTCCATTTTCTTTTGTAGCTCTATTTGTCATATTTGTAATATCCAAGACCAAAAGCCACATTGCTAGGAAAATAACCCACCACAGAACTCCTATTTTCTCTTCCCCAAATGGCCGTTAGTTTCACTCTGAATTATTATATTCACTTTACAAATGTTGAATATTATAGAAAGAAATAGAACTGAGGAATGGTGTACTTCCAGCTGGTATGTTAATTGGACACTGTTTATTCAACAGCAGCATTAAGAATATAAAAACCTCATCACTAGTGCTCTCTGAAAAGTCTTTGCAAATAATAGCACTTATATAAAACTTAAAGCCTGAATGTTTCTTGTTTATGAGTAACATAGTATTAGCATATTAAAATCAGTATTAACCAGTGCTGGAATTGTGTGCAGAAGCCTGTCAATGTACTAATGTTAGTAGTCTTAGAAACTCCACATCTGCCACAGGATTAATTACTCACATAAAACATTATCATTTCCCCATATCTCCTATGAGAAGGAGCGGCTGCTGGAGTGATTAATGGCTCTGAGTGATATACAAAGGAATAAATGGGAATGTTACCCAGTGGATTGAGAGATCTGCTCTTGATTCGTATTAGAACAAGGTGAAGGACCTCGGTGGTGTAACATTTATTTCTCAAGGCCCATAGGCAATTAAAAGAAATGTCTGGCACAAACTCTGAGAAACTGTTTAAATGGCCAAGACTGCCTTCCCCTGGAGGCCTTTATGTAGGAGGAGATGAGGTTGGAGGTAAAGGCAGGTCACAGTGAACCTGGCCACTAGGGGTAGGTGAACTAGCTGCTGTTTATCGATGCCAGGTTTTCTAGGTCCTCCAGCCCTTTATTTCTCATTCAGTGAATAGCTCAGGTCACTTCCAGGGTCTGCACTGGCTTCTCTCTCTCTCTTACCACTATACTTTCTGCGTGATGTCAAGCTGATGCAAATTCCATTTTGAGAGGATGGAGGCAAAGAAAAGTAAAAGCGATTGAAAGACAATTTATTGTTTACAATTAAATCTAAAAGATTATAGTTCAAAGGTGAAAACCCAGCCTGCAATTAAGGCTAGTGAGAAGACTTAAATAAGCTATTATATGACAATTAACACAAATGGGAACAGGAGATAATCTATAGATTGCATCCCTGAGTATCCTTCGTGTTGTCCATCATTCCACTCAAACTCCTTTGTCAATCCCTAAACCACCTCCATTTTTCAGTAATTGGCCCACTTGTTCTTGGTTCTTCTGTGTTTCAAATAAGAGTAAAACTGACTTTTCAAACAAAACTAATCCTTAGATTTAGAAAATTCATTCCATTTCAGTTTCTACCTTCCCTTTATTTTCCATATACCTCTCTTTTGGGGGACGGATTCCCACAATTGAGACTTGGGAGGTTAAAGCTATAGCTAGTACTAAAGAAGCCGAGATAATTTTCAAAGTCTTTTAGCATATTATAATTAGAGAAGCAATTACAGTAAAGTTGGTGATAATTTAAATTTGATCAGCTGGATATCAGATGATGAGTTGTTTGGAACTGGCAAATCTGATTAATATCTACATGGTGAGCAGACTTGCCTTTCAGTTAAAAAAAAAAAAGATAAAACTTGGCCACCTGGTTGGCCAAATTCATAAGCCTGTGATCCTGTGGAAATGCTATATATGCAGGTGAACACAAAGCTTAACACCGTGGGTCTTTTGGGGAGAATTACATTGACTGTGCATTCTGTTGAGTTCCCTCCTATACCTCTTTGCCTTCATTAAATTTCTGTTGCATTAAGCATTTAAATGCTACTCTTTTTCACAGAAGACCTTGGAAGAAACTACTAGAACCTGATATTGTATTCTTATAGCATCTACATTTTTATCTCGCTTGCTTGTTCTTTTTCGTTAGATAGATCCAGTGTTGTCTGCTGGCATTCTGGTTTTTCAAAAGACTTACATAAACCTCCCTGGAATAATCTCAGCCCTAAGGATGGAGGTAATAAGGAAAGGTGGGAGGAAGAGAAGAGAGAGAGAAGGAGAATGCAAATGGAATAAATATGTATAATTGGGAAATTCCGAATTGAATCTGAAGATTTGAGTTGTTGTTACTGGGATCCCAAGACCTGTGTTGAAACTTGAATTTGAGGATTAAATCCTAACTATTTTATAGAATTCAAGTGAGCCATTGGTGTCGAATTCTAGGACTTTGACTTGAAAATGGTTTAAATTATTTAAATTAGAGCATCACAGGGGACTCACAAGGTGGCATAAAAATGTCCCTGAGACCCTATTGCACATGCATCATGACATTACCAGCCTTTAAATGTGGTAGTGCTGCTACTTAAGGCATTGAAATTTTGTTTTATTTTGTGTCTTTTATATGAGAAATCTGTATCCTTGGTGATTTAATACTACCCCCCTTTGGTTTTAAGTTTTAGGAAGCAATAGATTTAGTCAATGTAATTTATCAAGCCCTAAACAAAAACATTAAAAAAATCTAGCAGGAATTGTGGCTCCCTTTCACTCTCTCCTTTGTAATTCCAGTTATAGGGCTTATTATAATAAGTAAAAATCCTCTGAAGTTTATGTCTTCTATTACATACTACTAGTTCTTCAAAATCCATGTACATATTTCTACCAGAAATGCTAAACCTTTGAGAGAAGCAGGTCTGATGATTGAGTGTCTGGCTGGAAATCATTTACTATCGATGGTCACTCAGCTCAAGATTGTATCGCTGAAATGACTTAGGAAGAAAAATCAATAATACTCACATATTGTGCAGTCTTCTTAGAGGATCATCTGTTTTACCTCGCAGAAGTATTCCTTGCTCCAGATCATTCTTTTGAAATAAAAGCAGAATAAAAGGCAACCTAAATCATAGCTCATTTTCTCTTATGCCTTTATTTCAAGTTCCCCCCTTTTCTAGGGGGGAGGGGGGAGGAAAAACAAGTCTCCTCTTGTTTTTAAGGAGCAAAATCATGAAGAAATAGATAGGAGAAGATGCAACTAAGATGGAAGGCTAATGTGGGTTTGTGTGATAATATTCCAATTGCTCATGTTTTCAACTGAGAAAAAAAATTCACTTGGGGTATATTTAATAATATCTCACTTTCAACATGATTGGACAAAGGAGGAACAGTTTTATCCCTGTGGAATGGCTTTCATGACTGGAGGATTGACTTTGATGTTACACACACACACGCGCACACACACACATACATGTCACACACGGGGCATAGTGGGTCACCATAGCTCCCATTCTCAGGTAGTTGCTCATACCTCCATTGTTCCCTAAATTTAATTCTTATAGATTTATACCCAGCCTGGATCTGAAACAAATTTCACAGCAGGGTTTTGATGAAATGTGTTGGGAGTGGGCCTATGTGATCTGGGAGAGGAACAAAATAACTTATTGGACTTTGAAATTGGAATCCATTTGGAGCACATATACATCAAAAGGTGGAAAAAAGAATCAACTGAACCAGTTTTCTCTTAGTTGCTCAAAAGGAAAAGTTTAGAAGAATAGCCTAATCTTTGGGTTGATTTGGAACTCTCCTTGGTGCTGAGAAAGCCCTGTGGCAATGGTCCCCACATTGCTGATTTAAGTGTGCCTGACGATTATGCTAGACAGTAATTCTCGTAGTGGGGTTGCGTGCTATGGGGGTGCAGGAGGCTATTTTATAAGGAACAAGGACACAACATTAAATAAGTTTGAATTCATGGTGTGAACATTATTCTTTTTGAAAGTCTTCATCTCTACTCACCATCATTGCTCATGTGACTGGTAGAATCCAGATGATCTCATCTCTTTCCATCTCTATCCTTCTTCTCTTCTTTCTATATTTATTTTAATGAAATGAAAGCTCTAAGTATATTTATTCCTTTATTTTACCTGCATCTCTGATCATTAGCTTTGGAGGATTTCAGCTCTGGTTTTCATTGGAGAGACCTAATGCGTACCCCGATAGAAAGGATAAAGAATGATTTCATTCTACCACTTTATTCTGTTTTTGACACCTCCATCTTGTATTTGCTTTAGTTGAACCATTCAGCTCGGTAATATCGAACTCAGCTTATAGAAAGTCAGGGCTCACTTTGATTTTCAAAAATGTGCTTTCAGATATTGCTCTTTGTCTATAATGTGTGGTTCCATTTCCAACTGGTAGCAGAAATGCCTACATGTCAGTGAAAATGGTGTTCTAATAGCTTCCTGTGTCCTAGAAACAGAAAAATTAAAGCATTACAGCCTTTTCTGTTACAGTGCATGTTTATTTAATGTGAATTGGCTGTAACACTATTGGTAAATAGGGAACGATGTTGGTATAATGCAGAGGTGATGTTGACTTGCACTGCATTAATGTTTTGAAGTAATTATAATCAAGATCACCACAACAAAAGAGAAAGCTTTGGCCAGATAGGAAAACTTCAAGAAAAACGCTGAAAATCCTGTAAAGGATTGACCTCCTTTAGCCCTAGTGACAATTAGGTTAGTAACTTCAAGAATGGCTACATTTTTCAGTGTGTTAAGCTATCTGTGGAGGCTGAGACTGCAGATAAAGAAGCTAAAAAGACATTTCTTCCTGTATTAAAACAAAAGATCTGATTTTCAGTTTCAATGAAACTGGTCTCTATTATTAGCACATGCCTCCAAGGACTTATATCTGTAAGGAGGAAGTCCGGGCTGCAGGTTTAAAACTGCAAGTGAGCAACTGATTGTGGTGCTGGGTGCTAAATGCCAGTGGAAAGTTAACTGCCTATATATTTATGAGAGTTGTTATTCTTTTTGTTAGAGCTTTGGTGGGAAAGTTCTGTAAATTTTTGTTTCAGTTTCCCCAACACTACTTTCCCACAAAGCCTTGTTATTTTTAGCATGCAATTTAGGGGTATATGTACATAGAGTTATCACAGAAATGCCTGTAAAACATCTTGAATAGTTCAACTTCATATCCTTGGACATGAATGCAACCAATATTTCACCAGTACAGAAAAAGCAACTCAAGACAGCACTCTATAGAAGTATTTCAGTGAGAGGTGCTTAGCAACGTCCAGGGCCTCCAGCATTCAGCACGTGGTGCCATAAATGCGCGTGGGCACATACACTACTGATCTATCCTGTGGGAGGGAGATGCTGCTGGCTGGGTTTAAGATTATTTAAGAAACTTTCAATCTAGGAGAGTTAGCTTTTGTTCCTCAATATGCTCTCTGTTGTTTGAAATCCAAGTAATCTCTCTTTTGAGTGTTGTGCCTGCTGTGTGGTCCATGCTGCTATGTTTCTATCTAGAAACAGCAGAAAAAAAGACGGAATTTTAACAACTTGGAAAGTGGAGTGCATGCCCCTCAATTTATGTTTGTATTCTATTTCTCAACTTCTACAATGTAAAGAGAGCCAGATTTCAGTTTAACTCAGCCACTAATGAGTTGTGTGACATTGGTCAGGTGACTTCACACCTGGGGTTTGGTTCCCAAAAACTGAAAATGAGGATAGCTTTTTAATCCCAACACCCTTTCTTGGCCTGACATGTAAAACACCTTGTCAGTTACCCTGCCCCTTTATGTGAGGTCTCAGAATAACTGTCACACCTACAGTCTTTCTTCTGTTTTTGGTGTCACTGGGTCTGGCTGGTGATTGGTGCCCCATCCAGCAGCCAACTCATAAGCTGGCCTGTGGCCGGCCTATCGGGGATGTGGCCTGAGGGCTCAGTCCAGCTCCTCCTCATGAGCTAACCAATTAGCCATATCACTTGAGTAGCCTGAACTCCAGATATTCAGAATTAATCGCTAGCAGCAGGAGCAGGTGAACCAGAGACCCAGCTACAGGGAGAGCTGCTGCATTATCCACCCCTATGAAGCACTGGTGTGAGGAACAGCAGAAGTCAGCCCCTGAGGGGACAAAATGGCTTGAAGTCTGGTGTTGCATTGTGTCTTGGGTGATATTCTGGTCTCTGAAACTTGGCTGGGTTGAATCGGGATGATTTCTTGATTTCTTAGCTTTCTGATGAATTCTTATCTAAGAATGTGTTTTACCATTGACTGGCTCAGGGCTGAATGACTGGTTCAGGGCTGAAGGTGGGTAGGGGTAGAGCTTGGGGAAGTTTGAGCCCCAGTTTCCTCTACATATACATCCTTCTTTGAAGGTTCAGAGTTATTGAAACTTTGCATTGTTCTTCCAGAGGGTCACCAAGGATGTGACTGTTATCATGGCAAGCCTTTGTGGGGAGAATTGGGAATGGAAGGCAGCACTGGGAAGGGAGAGAGATGCATGCTCAGAGTGGGGACTGGACAGTCTGCGAAGGCTGTCTGGTTCCCAGGGGGTACAGGCTCCTGGTGATAGAAGACATATTGAAATAGGAATGGCAGAGAAAGAAGGTAAGGGAACCTGGTGTCGCTACTGCCTCATGGTCATTCCAAGCCCCTCCCCATTGCAGGCCTGTATGTCCCCTTCGTTTGGTTCTCTGCTCATCACCCCTCTCTCCCCCAGCCTTGAGAAGCCCAAAGTTATGTTGATGTCTACATGGGCAAAAGGATGGTAGTTCTTATTCCTCTTGCTTTTTATATGTTTTGAGTCCTGTCTATTACTCTAACTTTAGGATACTAGAACCTTGAGACCCAATCCAGTCAGAGACTTCCTCTTTCTTTGCTTTTTGCTGCAGCACCTTTCCCTGGAGGCAGTGAATGCTTCCATGAGAAACAAGTTAAGGGAGTGAGGCTGATAGGGGAGTTTATATCATAAGGAAAAAAAGGATAAAAAGAACTCTGGTTAATTAACATGTGCAACAAATCCCATGACCTTTTGGAAGTAACCCAAGCACATGTCTCTTTTGTGCATCTTGAAAGAACCTAACATACTTTCTGTGAGTCTCTACAGAGCAAAAGGTTTCCAGACCTCAGAGAATGGGCCATCTACTTCAGGTAATATGATAGGTTATAGTATATCTAAGTTACTTGGGAGGACTTTGAAGTTTGGTAAGCTATGACCTGTAATACTAAAATGGAAAAGGATAAATGGAGATCATTAAAGCCCTAAGAAATTGATCAAATAATACCTTGTACATTAGACTTCCACTTAGGAAGAAAAAATAAGTTTAACAATTTATTCATATAGCCAAAGGAAAGAAAAACTTGGGAATGAACAAAATCAACAGGGGAGAATCTCTGATTTGAAGTGTGAAAGCAACTGTATGTTGTGTTAAAAACACCCACCAAGCTTTCTCTTGAATATACTCAATTATAGGTGAAGTTCCTAATGAAGATGAACAATTGTAATCAAATGGAACTAGCTAGAGAGGACCTCAAGGCCAGGGGCTATATTTACCAAAGAAGCTTTGAAAAATAACAAAAATATATAATGATGACATCTTCCAGTTTTTGAGAAGTGCAATTATGATCACCTGGTATATGTATTGCTCCTTTTGTAAATAGTTGCCAGCAAATACAAATCTTTTCTGTTATGCAACTTGAGTCAATTAAATGTTTTGCACAAGGAATAGTAATGGGCATTGTAACAGAACACAATGCACAGTCTCCTTGTGAAGAGCTCAGTCTACTAGTTCACAGGACACCACATGGCCCAGGCAGGTAGAATCCTTTAAGAAAGTTAGTATGCTGCAGACAGAAGACAAGGAAAAAGGTTATTCACATTCCATGGTTACTCACCAGGTAAAAATGCAAAGAATTCGGAGGTACTACTAAAAGGAAATGTGTCTAAAACATACAGAAAGTCATATTTGTGGCTCATTATAATTAAATCTTACACCAACACCTTGTTTCCATTTGTAAACTTGTCCTGACTCCATAACAAATATAAAGATACATTAACTCTATTAATCAGGATTTTTACTTTAATGTTTTTCAAGAAATAAATGTCCATAATCATTTCACCACGAGCTTATACATCCAATTGCCTGGCACTACAGTTATAGATATATATCATCACATTGATGGGATTATAACCAATTAAGTATAGCTGCTATAACTGATTCATCTTTGAATCTCCCACAGTGACTCACGCATTAAGGGATCAGCAAATATTTGCTGAACTGAACATATTTTTATTAATCCTCATGTAATCTCTCTTTGTCTCCCCAAAACTCTGTAATGCATTTAATTTATTTAGTCAATATTTATTGAACAGCTACTACATGCTGTGGCAGGGACTGTATAATACATGTGAGAGAGTTGAAGGGATATGATCTGTTACTATGTTAGTCTTTAGCGCCTCTCCTGAATGGAGCCTCTCACCTAGAATCAGAGGGCATGGGGCCAAAGGACTCTAAAGAGAGGCGCTTAAATATCTCTTTTCCAACAAATTACCCTAATGTGGTATGTCATGAGAGCTGAGATAAGTTCTTTATGCTTCAATAATTCAGTGTCTGGGAGAAGACCCCGATTATAAAAACCAGTGGGCTGCCTGCTGTTTTCAGTGTGGGATCCTAGGTCATTCCTGTGAAGATCCAGAGACTGCTCTCCAGCTCTACGTGGGACACAGCTGTCAACACCCTTGCTGTTTAGATTCTCTGAGATCAAAGCCATTGAGAACCCAGTCTACTGGCTGAACTTGGCATATTGTCAATGCTAGTTCCACTTTTTCTCTCTATATTGATGAAATAAACAAAGATGGTCTCATTTTAATTTTTCCTCTGACTTCGAAAGAACAATAACTTCAGGGTTGGGACTCTACAGGGGCACTCTACTGATTTCCAGACTAATTCGATCCCTCTCCCCAGCTCCTTTATCTCTCTTTCCCAGTGTCCTTACTCTTCCAAAGAACAGAAATGTTGATCTCACTTGTTTTCAGTAGACCCTGGGATATATTGATTCCTACTCAGTCCTTTTTCTGCACTGCTGGTGGCAGAACATATCTGCTCAGGGACAATTGTTGTGCACTAACACCTTGGAGAAATGTAACGAGGGAAGGAAGGTGTAATGGGAAGAAAGAGCTACATGGGGAAGAAAGCTATGCTGCACACAGCCCCTTCAGGAGCGGACTTAAGCTGATGTGACACATAAAAGGGCTTGACAGTAGAGTAGGAGGAACGAATGGGGTGCTCAGGGAAGAACAGATGTGTTGAATAGTGAGAACTTTTGTAGGTCTCAACAACACATTGATTGCCTTGGATGAGATACGATATAGTAGGAATTAGATTTCACTGGAAACTATGGCCTGAAGGATGTCAGCTGAGTTTGTCTTGTGGCTCCAGTCCTGGCACAGAAACTGGGAAAGGAGAGAAAAGGCAACTCTTATAACTAAGGAATAGGTAGTCCCTAACATGCAGCATGGAATCAAATGGTATTATTTTAAAATTTATGAGAACATGTTCATTGCTACTCCAGACGAGCATCTCTTTTCTATGTAAGAGCTTGGAGAGTTGGGACTGCTTGGAAAATGACAAATAGAAATCTCTGGTATAAGCATCTGACCCCAGTCACTGGAGCAACCAGTCCTGCCTCATATCATAGTTACTTTCCCCTTTTCAGTGTCATCAGTATACCCTCAAGTATCATAGAGTCACCTAAAATTAATTTCTATTCTTCCTTTTAACTGAACTTCCACATAATTTGTTTTGTATGCTTATTAGCTGAATATAAATTTTTCATTTATTTTCAGCCCCCTAACTCATCAATTAAATACTTTCCTATGTCCAATTTCCACACAAGAATAATACATAAATCTCTACCTAGGAGCTATCTTTGGAATTATCCTACTAACAGTTTTCTTAGTCACCCTATATAACAAAATCTCCTACATCTTCTGAAACCTAGCCTACTGATATTTTAACTATGTTTTGGTATATAGCCCGTGGGAAAAAAATAAGTTCAGATCCCTACAAAGATGTTTGGAATATGAAGCATTCATCTTAGGAATAATATATTTATTAAAACAGAGATGGGCATTTTAAATGAAATGCCTACTTGTCCAGTAACATACATTTTTATAATTCTTAGGTCAGGAATCTCAAGAAGGATTTGGGATGAGAAAGTTTCTTTTGATTTTCAGGGGAGGACAGCAGTAGGGCAGAGAGTAGGGATGGGGTAAGCCTGTGATGATGAAGTTCAACCACGGAGAGGACTACTCGGGCCAATTTTTTTTGCCTGCTTCCTGCCGGAAATCCTGGTAAATCTCAGAGAAGCCATATGGAATTGGCCATTGGCTATATCTCTTACCCAAAAGGCTTCTTGACTTACTCACTATTTCTGGGGTAATCTTCAGAGCTTACTCTAGACAAATGTCAATACTAACTTTCACAGTTGCTCTGAAGGAATTTTGGTTAGGATGCTTCTTTAAGAAGGGACCACATTGTATCTGATGAGAAATTACCTATGTATTGAAATCAATTCTTCCATAATAATCTGGAGAAGTAAGTTTCCTAGGATGGGCTAATTGACTAAGTTGTTTATTTAAGGAGGATAAAGATTGAGGAGAGACAATGAGACTGAAAGTAAGGGAAAAACACAACCTGAAAATAGTTTTTTCTTTTTTTTACCTTACAATTTATAATACGATTTTATAAATACAATATTTAGGATAAAAATAAGAACAGTGGTTGTTAATTTTGCATTGTCCGTATATATGAGAGGTATTAGGTAAGACATCAGTATGGCAAATAGAGACCTCTCCCTCTCCAGCTTCCAATTTCTTTCTCTCCGATGTCTTAGGCCTTTGCAAATTTCTCTCTTTGTCCATCTGGTAAACCTCCATTCACCTAGGAAGCTCAGCTCATTTTTCACATCCTTAGTGAAATAGTCCCTGGCCAGGTTCTTCTCTACAAAAGTTGGCTGCTCTTCTTTTGTCTCTCAGGGTGCTCCTGTGTTGGTGTACCCTACACCCCATTGCGGAAATGGCTCAAGTATTAGACTGTGCACTTTACATAGTTGGGGACTGGATTTTATGATTATGTTCATTTTTGTAACTACCCTGCAAGCAGCACAGAACTTGGAAACTGGTAAGAGTTGAAAAAGAGTTTGTTGGGTAAATAAACAAATATTTACTGCATAACTCCACGATGTATGAGGCAGAGCAGGAACTGCATAAGATATTAGGCAAGATTTCAGCCCATTTTGAGCTCATAATCTAGTTAGAGTGGCAAGACAGATGCATCTGAAAATGTAAGTGAACAATGTAAGGCAACAAGTGGTAAAAAGCAAGAGGGATGACTGCAGGGCCACAAATACTAATGTGATAGAGATTGGCATTCCTCCTAGCTGGCATAACAAGCAAATCCCTCGAGCAATTTCCCCGGAGAGAAGTCATCTGTCTCCTTCTTTTGAATTATGAAATTAGTTTATATATCTTTCATGACACTCATCACATTCTACATTGTCATACAGATAGTTGTGTCATGTGTCATCTTTTCTTCCTTGCTAGAGTAAACTTTATTCATTTTTAAAAATATCCTGCAGTGCAGTGTTTAGCCTTGTGTAAAGGATATAGTAGATGCTTAAGTGTGCTCTGTTGAATGAATAAAATACTTGTTCTGGACAGTGAGTGCTACATGAATTCAAGGTAGGAAAGTTCGTGACCTGCTCTTTTGGTCAATGAATGCTTGAAAAGGAGAAGAAATTCAGCTGTGTTTTGACATGAAGTGTAGATTTGTATAAATAGACTCAGGGAAGGCATTCTCTAAAGAGAGTGGTATGAGCAAAGATTTGGGAAGAGGGTTACAGAGACGTGTAGGGGGAAAATGAGTAGAAAGACGACTCAGAAAGGAGAAGAGCATGGTTGATGTGGGAAAGGTGGAGGGTCGATGGTCTGGAATCGATCTGTCTTTTCTGTGTTGAGAACGCCTCCGTTTGTCTGACTTCCCAGGTTTGTTCTTAGTCCCAGCCGATACAGCAAATGTGGATGTGACTTCTGCCCACCCTCACTACTGAGTTGTGGCAGAGAGAGAAGGATGAAAAAGAATAAGAGGAAGCAGAAAAGAGGACAAGAATATGGGAGGGAGATAATAAGTAAATAAATATGGAAAAGGTCTAGTGTAAATTATGAAAGGGTGCTGGAGGGGTCTCGAACTAATCCGCAGCAGTAGTGGCCGGGGCATTCTGAAGTTAATTGAAAGTTGATGGAGTTGCTGAACTGGATAAATTCCAAAATTATGAATGTTTTTTCTTGTTTGCATAGATCTAAAATGACATCTTTTTTCTATGTAAAGCAATTGCTCTATCAGCAGAAAGACTCGTTTATAAAAATGTTGCTGTGATGAGTTTGTAAAACTGTTTGTAAAACTGGTGTTTTTTTCCAAAGAATTAAAGGGACTCAGTGCTTTACATTCTTTGATTATGTTAACGCAAGTGTAGTGTGAGATGGTGGAGTTCAACACCATCACTGTATTAGACATAGGCAGGCTATTCAGTGGCCATAAAATAATAGTGGGGTTTTTTCTGTAGATTTTTCAGTGGTAATTGTATCCATTACTTGAGGGCAGAAAGTGATTGTATACAGGGGTCAGCAGAGCAATCTGCTGGCCACAAACCTCATGGCATCATTGGGAGGTGCATTCATTTTAAGCCTGTTTCCTCTCCTTTGAAGCCGGAAGTTATTGGCTACTGCCTGAGGCCTGTTATGACCATGTGAGGATCAAAAGCCCTGCCAGGGGTGGGAAATTCTTTGTTCCTGGCTCGCTCATAATAGCTTTTTCCTTTTCTTTGACTGAGAGAAGCAAATCAAATAGGATTATCCTAATGGAACAGAAGTGTTTTATATAAAAAGTTCAAAAAAGAAATCCAAACTAATTCCAGTGTCTTTCATTTACTGAATACTGTTTTATTACTGAGCCAAATGGAAAATTTGCTGGTGGCAAGTGGGCCATTTTCTGAGGCTCTAAAAAACCATCCGTTCTCAAATATGACTGATTTACAAGCAAATGTAATGGTCCTTTAACCACAGTAAAGAAGTAAAACAATTTTTTTTTCTAATTCAAAGTTTTTAAAAGTACGAGCTTCAAAGACTGACCTCTGATCAAATTACTTTACTGCAGTTCCAACTTGTTTCAATTGTTATAAAACTACGAACCATATGCCCTAAAATGAGAATAAAGATACACTTAAATGACACCTTCAGGGTATAATAAAGTGTGACACAGGTGCTGAAAGCACAATGCAGTCATTTAAGAATAGAAGCGCAACAGTAAAGTAATAAAATAATGAGTTCTGGGCATCACTGTTTTAGAGAGGAACCTGACGTCTCACAGTTAAATAACACTAACCTCCTGATTGTAGGCATTTTGTGGATATGGAATCCAAGCCAGAGAGGGCTTCCCAACAGTTCTCTCCTGTCTGCTTGGCTCTGAAGCCTCCTTTAGTGGGGACAGGAAGTCAAAGTCATTCTGTGATGGTGTGGGGCCCAATTCTGGAAAAATAAATGGTATTCTTAGAAATCTGACATATGGCACGTGAGGACAAGCTGGGAAGCTGGAATAAAAAACAACGAATGATTCTATGGTGGCATTTTAGCTTTAATTCTTCATCGTGTGACACCTACCTTGGCTATTTTTAAGAAAAGGACAGATCTGAGAGTGCTGTGGGAGTTAGGGGGAGGCTTCCTTCAGCATGGGGGTCAGCAGTGTGCTTGGGTGAAAATTCGGCGGAGTCTAAGGTCTCATGCTACCAGAGAGCAGGTTTGCAAGGCAGAGATAGTAATTGCAGCAATTCGCCCTTTCAGTTAATATTTGCCTGGTTGGCTGCTGGTTTCAATCTCTTTTTCAGTAATTTAGTGAGGAAGTAAGGAAAGGGTGGTTTGTTAGATGGATTGAGTCGATACAGAAGCAGTAAATGGGGAGTTCTGAGGCGAGTCCTGGGGTATGCTGATGGGTACAATTAATGCGGAGAAACATTAGCAAGAGCCTGAGTTCCTTTTCTGCTCTGGACAGAAGACACAAAGTGATAGCCCATGTGATGATTCAAAAGGTAAATTAATGAAAAATCAGACATTTTGCTTAAAAAACATGCATTTTGATTCTCCTGAAACACTAGAAGATAAGCTAGTGTATCTCGTTATATCTGCCCCTTATGATGAGATGTGTATGTTTTCCAGTTCTTTGCATGGCCCCTGTAAACACCTGAGTTCAAAGTCTTGTCTTATGGACTCTGTTTCCTCCACTAGAAATAAAAATAGCTAATATTTTTGGTGCCAGCCTTGTCCTAATTACATTGCCCATATTAATCTATTTAATCCTCACAACAATCTCATGAAGTAGGTACGGCTACCACTAACATTTTACTGATGAAGAAATTGAGGCAAAGGGAAGTCAAGTCACTTTCTCAAGTTCACACAGTGTAAGGAAACTTCCACGAATCATCCTGGAAGGAAAGCTAGGCTTGGTCTGATGCCCTTATTAGTTCTCTTTTTACCGTAGTTTTTTACTTTAACCCCCTAATCCTACAGTTAGTTGATAATATAAGTCAAATGGACATAAAATACTCCAGATGTGTCGCATGAACTAATCCTGTCTATATAAAGAATCAATCACATCTGTAAGGAATCATTTCTTGGGATATATAGGGTAAGACAAGTCTCATCATTTTTCTAACTTCGATGCCATTTTAATATTTGTAACACTAGGTTAAAATAAATAGTTGAGACAGCCTTGAAATGGAAAAGTAAACATAATCATGGCAGCTGCTTATGGTTTACATCAAGGGTCACCAACCCCTGGGCCATGGGCGGTACCAGTCTGTGGCCTGTTAGGAACGAGGCCGCACAGCAGGAGGTGAGCAGCAGGGGAGCCAGCGAAGCTTCATCTGTATTTGCAGCCTCTTCCCAGCACTGGCTCAGCTTCAGCTCAGATCGTCAGGCATTAGATTCTCATAGTAGCACTGGTCCCTGGTGCCAAAACGGTTGGAGACCGCTGGTTTACAGGGTAAGTAGGAATGTGGACAATGGTGCCCCAATTTGGCCTTAATGCTGTGGTTTATAGATTAATCGTCCTTATAAAACGCAAAATATGTTGTGAAAGAGAGATGTGGAGAGAGAACCAGGGAGAGCGCCAGCTAGCGAGGGAGTTTGTGTGCGTGTTACAGACTGAATGTGTTCCCTCAAATTAGCTTGTTGAAGCCCTAACCCCCAATGCGATGGTATTAGCAGGCGGGGTCTTTGGAGGGTGCTTAGGTTTAGATGAGGTCATAAAGGTGGGTCACGGGATTAGCGACCTTATAACAAGAGGAGAAAACATCAGGGTGCTCTGTCTCTGTCATGTGAGGACACAGCAAGAAGGCAGCGGTCTACAAGCCAGCGGTAGGGACCTCATCAGGAATTGCATCAGCTGGCACCTTGATCTTGGACTTCTCAGTCTCCAGAACTGAGAAATAGATTTCTGTGTTTAAGCCACCCAGTTTATGGTATTTTGTTACAGCTGGGCTGACTATGACAGTGAGTATGTATGTGAAGCGGCCCCCTCCTCGGGGCAAGTGGTGTGGCAAGAGCAAGACAAATGGGAAGATGAAAGGGACATAGAGGTGTTTTCCCTGAAGAGAATGCAGCTCAGTTTGGGATCTCAGCCTTTAGGCAGGAGATGAACCCAAGGACGCAGTAGTCATGGAGGTGGCGCCACGGCCTGGAAGGGAACAGGAGAGCAGGCGCAGGACTGAGGTGGGCGGCTCTGCTACGGCTCAGCTCGTCTCATGCTGCCGAAGAGAGTTGGGAATACAGAATTCAAAATAATCTCCTGATTTTTAAAAGTCGGCAGTTGGTTAAATTTTTTCTTAAACACTGCAAAAGCCAAGTAAAACTGTGGTGTTAAATTTGCTTGAGACTATCGGTGAGGTGTGGTCATAGTCAGGTAATACGGGGGCAAGAAAGAAAGGGCATCCCAGGTGGAAGCACCAACACTGGCAAAGATGCAGAGGCAGGAAGGGCCTCGGGCACAACCAGAGCACAGAGCTGGCATGGGGGCCAGTGCCAGTGGAGGCATCAGAGACAGCCACTGGCGGAGCTCAACCCAAGGGAGGATGGAACCCACGTCTTGAAAATCAAGGCATCATGACTTGTAAGGGCTGGGATTTTACCTTGTAACCATTATTGCATATATGGGTGTATTGGGTTGACTGTGTCCCCCTGAAATATGTGTCTCAATCCTTACCCATGTTACCTGGGAATGTGACCGCATTTGGTAACATAGTCTTTGCAGATGTAGTCAAATTAAGGATCTCAGGATGACATCATTTTAGATGTGTCCTGCATCTAATGACTGCTGTCTTTATGTGAGAAAGGAGAGGAAAATTTAAGACACAGACCGTGAGGAAAAATGAGGGAGAAGGCAGAGGTTTTCTGCAGTGAGAAGGCTATATCCAGGGAGCCTCAAGGATCGCTGGCATCCCCAGAAGCTGGGAGAGAGGAGTGACACGCGATCCCCCTCAGAGGCTTCACAAGGGACTAACGCTGCCAACACCTCGATTTTGGACTTCTGGCTTCCAGACTGTGAGAGAATAAATTTCTGTTGTTTTAAGCCGCCAAGTTAGAGGTGATTCATTACAGCGGCCTTTGGAAGTGAATACATTGGCTTCTATAGACAATTTCATTGGAAAATCATAGTGGTAGATGACAGAGAACCACAGAAAGGTTATAGGGTGGGGACTAATGTGCTCAGAGTTGAGGAGTGAGCCCTTCAGCACCTGCTTGGGAGGGAAGCAAGCAAAGGGCCAGAAAAGCCCACTTAGTATCACCATGGGGCTTCAAATGAGAGATGAAGAGGTCCTTGGCAGTGGAACTGGAGATAGAGCAGAAGGGACAGCTTTGAAGAGTATTCCATTTAGAAGGAAAAATTGACAGGACTTGGTGATTACTGTGGGGTGAGTGGCGTAGAAGGTGGGAGATGGCGAGAGGCAGGAGAAAGCTGGAATAGTTATTTTGAGGTCACTAGGAGATGACAATGGTAGTGGCTCTTCCTGAAACAGAGTCTCTGAGAGAAGAAATAGGTTCAGGAGGAAATATGATGAGATTAGTTATGAACAAGTTCAGCTTGAAATGTGTGTGGGTCATATAGGTAGAGATGACCAGTCAGCTTTTTCAATCTTCCTTAGGGATTCTGGCTGGGGGCTATAAGAGGAACGTCTCTGAGGTAAAATGAGGATGGTCGAACTTTGAGCCCAGGAGCTTGTATTTTTGCGGAAAACAATGTGCTCCCTGCCTTTGCTTTTTCTTTTTGTTCTTTTTTCTTTTAATTATGTAGAAAACAGGTACATATGTTAAGGGGAAAAGTGTGACTCAGTTTTATAGGTAACATTCTCAACTTCCTTTCCCTTCCTCTGGCCACAGCACACTGACATTTTGCTGGGGAATTAGCCTCTTCGTTCTCAGTATGCCCCCTGATTCTAGGAGCCCACAGGTGATCCTGGCCTGTTGGCCAGCACATTGGACCTTGCTGGTTATAGTGACTAGTTTGTGCAGATCATGTGACCTAAGATAGGATAGTAACAGTTATGCCTGAGACCTTTTCCTGGTATTAACATGAAATCTACGTTATAGGTGTGTTGTTTAGCCAAAAGCGTGTAACTCTGGAGCTGTAGGTGGGCGTCTGTGCCAGGACACAGGAAGCCGATGCAGAGGGAAGCAGAGCTGCGAGACAAACACACAGGTTCCTGATGACTTCCCTTTTGCCTTAAGCCAGTGTGAAGTGGCATTTATTTGTTTTCCAACTAAAAAGGGTGCTGAATAACGCATCAGTAATGTACAGCTTTTTGCTAGCTGCTGGAGCCCAAAGTGGATTTCTTCAGCACAACCATGCTGGATGTAGCACACTCAGGATTATGGATTGTCACAGTATAGGCATCGAGCAATCAATCAAGCAAGCAAGCTCTTCACCCCACCCCTGCTAAATTGGGCAGTATTTCTCTTGATAGAAAGTTACAAAATGATTCTTTTCAAGGTTACAATTTTACTAATTGGTCCGCCTGGGACAAAAGTTCACCAAATGCCTCCACACCTTCATTACTGACTGTCAAACTCTCATTTGTGGCAAAAACAACCAGTTGGAAATGTGTGGGTGCCCATTTTAAAGCTATCACAAAAAAAGTTTGTTGCTTGTATGTCTATTATTTCATTATGCTTCAAGATATTTCCTCTAGAACTAGTTAATTAATGTCAGTTTCCCTCTGCTATGATACTATGCTCCCATTAGACATTTGACTTATAAACTGGCTATCTAGATCCTCTTTTTAGCTTCGCCATGTCACATGTTGTGCAGGATTAAGCACTGAAAGCATAATGCCAAAGATATATTTTTCTTATATCGGTACAATGGAAACCAGAAAATTAAGAAGGCGTCATTGACTTTGGAGTCTTTTAGAACTAATCCTCTCCTTTTGTCAAAATAAGAATTCCTTGAATTGATTCCAACAGTGCTACATAATTTCGGCACTGTTCCTGTGAGTATGTTTACCTGTGTCATTAACAGTGACTTCTCCCCATTAAATTAGTCTACTTTGATGAAAAAAAAAAAAGCCATTAGAAATAGGGAAGCAGCGCCAAGATTTTAGTTTATTAACCGAAGTGGAAGATAAAAGAAAAAGTTTCCATTGGTTGACACACTTATTTCTTGAATGATCTCATCTTTCTCAGCATGGAATGGCTGACGTTAACTTGACAGCTAAGGAACATAGAGACCTCAGGTGGTACTAGCTTTATATTCTGGTCTTTACGACTTTAGGAATCTTTCTTTCAGAAAGAAATGGCCATCATCAGTACCCTAGAGTTAATAGAACTGTAGAATTTTATTGTGATACCAGAAAGAAACTCAGAGCCCATCTAACCATTAATTCCCATAGTTTTATTCTTAATGATTCTGGGCCCCAGTGAGGTTGAGTTGAATGCTGCAATAGTGAGAAAAGGAGCCTACACACTTGGCTCTTAATCTAGTGAAAATTTCTGCAGACAATGAAGCCATTAATACATTAATATTTTAAGGGGCATTTTTTTTAAAGCCAGGTACTGTACTGTGCAGGATATACTGATAACATCATAGTCCTTGTCTTGGAAGAGATCATGAACTAGTGGAGAGACAGACATATCAACAGACAATTCAAATGTATTGGAACTAATGCCCATAAAGAAGTATATCCTAGGGATTTCTTAAGGGAGGTGACATTTGAAGTGAATTTTGGAGGCTGAGTAAAATTCTGCCATGTCTTTTTCTTCTGCGAGAGGAGCATGGGCATGCCCAACAGTGTCAAAGTGAGGCACAGTCATTGAGCCGAGAGGCAGGCTGGCCATAGGGAACGTGCATGTGGAAGTTATGGGGGATAAGATTAGAAAGGTAGGCAAGGGCCAGACTACTTTATGTGTAGTGTTAAGGACTTTGCACTTTATCCTGAAGGCAAGGGGGAGCCGTGCAAAGATTATAAGCAGAGGCTTGATAGAATTTGTGATTTAGAAAGATCCCATTGAGATAAATGTGGACTATGAATTAAAAGACGTGGTGATGAGGAGTAGAAAGACTAGGAGCTGTCCCAGTGGTCCATTTAATACATGGCAAAAGCCTCAATGAGGGCAGCAGTCCTGGCGGTGAGGGAGGTTGGGGTGTAAAATAATTTGAGAGACAGATAGGCCAAGAAAAGGGAATAGGACATGGTGACTAACTGAATGGAGAGGTGGTGGTGAGAGAGGAGTAGGAGTATGAAGTGTGCTGAGTTTTGCAGCTTAAGAACTCAGGTTAATGGAGCCACTTTTCAAGTTAGACGTTAGATAAGGAAGAAGCCATAAGATCAAGAGGGTTCTGAGAAAGTCTGCAGTTTGGAGATGATGCCTCCGCATTCACTGTACAAGAGACCAGTACATCCAGGAAGGGGCTGTCACTTTCCAGCACACCTTTCAGGTTCTGAACTAGTGCTAGAGTCGAAACAGCTTGCTAACTTTCTTTTCACTTTGGACTTTTTTATTTTGAGAAAATCAGGAAGCTCAGGCTTCTGTAACCTGAATTTTTACAGATTCTTCTCCACTTGTGCTTGGATGAAACCTTGCAGAATAGCCTGACATTATTGGTAAAAATAAAAAAGCACTAGACTTAAGGGAAGGGGACCGTATTTAGGCAAATTCACATCCTGATATATTAAAAGCAGAGTGCATCGTGGCTCAAACAGAGAGCATTTATTTAACCTCCGTGTTATATAGAAAGTCCCTTAGATGTTTCCAATTGCTTGTTCTTGCTTATTAAATAAGAATAATGAAAACCAGCATTTAAATCTATCTTCTCTAATCTCGGTTCAGCAGGCAGACAGGATTCTCCTCTCTTCAAAGCTTATGTACGCTCTAGAGATAAATGTATATAACACATTACATTCTCACTAAATTGGTATAAGCTCCACTCTCCTGCTGTGAAAGCATCTTATGGATTTTCGAACAAACAATATTTCATTTTAGATGAAATCCTTATTACTGTTTGACATTTGGATATGAAACCAGAATGAAAATCTGAATATAAAGGCAAGTAAAAATGAACCAAGTTAAGCTGGAAGTGTTAACACCATTTAGGGTTAACATACTTACTTGGAAGGCTTAAAAGTGATTGTCTAGTGACTTGGTTTTTCATTCTTTAGGCCACCAGAGATGAGGGAGTATGGAAAAAACTTTTTTTTTATAATCATCTCTAAAAGTGGTTTATAATATTGTTTGAGCAGCAGAATTTTCTTCAAATGAAACGTGAACCACATGCTATTTTCAAAATCTAGCTGAGAAAAGCCGAGCTGTGACACATAGAGTTTGGGTGGAAGGGAGAATCAAGCTCTGGGTCCCCATCCCAGTTCCCAGCCCTCTCGGCAGGGCGACTAGTGAAATGCTCAGGGCTACTCAGCGTTTCGAAAACCACTGATGAAGAACAAAGTTGGCCATGATCTCCCATATCTTAGAGGATGTACATTTCAATCAGGAATTGACATTTCTCGTGGTGATACTTGCTTGTATGTATGTTTTAAAATTTGTTTTTATTCACCTTGGAAGGTAGTGTTCTGTCTCAGGCCAACCACACTTCTTCTTCTGTCTTGGTGCATTCAGGAAAATTCTTTTGCCTGCTGTCGCATGGAGAAGCTGCTTTGATCATTTTGAAAATGCAAAAGTGTTACATAAATGCAAGGCAAAGGAAGCTCATAAGGGCACCAATGATATTCCACTGTTTGGTTTCTATCTTAGTGGATATGAATCTTATTTCTAAACACAGATTTGTAAGAAATGTCATGCTCACTGGCTTTCTTAAAGTAAATGAAATCTATCTCTCTGCTTTTATCCCATTGTACCAACAGAAAATTCAGTACCACCTATTGCCTGGGTTCCAATCTGACATTGTCTCAAGGTCATGGGACAGTTCCAGGGGTTTTCAGATGGACAGACCATGTGGTCACAGGTGAACTGCTAATGTTCTAGGAACTGAATTTAAAGTCAAATGTTCTTGAATTTGTAGCATTGTTTCTAAAACTTCCCGGAGGCAAGATGCTTCATATTTTCAAAGTTGGCTCATCTCAGGATGGTTTTCCAGGGAATCTATGAACCAACCACACTGAATCCTCTCAGGATGGCTGTAGGCATTCTCCACTAAGTGAGGAGAACTTCTGTAACAGGTGTTTTGAGTCTTTACCAAAGGATCATGAGACCATTTTCTGCCCCAGCAGTTCCCCCATTTCTGACTTATTTCTGATGCCATTACTTTTACCTAACCATCAATATTACTCCTTTTCAACTGGTCCAAGAGCATTGTGTGTTGCACGGAGCTATTTAAAATATTGGCAGTGTCTCGCACTTCCTCCCTGCCTCCCCATTCTCTCCCAGATTTGTTTTCTGTGTAATAGGATGTGCTGCTTACTGGCACATTTGATATAAGCTGCCTGGCAGTAAATACTGCATGGTGCTACAGATTGCCTCTAACCTGATTTCTTAATCCTTAGCTCGTTCCAGTACTTGCACGGCTGAGTTAGCATGTGGGATGCCATAAAACACTGGAGCTGATCTGACATAGAAAGGCAAAAAAGCCTTCTCGATTCTGCAGATTTCCTCTCAGAAGACTTTATTTTTAGAGTTAGAGCTAAAACAGACTAAAGTCTACATGCAGAAGATGAACTTGGAAGTCTACCCTGCTGAGACTCAGAAGAGCTTTCGATGTTGAATGTAATCATCACTGTTTGCAATAAGTTTGGGCTGCCATTTTGTAAGTTGCCTTCTTATGTGTAAAAATGGAATGGAAGGCTTTAAGAAATCTTACTGCTTGTAGGACACCCTGAAATTACAGTGGTTTCAAAAGCTGTTTTTCAATAAAAATGTGAGGCCATGTAGAGAAAATGGGAAGCCAATGTAGAGTCTCAAAATTCCATTAGCAAATTCAATGAGAGAGAAAAAAAAAGATCAGTATCAAAAAATTTTAAAATCCCATCTATTGCACAAGGCAAAGAGTGATTTCATTCAAGAAGATTTTTATTTGTAACGCCGTGAAAGGCATATAAGGAAGTCAGAATTACAGACAGAGTTGGTTCCAACTAGTTAAATCGTGGAGGAGACAGCTAGCTGTTTACTAAAATCATTTTACATTACGAGAAGCTACACAATGGCTGCCAGATACGTGACAATTCCCAGCAATCCTTGCAGTTATGTTAGGCGAGATGACATAAAAGGAGATTGCAGTAGTTTTTAGTCTCACACCTGGACCTCAGAATGGATTTCCTATTTTGGCATCAGTATAAACAAGGAAAAAAACAATTTGAGGCCATATAATTTCTTTGAATCACTAAATCTTTAAAGCACAAGTATTCTTAGAGATGTATCTCTCAAAAATTAACAGCATGTGTGAATGTAGTGAGCATCCAGCTTGTAGCTATATTTGATTTTACTTATATTCATCACCAGGTGCTCAGTACATAATAATATAAATTCTTTTTAAGGTATGATCATATCCTTAAGTTAGTGAAAAATGTGTGGGTTAAGCTAAATGAAAAATTACTTTTGAAGATAGATGGAGATTTTAATTCACATTGAGAGACCAAGGTAAGGACACGCTGGCCTGGCAGAGGTTGGAGGTTTGGCATGGTGGTGGGATACTTGGGTAAGCCGGAAACAGAGTGGAGAAGGCTTATAGTCAAAACAGAACTGGAGGGCCAGGTGAGAAGATCAGAATGTAAATTGATAGCAGGGCTTAGAACAAAGGTCTCTGGAAAGAATTTAGCAGGTTGGCATTGGAAAGATGTAAATGTTAAGGAAAAGTAATACAGGTGACTGCGAAGTCTGAGCAGGTGGTTGGTGACCCAGAGAGCCAAAGAAATCAAAGACCTAAGATGAACAAGGCAAGGTTGATGCACGGGCAAAACACACAGAGGAGATTCTAAGAGGGAGGCATGATAGGACCAGCCAGAGGCATTCTCAGTTTCAGCAAGGGCAGTGACAGCCCTACAAAGGGAGTTGCCTGTTATTTTTTTATTGCTGCTTTTGTCACTTTTTGTGGAAGGTGTCATGGTAGAAGTGAAACTCAAAGAGTTCCTGGTGGTGAGAAGGGCTCTCCCAGCATTCCTATATTGAGTGTGTACTACCTCAGTTGGTACGGTAGTGATGGCATACAGCTTTCAGGCCCTGACGTGCTGCAGTCTCAACCCATGTTGAGGTCCTGGTGATTTTCCAGATAGAGTAGTCACACTGAGGTTCAACAAGGAAAAACAATACAAGTGGATCTTGACAGCCTTTGGAGGAGCCCCCTATATCAACTGTTTTGCTGAATTCCTTAAAGTTTTAGATGAGTCAAACTCCAAGAAGAGATGATTACAATGTGAATAATAGGTTGTTCTCATTTTCCAATCACAGTTGTGTTCCTGGAATCTTCCTGTGAATGGGAGAATTCACCCTTTCAAACAGGAAATAAGCTCTCTTCTGATCATTTTGAACAAAAAGCAGGCTAAAGATTTTCCTAGGATGGCGATGTCATTTTGAATTTCATGGTTACCCATGGCAGCTTCCAGCGGAAGCTTGATTTATATCCAGATTCTCATGATTTTAAAGATGAAGGCAGGTTCAGTTGAGGATTTTAATTTCCAATTAACAAACATATTACTTTACGATAACTCTGGTTTAATGACTAACAACCACGATTAGCAGAGGGTCAACTGTACTTGAAAGAGCAAGACAGTGTTCAGAGTCATGTGTCCCGCTTCCCTTTACAGATAACAATATTCGTCATTGTTATGAATTTCCATGAGAATTAATACTGGAATTTGTGTCTTTGTTGACGGTCTTTTTGATGATGGAACTAAAATAAGCAAGCAAACAAATAGCTCTTCAAGCTTTGTGTGGGAAGTCTGTAGTTTATTACTTGTATCTCATTGATCACAAGAAAACTGGAGCAAGAGAGATGGGGAAACAAAAGTAAAATGCAAAAGTAAAAAACAAAAGTAAAAGTTAGCTGTGTATATTGAATCCTGAGATGGTTTTGTATGTTGAAGACTACTTCAGCCAGAGCGGAAGCCAAATACCTGAGTCTAAATTAGTAACAAAACACATATACTCAGTTTCTTTCCTTTGGCCTGATTGTTCCCCTGATACCAAGCTTTCCTCCCATCTTTAATCCTGGGATATTCCACATATGTTTTAAGGGACTTAAAAGAAATCATACCAATCAGGTGGCTTTGTTATTAACCTCGTTAAAAGATCTGCCTCTGGGATTAAGGCTTTGGCTGTATCTTGAATGTTTAACAGAACTTCTGTTTTATGAATTTGAGAGATATTTTGGTTCTTAATGCCAATCCATATCTTCAAAAAGTTTGGGAGAAGGGCAGTTCCTGGGCAAGGCTTCCTGTTTTCTTTCAGAGACAATTTTTCTTTCCTGATGATCTTTGCCTGAAGAAAAAAGAAGTTCCAATGGGAGCTTGATTTATATGTTTAAGATGAAATCTGGATTGTAATTTCCCTAGAACAAGCATATGACTCTGTGACAAACAAATACCCTTGCAGCCTTGCCTCTGTTTTAGAGACCAATGAGCATGAATAACAGAGGTCAGTGTGGCAGATTCTGCTGATTGTCTCACTTGAGACCTATTCCTTCTAGTATGCCCTCCCAGACAGGCTAGCCCGGAAGACTAGAAACTACATCTTATGGATTCCTTTTTCTGTTAGGTGTGCCTCTGATCTCCATCCTCCAAGTGGACACACTCACATGAGATTTGGAAGGAGGAAAAGAGCAGGGGGCAGGCTATACGTATGGAGATCTCACTGAGCAGGGCAGAGGCAGGGTGGTTCTGGGACTGGCAGCTTCAGAGGCAATCTCCTGGTTCAACACAAGAACTGCTCGGGTTCATTTATAGCAATAGATAGGATAGGTACGACTTCATTAATTGGGAGAGGCCAGACATTTGTCTCTTTGGTAGCAGAGGTGCTGTCCTACAGTACTGTTAGCACCAGTCTGGTCAGGCTGCTTCTGCTAAAACATGGCTGCAGTGTTCCCTGATTTTTGACCCTTTTGGCTTCTGTTCATTTTCGCAAGCCTGGTCCTTCAATCTCCTATCAATCCTGAAGACTCCAGGAGCTGTGCAAGAAATACTTCTGTTTGCTCAACACCACTGGAAAATGGACAGGAGCCAAGAGGATCAAGAATCAGGAAGCACTGCAACCATGTTTTAGCAGAAGCATCCTGACCAGAACCTTGCTATCACCAGTGCTGTGGGACAGGGCCTCTGGTACTGAAGGGACCAGTGTTTCTCTCCTCTATCTCTCCTCCCGTTAATGAAGAAAGAAGTTCCTATCATATCTGCTGCTGTAAAAGAATCCCAGCAGTTCTTGTGCTTTGGTGCTGCAGGGCTGGGATTCAAAGCCCTGGACAGCAGAATCTTTTTGGCTGACTCTGGGTCATATGCCCCGATAGGTTGGCTACCACTGTTCAGTGTGTGTGCGTGTGTGTGGGTGGGGCGGGGGTGGACGGGAAGCAGATTTGGTGCTTTTAGCTTCCAGAAAAGGGAACTGCTAGCATTAAGGCTCCATACACAGGGGTTTCACAATTTTTTAGTCAAATTTATTTATTTAGAACAGTGGTCCCCAACTCTTTTGGTACCAGGGACTGGTGCTCCTATGAGGATCTAATGCCTGATGATCTGAGGTGGAGCTGAGGCAGTGATGCTAGCACTGGGGAGCGGTTGCAAATATAGATGAAGCTTTGCTTGCTTGCCTGCCACTCACCTCCTGCTGTGCGGCTTGGTTCCTAACAGGCCATGGAACGGTACCCATTCATGGCGTGGGGATTGGAGACCCCTGATTAAGAATGTAGCTCATTTCTGCATCATAGGAAAATAGAAACAATAAGCTTTGGTGTGAATTCAGGATAGGGACATTTTAGCTAAACACTAATGGGGGTGGATGGGCTGCTGAATAACCAAAGATCAGAATAAACAGTGTACTGAAATGAAAAAGGAGCTTAGGAAGGAGTGATAAGAAGATGCTAAAAATTACTTTATTTTATGCATACTGTCTGGAAATTTTCTGAAAAAAATTATATAAAAATTCCTTTAGGTTGCATAATTCTTAGTCTGGCATATGTGAGCTGGAAAGGACTTCAGAGCTCCAAATCCATCACTTTACATATGAAAAAGTGATGCTGAGTTGATATGAATATACAAGTAACGGGCAGAGTCAGGACAGGAACTCAATTTTCCGAACTCAAGTCCAATGTTATTTTCATAGCACCACATCCCATCTCTTTTCTAAAACTGCCATTTTTAAAAAGAAAATTTTTTTGGGAAAAGGAATACATGTGAAATATCTTAATTGGAAAATACACTCAGCACTATTTACCGATGTAGTCCAACTGGACCACTGTACTCTGCGCTTACCCATTACTTCTGTGCATCCAGGCATTGCATACGTTTCTAAGAATTATAGCCTGATATCTGGACCAAGAAATTTCAAGAAAACTTTTTTAAGAAAATTATTTTAGAAAGAATAGCCTCACTTAATTAAATCAATATTTATAGAGTACCCACTATATGCAAAGGCAGTTGGGTATAAAAATGAGCAAAATGTTCCCTACCTTCAGTGACTTCACAGGCCACTAAGAGTAAAATAGATAAGCCTACAAATATAATACAAAATGAATTTTGAATGTGATAGGCAAGGTACCAGTTAAAAATTATGGATTTTCTAAGGATAACAATCACATCTGATTGTTAACAATCACATCTGAATACAATCACAATGTATTCTATGCCGGAGACTTCCAGTGTTTACTCTTATCATGTCCTCTAGGCCCTCTGAGCATATCGGAGGATCACATCTTGCTCTTGTCACTATGTGACTACTGGCCAATGGGCTACAAGTAGAAATTATGTGTGCCACTACCAAGCTAAAGTATTTAATTGCAGTTGTAGCTCTCTTCTCCCACTGTGGTAACAGGACACTAGCTTCAAAATATGCAACTATAAGAAAATAAATCATTCATAAGCCTGGATGATTGAATCACTGCATGGAGGTCAGTTGCCCCAGAAACTCTTTGGGACCCATAGTGGATGTTTTATGAACAAGAATAAACCTTTGTTGGCTTATATCACTGAAAGTTCTGAATTTTTTTGTTATGGAATTATCCAGTTTATCTTGACTAATAATATCTTCATCCTGGCCTGTTCTTTATGGAAAAGATGCCATATAAGTAAAAATATAAATATAAAGGAACAAATATATATTTAATAACAAACATATTTAATAATTTAAGTAACATTTTAATGGCTTTAATAAATAATTGAAATAATTAAATATATTTAATAGCTTAAATATAAGTTAATAATTTAAATACATACACTTCTTTTATATATATTGCAGCCCTGTATTATTTATTACATTGAACAATGTAATGCTTTGAAAACCAGGACTCTGTTCAAAGTCCAGGTTATCTCCGTTTTTCTCCTTCCCCTCAACTTTTTTCCTGTACATTCAGGAAAAAAAATGTATATTTTTTCCTTCCTAATACCACCTGTTCTTTTGTACAGAGCCAAGTCTTTTGCAGAATTCATTCGACTTTGTTTATAGTCCCAAAATTTGAAACTGATGGGCACAAAGCTTGTAAATATAGAAAGTTCAGGTTGAGTGAGTGGAGAAGTAGAGAATAGTCTCAGGATTCCTAATGCTGCCTCATAAAAACAAACAAAGAAATAGAATGAGAGCACTGTGTCAAAAGGATATTCATTTAAATGATGAAACATTTTAATTGTGGAGAAAAAAATAATAGACTTAAATTTTGCAAAGTTTATTTGCTTTTACTCTTTTTTCTTTTTGGCAATGTGATGATGGGGGTTGGGGATATTTTTGGACTATATGCAGCCAAGGAAATCAAAAAGTGGTAATTCTAGCCAGTTGTTCTCTCCAAGAAATGTGAAATCACTCCAAGTTAAAGAGCACATAATACTGCCTGAAGTCTATTGAAATCCTTCCAAAATATGCCCAGATTAAGTCTTCCAAGTTCCATTGCTCTATTGGTGCTGTCAAATGGAGCAATTGCAAATCATGAAACCTACAAGAAAACTGAAGTGTTTTTTCCCCCCCAAATATAACAACATGTGTTGCCAATAGGTTTATTCGTTTGGAAATATATGACATGAACAGATCATTTTTTCCTTTCATACACCATTACTAGCCCTTTGGCCTTGTTATTTTGCAACTCGCTTGGTTTCTTGTCAACTCCTTTGAATGCATCCAAGGGAAACTTGGAGAAGTACTTAAAACAGAAATAACTGGGAAACTCTAGGCTGGTCTGCTTTTCTTAATGCCAACACTTAACCTTTGTTGATGTAACGTTTTCTTTGCAAATAGTGCAAATTGGAAATTTCCCTAGGATCACAATTCAGCCTTCCCCAGAGCCAAATTCAGCCTCAGAGTTTCTGTTCTCAAGTATAATGATATTTATTCAGTCCCAGCTCATTTCCTACTTTTCTATTGAAACACTAGCCTCACAGCATTATTTAACAATCTAGTCATTTGGACAATGAGCTCTTTGGTTCCAAATTTTGGATTTCTGGAGGAAACATAAATATTGTCCAGAGTTGATATTTTGGGCATCGATCAAGTGCCTGTTCTGTACAACCAGTTTGACCTTTTACTTCTCCTAGAGACACGTGTAAATTTCTTCCAAATTCATTCATTTTGTTTCGCCTGCTGGGAATCATGTTTACATACAACAATACTGTAAGAACCTATTGAGAAATCCTCTGTGCTGTCATTAATGTGTTTTCATTTGCGTGCAGAGGAGGTTTTTATTGTGTAGTCCTCCATTGGCACCCTATTCATGCTTTCTGTTATCCCTCCAGCTTTGTCTCCTGCTAAACACATTCTCTTTTTTTCCTCCTGCAAGTGATGATTTGCATGAAGATTTGCATTTAAATGGATGTGGAGAGCACATTAACAACACCTACACAGACCACGTAAAAGCTGCACAGTATTTGTTGCTGCCAGACATGAATGGAGGAAAAAAAAAATTCAATGAACATTTTGTAAGGAGAGTCCTCAGGTAACTGCATTTTAAACACAAAGGCATTTCATTAGATTATATTTAATACTGATTATGCATGCGGAAGTATATAAATACAAATGCTCTATTCCCAAAAGGAATGTTGTAAAATCATAGTACATATATGTGTTCACCACAGGAACAAAACATATGTTTCGGCATTTGAGTTGAATTCCTAGGCTCCCTAAGTAGGTTGGTCCATTCGACCTTTATGTCCTTCCTAATAGAATAGAGAGTGAGAGAATTAACACAACACTGTATTTTCTGTCTACACCTTAGAGCTTTCTTCTTGAGCAGCTCAAACAATAAACATTTTGTAAAGAGGCTAGATACCAGAGAGCGTAAAAGAAAAAAGGAGAGAAAGAGACCAGAGACCACATGGGAAGGAAGAGAAGTATGTTTAGTGAGATTTTAGGTGTCTATCCAATTTTTTACTTTAAAATATTGGAATAAGAGAGAGAGGGAGAAAAAGATCAAAAAAAGAAAAAAAAAAGAGAGAAAAGAAAAAAGAAAATGGAAAGAGGAAAAGGTATGCTAAAAGGATATGTAAATCAGAGAACTCTAAGTCTACATGCAGAAGAGGAAGAAATGAAGAGAAAGAGGAGAGGAGAGAAGAGAGGAAAAGAAAAAAGAACTGAAGAAACGATTGTAAAAGAACCTCTGCTTTATGTGTAAAGCGGAGACTTCGGGTTATCATTCAGTATTACGAGAGAGAAAATTAAACTGGTCTTGGCAAAGGATTCTATTAAGGGATAATATCTTCCCTTTTATTGTTAATTATTTTATGTTTACAATAGTCAGTGTAAATGTATATTATTTTTACAGTAACACATGGCTTGGCATAAATACTTTACCCAGGATATATGGCTAATTTCTAATTAACTTCTAGCTTTGTTAGTTTGCTTTAGATTAAAGCCCTTTCTCTTTCGAACCAGTCCTTGAAGGGGAGCAGACAACCTAATTACAGACATTCATTGTGGAATATTTATATTTAGCAATTTAAAAAGGTAATATCAATCGAGAAATGTAGTGGAAAATAAAGTGAAAGAGGAAAAGATTGCCGTGGAGGGAGGAAAATTTATTATTTGTCTTTGTATTTTTATGTCTGCGTAAGAAAAAGAAACAGGCGAGAGAAATTTATCAACAGTCTGAATGCAGTACGGTACTAGTACCTCTGTGTCCCCAAATACAATTATTGTTTATTGCTTAAAAACAATTTTCCATAGGCTGTATGCGCTAAAGAGAAATCCATAAACATTAGAAAGAAGTCCCTAACAAGTCTTCATTGTTTATATGGGTGAAAAAAAATCCATATTTCCTTTCTCGTTAATCCAGAATGGACCCGAATAAAGCCAATTCACTGCATCCAATGAGATTTGTAATGCAACAGTAGAAGAATCTGATTTCACACATTATGGTTAGGGTCCTCCATATCCCAGCCATAACAAGGGTAATAAATAAAGTCTACTCTATACCCAGGCATATAGCCTCAGTAATTGACTCGCTGTCTGCATGAGACACAATGATTTCCGAAAGTGAGGGGCTAGCTTGTGTGAGAGGGCTTGCAGAAATTCACCATGGGAATGTACTGGCAGAAACACTCTTTTGTGAGTACAGCCTCATTCTAGAGGCTGAGGTTACTTTAAAAAAGCAACAAAATGGGATCAGTGTTTTTGCTTTATACCTGTATCATTGTAATTGACAGAACAGAGGAAAGCCCTCTCCCCCTGGGGTCTTATTTCTTGAACTAATCTGAGTCACCTTTGGACTCACAATACCACGGCCCTGAATTCATTGAGGTTTAGATAAGTGTGGTATATTAGTCTTAATGTGCATTTACGGTACACGGTGTAATTGCTCCTTTGGAGCTGTTAATGCATTTTTATAGCCAAAAAACAATTTCCAGATACTGTATGTATTAAGGAGAAATGTCTGCCTGAAGATTTATGTTCAGAAGGCATGAAAACAAAGCAAAACATCCTAGCGTGTGCATTCATCTTGTTAAAGACCATACACTTGGGTGCATTTGTTCTTCAAAGAGTATGAGAAGCGTCAAACATTTAGAGTTCTTTGTCATTCCAGAACCTGCCTTCGGAGCTTCCTTTTCTATTTCCTTCTGTGTCTTCGGTATATAAGGCTATCTAGGGAACAAGCAAGAAAATATAGAGCAAAGAGGTTTACGTGGTAATGGCAAGAGAGAAAGAATGATGTACTTGAAATTTTAAAATCATCTTAGAAGAGACGGTACAGATTCACATGAATGAAAACAGGAAGGAAATTCTGGAAATTGAACATTGTTATACCGAGGCATGTGGAGTCAATATTAAATTGCCCTCCCCTTCCAAATGATTCTTTAAGGGTTTGGTATAATTTTTATCAAACTAGGGTGTGAGTAGGTTTCCTGGTTATTCTGTTTTGTTCAATTCCAGATTCTTTCTCTGCAGGGCTCTCTGCCCGAGGGACTATTTTCTGCCTGCATCTTGGCGCTCTGCAGTCTGCTGACTTTCACTTGGGTTTGGCCAGTGAGAGGCACTGGCAGAAGATCAAAGGGCAGAAGGAAAGGTGTTGGGTCGTTTCTTCCTTGCTCCCTGTTTGCCATGGTGCTGCGTCTCTAGCACGCATCCATCCCTCCGTGGTCACGGCTACTGCAAATGACCCGTCTAGGACCCCGGGTCTCTCTGAGCATCAGTAATGCAAGGTGGTAAAGCCTTCTCAATTATCGCTACTCTCTGGGTGCCCCATCCTTTGTTAATCTCGCTCATCACCCTGTAAGTAATCACTTTATTAAAAATACATTTGTTGAAACCATATGGAGTGAGTGCTGGGACCCAAAAACCACAGGCAGGAGAAAGAGACACCTAAATGACCAAGCCAGTTTTACCCACCTGGTAGCCAAAATACTCCAATAGCTCTGCTGATTATAAGGTTTTGGCAAACTCATCCCCATGGTGCTGCCCAAAATGACAGATCTTTCTAGGTCTTTGCCGATTGTACTGTTATGTAGGTGGAATGCCTTGGTTTGGTTCAACCTAGAGCAATTGTGTATTATTTAGGACTTTATAGCTGCCAATGACAGAAACCCAACCTATAGTCATTAGAAAACAAAAAGGGGAGGGGGTTTATTAATTCACCTAGTTGAAAAGTCCAGTGGTATAGTGGTTTTAGACATGGCAAGATCCAGAGATTCAAATGATGTTATGATACTCTGCCTCTTTCCATCCAGATCTGAACTTTACTTTCCTGTTAGCTTCTTTCTTTGGCTGGATTATTCCACACGTGTCAGAGATGCCCTTGGGAGCTCTCAGCTTACATTGCCTTAAAGAGAGGGACCTTCTTTCACCCAGAATCCATATAGATCCTGGAAAAGAAACGTAATTCTCCCAGTTTGGTTCTGAGGCTAGCTTCTTTATGGCTAAAGAATAGAACACTCTCTTTGATTTGCCTGGCTCATGTTCTTATGCCTGAGCCCGAGGAGGCAGGAACAGTTCCACTGAGTCCAAAAAGGGCAGCTTCTTAAAGCATAAGATGTGACTGAGCAAAAGTAATAGACACATACTTTATATGTTCTAAAAAATTCTCAGAAATAGTCTGTCACCGGGTGCAAAAATGATGCATGAGCACCATGTGTGTAAGAGACTGAAGAAACATATGAGCGGTCTATCCCTAACTCATTGTGACCTTCCTAACTACCTTTTAACACCTGCTTGTGGTCCATAGATAAATACTGGTGGAAACAACTGTGCATTTCTAGTCTCTGCGTTATGGTGAAAAGAAGATAAGAGATTTTTGGAAAGAGAACTGAATATATTACTTTATGTCCAGTGGATGCTCAATCAATTTTAATTATCCTACTTATGAATGGGAGGGAAAGATAAGGGATGCAAAATCACTGCTGAAAAAGAAAACATCTGGCTTGGGAAAGTGATTCGGAGTCTGAATCCAGTTCGGGCTCTAACATGTGAACTCCGTGTGGGTGTGCTCGTGAAAATCCAGGAGTCTATGTTTGTTTCTTTGAGAAATGGGGAAGAATCTAGAAGATAAAGGGAGGAGGGGCCCTCTTCTATCCTTTCTATGAGATTTCTTTAACAAATAGTTTAATAAGGACATCAGCAGTCATTGGGCTTATTTCTTGGTTTTACTTTGTAATTCATGTAACGGATAATGTGCTTCCACACAATATCTGCATCTAAACATTCCTTTCAGGGAAAACATTTAGGAAAAAATAGATGTTCTGGTGTCCAAACTCTGTTCATCGAACAGAGGAAGTAGATAAGGTAATTGCTTCTTTTTAACTGTTTACCTGTCATTATTGTTTCACACCTTCTTTGGCCTTGAAAAGTCTTCTGTTTTGGTTGTGAATTTCCAAATTCTGATGGAAATTTCTTAACTTTCTTTTTTCATAATGGACAATTTTGTCTGAACTTTTGAAGGTTGAACAAACACAGAACCTTTATAACACGTATTTTTTTTTTTATTTGTTTTGCCGTCTGATCTTGACAGAAGACTGTGCCAGCTAAAGATGCCCCTAGTTCCCCATACACATGTGGGAGAGAATGTCCCTGGAAAACTTTTGGGCTTGTAGTAGCTACTCTCCAAACATAGCTCCCTCCCCCATAAAGTATAACCTCCTAGAATTGAGACTTTGTGTCTTCCTCGCCCTTTGAACTTGGGCTGGCTAATAGAATGAGGAGGAAGTGATGCTACTTGACTATTGAAGAGCATTAAGAAGCTTTGTAGATTTTGCCTGGGTCTCTTGGAATGCTGCTCTGGGGTGAGCCAGCTGCCATAGGGTAGTTGGACTACCCTATGACCACATCTGTGAGGAAGTCCAAGCTGGCCGTATGTAGAGGCTGCAAGGAGAGAGAGATGTCTGAGTACCCCTAATTATTGCAGCCATCTGAAGCACCAGACTTGTGACTGAGGAAGTCATCTTAGTTAGCCCCACTCTAGAATCTAGATGACTCCAGCCCCATCTGCCATCTGACTGCAAATTCATGAGAGAACCCAAGTGGAAAACTGCTTGGCTGAATTCAGTCAAGTCAAGAACTACAAGGTATAATAAGAAACTGTTGTTTAACTCAGTAAAGCCACTGTGTTTTGGGGTGGGCTTTTGTGTAGTAACAGATAACTAATACAGTGCTTATAAGCAGATAAGAGGGTGGTTTCATGGGGCTGAAGTAGTCCATGAAGGTGGAGATGACTTAGTGTTATTTTTAATCTGTTCAGTTGGTTATGACTGTGAAGAGCAAAATGATGACCTGAAGACTGCACTGGCTAGTTCACCTTTTGGATTCTCTGTTTGGTGTCGGGATCCTCTCTCCTGCCCTGGGATCACCTCACCTGTCTTCTCTGTAACTCTGGGCTCTTTGCCTCCATAGATGTTTCTTACTTAGTTTTACAAATAGTTTTTCTTTGGGTGCTGCTTCTGACTCCATTCATCCTTACTCTATTTAGTTAACACCCACTACCGAACACACTTAACAGCGGTGAACTCAAGCTCTGAATGTGTTTTTTGATAATACAAATTCATCGTTTATATTTTTTTCACATAAAAACATGTATTCATCGCAGTATTTCACACTTCCTTAAGTGCGTAAAATAGGGTAGGGGGGTTCTCGTAAATAGAAAATTGCCTAGTAAAAGTCTTTATAGGAAAATACTGTTCATATTAAGAGAAACGTAGAAACCACCCAACCGAATCAATTTCAACTCCTCTACACCCTTCGTCACTACAAAGAGATGTTAGATGACAGATTCTGAGGATTCTATGAGATATAAAACACAATCTCTGACCTTTGTAAATTCAGAATCTAGGCGGAGAGTGATGATGATGATGATGATAACAACCAGTATTTATTGAGCATTTATTATGTGCCAGGTACTGTGATAAGCACTTTGCATGTATTCATTCACTTAATCCTCAGAACAATCTGTCAAGTAGGTAATATCATCTTGAGAATAAGATGAGAAAAACTGATGAAGAGAGATTATGTGATTCACCCAAATTCATGCCGCTAATAGTGGTAGTAAGTAGTTAACTACTAAGCCGTATTGCCACATATACTAGAAAACCTATGTTATCATTACCTTTCTGCATGGGAGTTAGCACATACTCTGTGCATAAGACACTTTGCCACTCAAAGTGTGGTCCCTAGACCAGCAACATCAGCATCCCCTGAGAACTTGTTAGAAATGGAGATACTCAACCCTCACCCCAGACTTAATGAGTCAAATTGTGTTTTAACAAGATCCCCAGGTGATTCAAGTGCACATTAAAGTTTGAGAAGTGCTGATCTAGAAAGTAAATGCTAAAGGACTTCCAAGGAAGGAGTTATCACTGAGACCTTCAAAGGGGTGGCTGCTGATTGCCTGCCTGGGGAAATGGGTTGCATGATTATATGAGGGGGTTTGTTTTGCCAATTAAGAACTATGCAAAGGAAAGATATGAAAAATAGTTTTTTAAGCCATATATTTGCTTTTTAAAAATCTGAAAAAATGTGATTAGATCAGAGAGACATGCTGATTCATGAAGTGGGCAGACTCTCAGGGGCCAGGCCAAAGTTTATTCCATTTCCTAAACCCTTGCAATGCCCACCCTCATGAATCCTAGCAAGTATAATGTGTCAGCTTGGCCCGGAAAGATAGATTGCCATCCAAAAAGTCATATGGCTGTATTTGGTGACATGGGACTAGCTGCCACAACTCTTTATACAGTAGGAAATGTACTCCATTGCTTCCAAAAGAAATTTTTTTTTAAATCTCTGAAATTGGCTAGGTCATAAATTTAAAAGAGACACAAAAATATTACATGTGATGCTACTGATCAAGGATTGAGATCAGTAAATCTCTGGGATGTGGGAGCGGGTAATAACAGGACGACAAGGAGAGGGCATGAGAAAAGCCGTGTGACATAATCTGCTGTCTTGACTTTGTATAAGATTTTGAAGTATCCCCCAAAACCCGAAACAGATTGTTGAGATAGTTATTAGTAGAAGGATAGCAAAAGCCTAAGAGGCTAAACTGGAAATTTATTTTCACCGGTGTGTAAAAAGTAAACCAATTTGGAAAAAGAAGAATAACGTAACTGTACAAAGTACAGTGGGAAAAAGAATTCTGATAATCTTTTACAAAGCCAATGGAGGGATCTTAGTTTGATAAAAAAAAATAGTGATGTGGGAACAGGATATTACAGAGATTATGTTGCCTAGTAGAGGAGGAAGTATAATAAGGGCTCGTTCTGTGAGCAGAAACTAGGAGCAGAGAAATGAGGACTGACAGCAAGAGAATGGTCATAAATACGTGGGTGAGCATATTGAAGGTCATGTTCTGCTTCACAGGAAGCATGTTCTGTGGAAGAAAATAGAGGTTTCTAACTCAGACAGACCAGGAGTGGAAGTCTGACTTTTATCCTTTACTGTCTTCATGCTTTTCTGAGTCTCAGGTTTTATATCTATAAAGACAAAATTCTTATCAACCTCTCAAGGCTGTCCTGAAAATCCTTTTAGAGAGTGGATGTAAGAGATCTCAGTCCTGCTCATTCAATTTATCACCATGCCTTTTTTATTAACCTTCTTAAGACCTCTTGAATTTGTTTACTTGGCTCCAAGATACCAAGTACAAGTACCCAGCCCTCCTCCCTGAACTACTGCTATACCTTTTTAAGGAGACTCTCCACAACTAACCTTGATCCCTTCTAGATTGTTCATAGTACATGCAGGGATCTTTTCAAAATGCATTACCTGGTCACGTTACCTCCTCATCCTTAATAGCTTCATATTGATCTTTTTTTTTTTTAACAGTCAAATGTGATGACATGCATTTTATTATTTCAATTGCTAATTTTCTTCATCATTATAAATTTTAGGTGTACGCAGCCTTCCTGCCATCTTGACCCACCGATGTCAGCTTCACATTGATCCTTCACATTGATTAAAATATTGTCCTTCGCAACTCCGCTTTTTTTCAGTTCTTTGAAATTCATTTTTTTTTTTTTTGCTTGATGATTATCATTTCCACCACTAGAAGTTTAGCTCCGTGAGCTCAGAGTCTGTGTCTGTTTTGCTCACCACTGTATCTCCAACATCCAGCACAGTGGCAGATATACACTAGGCTTACATGCACCCATTCCAAAATAAATGACAATGCCTATTTAGTAAAATTTGCCTTCTTGTTCCCTGCCAAGAAAGAAAGCATATCTCAGAACGGTGTAGGGGATTTGCCTCCTTGTTCCCTGCCAAGAAAGAAAGCATATCTCAGAACGGTGTAGGGGATTATTGGTAGATGCTTGTCTGCTGATCCTTGGCCACTGGACTTTCCCACTACACACCTGAAAGACAGAGGTGGTGGCCATGTAGGTGCTCTGCCCTTGAAAACTTGCCAAGCCCTCTTCTAGAATGGCATTCTCAGTCTTGACGCAGTACCTGAACCCAAGAAAAAGGAGCCAATTGATGAATTTGGAATGTTAGAGTAAAATTTCCAGAGTAAATAAAAATGTTCCATTTTATACTTTATTGTTCCATTTATACTTCATTATACAACATTAAAATATTCTCCTAGCATTCATTTGTTTCCTTTTCTATGTAGTACTTGAGGTAGAGGATAAAAACAATAGCACAAACTATTATTAAATAAAATATATTTTCAAATGCAGAGGCATTTAAATGAAAGAACATCTTAATGGCCTTACCCATTCTTATTTTTTATTCCATGCTTTATGTGTTATTATTTCCACTTGAAAGTAGCCTTCTGTCACCTTATTATTGATTTGCTCACATTTAAAAATTATCCTATGTAATCTAATCTCTGGAAGTTTAGCTTTTGTAGTTGTTAATAATAATACAATACAATTAATTTCTAAAGACTCTCATTAGTAATACCATCCATTTCAAACCCTCATTAACCTGTCAGATTCTCCATTGCTAGAATCAAGGCAGGTTCCAATAAGCTTTAATTACTTGGAATGAGGTGTTGCACATTATCTTTCAGAGTGTTTGTCAGTTCAGGGATTAATAGCACTTGGCTCAATTTTCATCGTAGATATATGTTTTCTGGAATCTGTTGGGCTGTGCACAATTAATGAAAAGATGACAGTAAGACTATAACACGTGTTAAAAAGTCTTATTTCTTCCGAATGCTCTGCCTAGCCTATTCTGTTGGAAAGTCTCTACACACAGGATGGCAGTCTTGATTATGTCATTCACGTATGTTGTGGGTGTTCGAAATATGGCACCTTCAGTCTCTTGGTGGGTTAGACTTTAAGTCTGCAGCTGGGAAAGTGTGAGAGCTTGGTGGAACACCACTAGACTACGTAACAAGGCAGAAAACGGTGCAGAATAATCTTGATTGCTTTTATTCTTAAACTTGGAAACAGTACAAACTGTGGGCATGTTTAGAACTATTAGCATTTGAGCTTGTGTCTGGTGGAATCTTTTGAGAATGCTCAGAATGCCGTCAACTCTCTCCAGATATTTCTTTTAGCAAAGAGAATGTCTAGAAGATGCATGACTATATATCTGCGCCCAGTGGGAGATTGCACAAAGACAGAGTTCGATAATTTGGGGGCCAATAATCTTCAGTTAGATAAATGGGGACGTATACCATTGTGTGAGTGGAACTCGTACTGGTTTTGAACCTTCATTTTCATATCCAAGCTCATATGTGGTTAGTTGCAGGTCAGCATCAAGGCAAATGAGAAAAACTGACCTTCTGTCTTTGGTTCTTTTATAGAATGCATCAGGCAGGAGGTTGGATGATTGCCTAGAACATAAAGAGGGGATATCCCCTGAGAAGCAGTGTGTTCTCATTAATTTATTTCTTAAGAATAATTCTCTTTAAAGATGAATTATATAATATTAAAAATAGAGTTATTCTTCTAAATTTAGAAAATATGAATCAACAGAAAAAAATAAAACTTTACCGTAAGCCTATTATGAGGAAAGAGTCACTTCCAATTTTGGTATCATTCTAGTCAGTCCCTCCCATTCTCTTTCTTTTCGAAACTGCGTGTGTGTGTGTGTGTGTGTATGTGTGTGTGGTGTAATACCTATCTGCACAGACGTATGCCAAGCAAGATCACATAAGATCACATAAACTCAGATTAGTTAGAGAAAACGTATCTTCATTTTTCTCTAATCTGATTTTCCTCTTGAGACTCTACACACGGCTTATGGGAAAAAACCCCCAAATTTTAGTCTAGTCAGATAAAGTCTGATCTGATACAAACATTTAAAAAGTCTCTTTGGATAATTCAGTCTTTTCCTGTTTGACTCAGGTACATTCAGGCTTTCAGAGTTCTATGTTCTTCCCTACAATGTTCTCCAAGAACATTGGCATCTAGATGCTACATGTGACCTCACGACATTTAGAGAAAGTATCTCTGGATCCTTGCCCTGTTCCTTGTGTCAGTGATCTCTGAGGTGCTGTAAGTTCTAGGTGGCATTTTCAGGCCACGTACAGTAATCCCCTCTGGGCCCATTTGCTCACTGCACATGAAGGTTTGTTCACCCAAACTGCAGGTCTTTCAAAGAGCTCTCATCCTTGTGTCTCATCATCACTAACACAGGCTCCTTGACAGTTCAGGCATGGACCTGGGGGAGCCGGGAGCTCATTTTGCAGAGCTGGGTTGTATGTCTATGCCCATGGAGGATGAAAATAGCATGGCAACCTCGCCTGGGATTTAGAATAGTTTTAAGCTTTGCCCAGAGTGAGAAACGAGGGGTCTAACAATTGAACACAGTTAAATTGTCATTTTCTGGATAGGCTCCATTCTGCTTTATAAATTCCACATTACCTGTCTTACCCTCTCATCTGGGTCAAGATTTGTTCTTATAGAATGTTGCCAGGGCAACAATGCCTGTGGCTTTTCAAGGTATTTCAGAAGTGGCTGAAGAGCTCTCTCCATCTGCTGGTGAAGCTACTTGGGGATAAGAGAGAGGCCTTATGTCAATTTGTTTCTTATTAAGATCACATTAATAAGCATTATTCATGTAAATCTCACAGGCAAACAGTAATTCTCGGGCTTGCGCGTCTATGTTTCCAAATACAGACTCCTCCATCTCTTTACCCATTCATTAGCACAGCTCAACTCTCAAAAGACAAATAGGTTAATTCACTCCACTTGCTCCATTTCATCTGAAAACACAGTCTAGTTTGGTCTAAGTGGCTGTTGAAGACAGTCTGGAGAAGTATGAATCCTTGAGGAATTAAGTGAGAGAGAGTATATGGTATACCTGGCCGTATATGGACTGATATTTGGGGTCATGAAAGTGTGAATCATTTGACAGGCACCAAAGAGATCCTGGGGTTGGCATCATAAAGTTGCCCCCAGGTCAGGATGGAGGATTGGGTGATGGAGAAGCCTGGAGACTGCCCTCTGCTACATACCCACCTGGAAGGGAACAAACCACCGGAGTCCAGTTTTGACCTGAGTCCAACTGACCACAGAGTAGTCTGGAATAGCAGCCCATGGTGGGGACTGAGTAGACTGGGAACATATAGCTGAAATGCTCTACCAGTTTTCTCTCTGTAGGAAGATTTGCTCCAGCTTTTGTGGTGTTTGCATTTGAGAGATAAATGAAGAATTCAACCTCTGTTTTGCATTTTGAGAGTAAAATTACTTTTGTACTGTCCCCTCAAAGAAACAAATCTCTATTAATATGTTTATAAAATATAACCCCTAGCCACAAGCCAGGATGAACTTGAGAGTAGACATTGCTAGACAGGGGAGCTTGCGGCTTTCTGACTTTGACTTTAATCGGGTCGTCTTGATTACACAGCACAGGCGATGAGAAGCTTGATTAAATGACTTCAGTTCATTGATGTCTTTAAATAGCTGAATATGTAATTTGCAATTTTACCAGCTCAGTTACCTGTGGGTTACCATGGTAATAAAGCATATGCTGAAATGACATTTGACATTAATTTTATTATTTTAATTTACAACCAGTGAAACACAATAGCACTTCCCTATCAATGTACCTCATTTTAAGGTAACTGAGGAAGAATAAATGTACTCACATTTTCAGAGTAGTTATAAATTATGGTATGTTAAAGAGAAAGGTTAAGACCAATTCATCCATCATCCAAATTAAGCTTAAATTGATGTGGGCTGCAGGGTTAAATGGATTCTCTTGAAATAGGTATCTATCTGGCCTTTTTAACCTGTGGATGGGTGATGTTTGGTCCCGAGACAAGTTATATCTAAATACATACTGGAAATGTGTTATAATGAGATGATAGCATCCTAGATAGTATCTCTTTCAACACAAGAACGAGGTATCCTTATACTTTGGCAGTCTGCGGCTATGAAAAATAGGCCTCGGTTGAACTTTAATGGTTTAGTTAACATTCTAGGAATAATTACTCAGACTCGATGGAGATATAGGGAACTTTGGGCATTTTTAAAATTCAGTAGTAGATTTGTGGCAAAAAAAAAAAGGTGAAATATGAGATAACATGAAAACATTTTTTTGTTGTTATTGCTACCATTAATATAGACAACCAAAGGTTGGCATGAAAAAAGACCTAGAACTTCATATTTGTTTTGGAAATAACTTCACACACATTTAGCATCTTCCAAGGACTGGGTTACCATGAACTTTGCTATGTCTCGTGAAGAGGACCCAAGATTCTGTTTCCTCTTCTTGACTCTGGCTTGTTCTTGACCACGTCTGACTCTGAGGATGTCCATATTTCTTCTCTTTCTCTCAGCTGCCACTCACATTTAAAGGGAACTTTTTAGTTTTAAAATTCTTTCTGTTGGAGGGATTATTATCATGGGAGTATATTTTGGAGTATTTCTTTTGCTTTTGGCTAGGAAAGGAAACTGATGTCCTATCAGAAGTAGTTGAATATTTCCACCATGTTCGGCAACGATACAACACTTTCCCTTAAATTTGGGGGTGAAGATGCATAAGGAATATGCAAGTCTAGCTAATGCACTATTTTCTTTTAGACATCCATGTAAAGAAATCTCTTAAAAATAGATCTTGTATTTTAATGGTAAATGTAATCCCTGTAAGCTATGAATAGTGATAGAAAACATAGGACCTAACTCTCTTTCCTTAAATGCAGCATACATCTCAGAAGCTAACCAAAGAAAATTGAACTCAACACACCCCAACTTTTAGTTATTTATTGAGAAGTTAATTCAAATTTTGCCACTAAGTCATCACATTGATTATATTTCCATCTAACCACTTACAATAAATAATCAAGCCAAAAAAAAGATAATAATTGGCAGGGAGAGACTGATATTAAAAGGTAGAAAATAAATGTATCCATCAGCTAATGGAAATAAAACCAATAAGCACCGAAAACAGTAAAGAAAACATTAATTCAGGCAGCGCCCTTTTAGTTTGCCTGAGGAATCGTGAGTAGCAATTTGAAACCCTGTTTTTCTCTTGGGAAGAAGTGCTGCCTGGAATATGATATAAACTATACTGATCAAATAAAGAGGAGAGCCTCAGGCTAAAACAGAAAGAAAGAAGTTACAACAAAGAAAAACAGCTAGTTGTATGAAATGACACATTTATACACCAGCAAAGTAAAATTAGAGATCTCCCCCCATATAAATGTTATATCAGCTGCAGAAGAAAAACAGCTACATCACAGAGACCAGACTTGAGAAAGAAGATAACATAAAATAGAAGATTATTTCAAATAGTTTCTAGAGCATACCACCCATATACATTTAGGTTTTGATCATGGTATACTGATATTAGTTTAATTTTGTTAAGTTATGTACAGAGTTACTCAAATAAGTTGAATGTTTTAGGAAAAATGTAATGATAAATAATGTCAAAAAGTACCTATTGGAGCAAAACATTTGGTGGGTATACATTATTAAATTTAAACAGAATCCGACATACTCTTTCTTCTTTGGAAACTTTAAGCTCTTGATTCAGGCAAAATGGTACCTTTTGGCTTTTGTGAGCATTTCTGAGCTTAGGAAAGTGTAACCAATGACAAAATGAAATATTGTAGGGGCATGCTTTGGACATGACAAATTTGTTACTGCAGAAGTTTCCATTAGAAATTCAATGTTATCTACTAGGAAGGCCTCTGTGCCTTGATTTATGCAGCAGATGGGTTTTGAAAGACAACAGAGAAGTAAAAATTTTTAAATTAAATCACTGTGCTTGTCATTTGTGGTTCATCATTTTGTAAAGCCAAGAGTCCATTTGTAATGTCAATGATTAGGCCTCAAATATCTAATTGATTAGATTTTCTAAATCAGATTTTATTCAAGCAAAGCATAAAAATATTGTTGAAAGCAATTTAAATGTCTGTAAAAATACCAGAATGACCGAGAGAGAAGATAATTATAGGAAATCATGAATGATTCACATCCTAGTCAATAAAATCTAAATAAGATTTTATGGGTGTTTAATCTTTGCAGCAACTGGCAATCACTTTACTTTTCTCTCTTCCTCAAGCCAAACTAGATTCCCAGTTCGCATTCTGACTTATCTATAACATTTTTTAAAGTTATCACTCCTTCCTGCTTGAAAAACTCTTAAGACATCACTCTCTCCTAGAATTCCTCAGATCTCAGTGACTGTTCTTTTTTGCATCTCCTTTTCTGGTTGCATCTTGCCTGGAGTGTTCTGGGTCCTAGTCCTTGGACCACTTATCCTCAATTTGGCCTTATGTGCTGATGATCTCCTTGACTCATGGAACCTCATAACTTTGAATACCATATATTTGTGGGTTACATCGGCTTCACCTCTGTGCTTCAGACTCATACACATAACTACATATTCAACATCTCTATTTGGGTGTCTAATGAACTACTCAAGCTTAATATGTGTAAAACTGAATGCCCGATTTCCTCCAGGCCTGCTCTTTGGTATCTTTCCATTTCAGTAAATAAAAACTCTATCCCTTCATTTGCTCAACCTCCAAACGCTTAGTCATCCTAAAATCTTTCCTTGTTTTCATAGCACTTCTAATCTTCTTGCAAAGCCCCACCTCCGTTATCATCAGCCTGCTCAAAACCACTGACTTTCTTTTATTGTTCAGTGGCTTCCTAACCCATTTGCCTGCTTCCTATCTTACCCACCTACAGTTTATTCCCCTGAAGGCAATCAGAATGATTCTTTTAAAAAAAAGATCACGTCATTCCTCTACCCCAAATCCTCTAATTACTTTTTTTTGTCACTCAAAGTAAAAGACAGAGTTCTTATATGGCCTTCGAGGCCCCTGCATGTGCTATCATGTTACCTTCCTGACTTCATCTCTTATTACTCTTGCCCCGCCTCCCTGACTCTTCTCCAGCCACAGCCTCCTTGTTGTCATTCAAACATGCCAGGTTCACTTCCACGTCAGAGCCTTTGGACGCTCAGGCTTGACCATGCTTCCCCCAGATACCCTCATGGCTATTTCCCATTTTTACTAAAATATCATCTTTTCCATGAGGTCTTTTCCAGGCACCCAATTTAAGTTGCAGCTCCCACTCCTACACTCCCTATTCTTTCCTTGCCATTCTCCATGGCACTTACCACAATCTGATAAGTAATATGTTTTTATTATGTTTAATGCCTGTCTTTTTCACTCTAATATACATTCCTTGAAGGAAGAAATTATTGTCTTTTTTGTTCACTGCTGTGTCCTCAGCACCCAAAAAAGTTCTTGACCTATAGAAAGGTTTAATTAGTATTTGTTGAATGAATAAGTGTACGAATGGCACTGGGGCCATTTTGAATATTTAAAAATCTAACCTATGTGTACATTCTATTATAAGGTCTGAACTTTGTGACTAGCTGGATTAGCAATCTAAAATTGGGACCAAGGTTTATATAGTGGAACACACCATAAATGTAGATGGAATGGAAGCTATTTGAGGGCTATAAATAAAAACTCAGGACCTGGCCAAGGTTGTTGATTGCTCATACAATAGCATTTTCTCTTCTTTCTCGGTGAAAGACTTCTGATTTTATGACTACCGTAATGAATCACATCCAGCCCCTGAATGGATCATTGTTCGTTTAAGGCAATCACAACAATCTCATTTCTTTTTGTCCAGTGACTAAACTAGGGCAGTTCTAGCCAATAATGTAAGAAAGTTTCTGGGGAAAATTTTCTCCCCTCATAAAATAATGGGTGGTACAGAGAAAAGCTCTTCATTTGCCCTCCTTCTTGTTTCTTTGTTTGGATATTGTTTATTGGGATGTGATGCTTGGAACTGGAACAGTCAACTTGTAACCATGAAGAAAGCATAAACTTTTGGAGATGCCTTACTAGAAACACAGAAATGGTTGACATTCTTGCTGACAGTGTTGACACTTGCCAACCTCAGAACCACCCACTTGCAGCCTTTCTGATAAGTGAGATGATAAATGTTTGTATTGCTTAAACCACTGCTTATTGAATATTCTTCTACTTGTAGCTAAAATTATCCTAACTGATACAGAAGACTTGAAAAAGTGAAGCCGTGGCCATGATTCAAATAAACCTCAACTGTAACAATTTACTCAGGGAAAACCAACGCAAAGCTATTCTAGAGAAGGAAGACTGAGATCATTTAAAATCTCAAAGTCCAAAGTGATTATCAGGCCCTCCAGATTCTTCATTGGTTTTAGATCTCTGTACAGTATATAGAATATCACAAAGCAGCACATAAAGTAGTGATACACTCTCCTCCACATTCTAGGTTACATTCACTTACCCCTACCCTGCCTCTCCCCCTGCACCCACCCATAATACCAAAGAGTATACTCCATTGGTGGTTCCTGGCCAGGGGCTGGCCTCGCAGACCTTCTACTCTCAGAATCGAATGGCAGGTTTGAATGAACTTTCTTCATCTTCACAGGGATATCCCATAGAGCTTTAATAGTGGCCACCTTATCCTCAGTGGAATTTCTATTTCTCATTATTTGCCCTCTTTAAGTCAGCCCCAGATCCTCTGGCTTCAATAAAATTACTCTCTTTTAACATTTTCTTTACAGTGTTGAGCCATTGTTCATGCTCAATTAAGGATGATGACGAATAATGCAACTAACAGTAATTAGTAGCCTGAAAGAAAATGATGGCTAAAAAAACAGTAGGGAACTTCCCAGGGGAGTTTTATTCCTATTTCGACTAGCCATATAAAAAGTGTAGCGGAAGCATCATCCACCTGGGAATAGAGTGAGGCTGGACAAATAGCAAGAATAGATGACAGTGGGGAATTCTGCAATAGTGAGCTAATGAGCTGCAAGGCCCAATAGTTTTTTATTCTATTTAATTTCAAAGGTTTAATTTCCACCATTACCAAATGGTGATTATTACATCCCCTTGTGAACACAGCATTGACCTAAATACTACCATGTAGAAGCATATTATGCCAGCATGCATTTTGAATTTCCTTTGGTTATATTCATAGGAAAACAGCACTGGGTAAAATGTTCTTAATAAAGAATAACCCTGCTTCTCTGCCTTTTGCTCCCACTGTTTCCTGTGACTGGAATGCCCTCTCCTCTTCTGTCAATTCTGTTCTTCAAGTGCTTCCTACTCAAGACCCTGCCCTCCTTGTAGGCTTTACGAATCCTTCATCTCCCATGAGGATGGTTTCTTCCTCTCAGTTACCACAGTACCTTTTTTGCTTCCACACTCAAGCCAACATTAAAAAAGAGAGAAAGTGTTGTATAACTTACATACAATAAAATTCACTTATTTTAGGTGTACAGTTCGATGAATTTTAACTATAAGTACCACTCAAATCAAGATCTAGAATATTTCCAGCAGGTTCCTCATATTCCCACTCAAGTCAGTGAGGCTTCTCCCATGGTAAGTACGATTCTAACCTCAAACACTATGAACCACCTTTGCCTGGTCCTTGCTGACAGTGTCGACACTTTGATCTTCATATAAATCAGTGGGTTTTTTTGTTTTTTTTTTTTGTTCTTTTTTTTAACCCGAGGGTGACTTCATCCCCCAGAGGACATTTGGCAATATCAGGAAACATTTTTGGTTGTCACAGTGGGTAGGCGGGGGATGTGGCAGTGCTATTGGTACCTGGAAGGTGGAGTCCGAGAGTGCTACCAAACATCCTACAACGTGCAAGACAACACCCCCATCAAAGAATTATCTGGCTCAAAATGTCAGTAGTGCCAAGGTTGAGGAACCCTGATATTTAAAAAAATTGCAAAGTACTCTACGTTTGAATTCTTTTACTCAACATTGTGTCTATGAGACTCATCCATGTTGCCTTGTATATTGGTGGTTTGTTCTTATTTATTGCAGTGTAGTATTCTGCTGTATGGGTGTATTTGCTTTCTCATTCTTCTGTGGATGAATATCCCAAAGTCATTTTTCAATAACATACTTAGAATACTTACCTCTTCGGTAGATATTTATATCGAACTAGGTTAAAGAAAGTCCGTATGATTTTAAGATCAAGAGGTCAGGTTTGGGTGCCAGACTACCTAGATTCAACTCTTGGCTTCATGTCATTCCAGTCGTAGGGCCTTGGCCGCAAATTACTTAATCTCTCTATGCCTCAGACTCCTAACTGCTGAAATGGAGATAATGAGATAATTGTACTATTTATAGGGTTATTGAAAGGATTAAGAAAATCAATACCTTTCAAATGCTTATAATGGTGCTGAATCCATTGTTAAGTGCTAAAAAATGTTGGGCTATGTGCCCAATCTAATTTATTAAGCTTAGTCACTGGTCAAAAATTGTTTTGTGTAATAAACATTACTGGTGAGAAGGGGGAAAAAGAATTAGCTGTTTGGATATTTGTTAAGGCTGCAAAGAGACTGATGTTTAGCAAAGGACCTCTAATAAAATTGGGGTTACTTCTGATAATCAAATGATCCATAGACAGATTATTATTATGTACATCTTAAAATAACAAGTTTCAGTGATTTAAAAAAACTCTTAAAGAGGAGGAGAATTTAATGTCAGGATTTTACATCTACTTCAAATTAATCTAGAATTTGAATTATGGTTTTTAAGAAACATTTCTCCAGGTTGGACAGAGATAATCATAAACAAATGTTCTGATCCTTCTTGGTCATGAGAAATAACAGCACACAGGATAAAAATGACAAACTATTTTTGATATTAACTTAAAAGGTTTTAGAAAGAAATTATGTTAAAAGAAACAGAAATAATTTGCCTGGTTGAATGAGGGGGTATTTGGATGTTTACTATATTCAATTGAAGATTATTTTTAAAATAACTTTCTGAGGCAAAATATAAATTTTTAGTTCTTTCTGTGTTACCTCTAGTCAGTACAACTTAGAAGACCATGTAACACACCTTTTTGGCTCAGTGTATTGGTGGTAATTCTGTAATGAAGCTTATGCAGATGGTTAAATCTGGTTCTAAGAAACAATTCAATATACAGTGCAGATCATTTGTATGTAACAAATTTTGCTCCATTTTTATTATATTTCTTGTGCAAATAGAGATAGTGGTCACCAACCGTCGTTATCTAATCATGGATGGGATCTGAATGGTGATCAGCTGGAAAAATGAATTTAGTGAATATCATCTGCTAGTTGAAAATTCTGGAGGGAATTCCTGGCTATTGTCTCTTTGTTGAATTTTTCTTAGAAATGACCTTCTTTCTCATTGAAATCTGGGCACATGGTTTTGTTAACCCAATAAGGTACAAGGGCGGGTTATGGACATTGTTCATTCAGTAATGGGTTCATGGATTGTGATATTACCATTGCGCAAAGCTAGAAAGTTGATAAGTGTTTTCCTTGAGAGTCTTATTATCAAGTTGGTGGAGGAGTGAGCTTTTGCCAAAGAGACTGTGTGACTGTGTTTAAATGATTAAGACGTTTGGAAAGCGGTCTGTTGTTGCTGAAGGAGCTAGGCTACTTCACCTGATTGTGCTTCACAGAGGCCCCTGAACAGTGGGTGCAACCTGTGACTGCAGGTGTGCCCCTGACTGGGAAACTGCTAATGAGGCCTCTTTAGGCTCACACAATTCTTTGAGAATGAATAACAATGTATAAGGTACATGATAATGTAAAACAAGGCAAAAAACTCCTAAGAAAAATGTAGATTCTATTAAAACCAGGTGATACTATGAATAAAGCACAATTCTAATTTGATACATGGAAAAAAATCAGGTGGGAGACTCTTTCCCATAATCCCTACTAGTGAATAATTTTTTTCAAGAAATATTCTTCTGTGTCACCAGATCAATGACATAGGTAATTTTGGTCAAGCTTGTGGAAGGCACTTGCTGTGGCTTTTGTGATGGGTTAGAACAGAACAGAAAGTTATTACCTCCTGAAATAAAGATTTGAAATACAATTTTTTTTTTTTCCCGAGACATGACGAGACTGTTAAAGAGAGAACCGATAGTAAGTTCACAGAACAACCAAAGCTGAGGCCTCATTTCAGTTGAAGTTTGATTAGGAGGACTGCCAAACAAATGTGACCGAGTTTTATTTCACAGAAGAAAGAACAGAGCAACAATGAAGACACAGAAGGAAAATGAGGTCACTGTGCTTTCCCTTAAAAAAAAAAAAAAAAAAAGTCTGGTTTTCAGTAGACAACGTAGTTAAAAAGTTTAGTGTCAAATCCACACTGTAATTTACCCTGGAAGATTGTTTTGCCATCCTGGTCTGTGTCTGATATATGCTGAAAGAATACTGAGTATCCATCCCTTCCAGCTCTTACTTATCTACAAGTTACAACTATGGCAGCAGTTTTAATGAAGGAAATGGTACTGGCACCCGAGAGCTAAAAACAATATGATATATACTCTTGTCCTACTCTGATTATAAGAGTTTGAAAATACCTCCAAATAGGTTTATTTGAAGCTGATAACTTTCCTAAGGGCAGCTGTAAGGGGAAGAGTACTAGCCAGAGGACATTGTGTAATGCATTTCATTTCTCGAGTATCTGGTGCCCTATTCATTAAATGTGAACAATAACAATGCAAGCACAGTAATAAAAAAGCAAGGGCTCCAAGTGTGGACTGACACAAACTTGTGTCGAAGTCCTGGCTCAATACCATTGATGGCATTATGTTGACCGAGTCCCTTATCCTCATACAATAGAATACTAATTGACAATGAAAAGGAATGAGCTGATACATAGAGCAAGATGGATGAAACTCAAGTGCATTATGCTGAATAAAAGAAGCCAAACACAAAAGAGTAAATACTAATTGATAGCATTTATGCGGAATTCTAGAAAATGTAAATTAATGTAGAGTGATAGAAAGCAAGTCACTGATTATCTAGGTGTGAGAATGGAGGAGAAATTGACTGCCCTGAGCTCAAGCGAACATTTTGGGGGTAAGAGAAATTTTCTGGATCTTCATTGTGGTAGTAGTGGTAAGTATGAGTGTGTGTGTGTGTGTGTGTGTGTGTGTTTAGAAAAAAACTCATCAAACTGTACTCTTAAAATGAATCAAGTTTATTACATCTAAATCATACTTTGATAAAGTGGATTTTTTAAAAAGTTGTGTTAAATACCCTCCTAGAGTTGTGTTGGATGACTGAATACTCCAGCTCCCCACTTTCTGGTGGGAAATGTCCTTATAGGAAGTCTGATCGGAGCACTGAAAGTTTATCCAAAAATTCATTGATTCTTCCTTTTGTGTCTAGAAGCTCCAAAATAGTTATGATTGAGTCAATGTTTAATTGCCCTCTTTCTATATTTTATCAGTAGAGGAGTGATGGAATTATACGGTCGAGTATAAAAATGTACATAATGGACCTTCACAAAACCAGTGACATGAAACCAGTTCTTTCATGCCAAGAGTTTTAGGGTGCACTTCCATTTTTATTTGAAAATATGAAAGAGCATTGTACCATGTAGATTTCTGCAGTCGCTGAATGTAGCTCAGACTTTAATTTACCTGCCTCCCTCTTTTTAGTGAAAACCGGTTTTCAGTTAGATGAGGTCCATGTGACCACGAATCTGCTTAATGGTACAGTCAGGACTGGAGACTAGTTTCCAGGTGCCAAGGCTAGTGATTTGCAGCACACTAATGCCTTCTTCTTAAAATATTTTAGATCTAGCATATAATGAGTTTGGGTCTCTGGAGTTTAATGTCCACTTTGTTTTTAAGTTGGAAACTAACAGCAATTTTAGAAAAGAATTCACATAGATTTTAATCTATTGCACATTCTGCTAGGACAGTCCTTTTGTTTGTTTTTGTTTTTAACCTATAAAGTGGTTCCCTCTGAATCTATAAGCGTTAGATGTTGAGAGAATAAATATATAAATATTCATGGAAGTGAAGAATAGTTTAGATTACTTTTTCCAGAAACAGACTTTAACGTCATTTTTTTCCAAATCATATTTCATCATCTCTTTTGAATTTAACATTATTGACATTCAGTGATGAGACATGAACTCAAGAGTTATCCTAAAGGTGATGACTGTTCTGGATTTTCTGTACAAAAAAGGCACATGCACAGGCAAATATTTTTTCATGAAATTCCAGCTATGATATATATACTTCAGAAGGAAAGTACATAGACTTAGAGTACTTTTTTAAAGAAGAGCAAAGTAAAAGAGTTTGGCACAAATTATCATGGGGATAAATTATACCCTGACTAGTTCTGCAGAAACACTGGGCTAAAGAAAGTAATGTGAATACCAATGACCTAAATGGGCCCTTTAGAGTCAAGAAAAATAAATAAAAATTAAATAGTAACTACTTATTAATGGTTTATGCTTTTATCATGTGTTATTTTTCCATCTTACAAAAGTACTTTCATTCAGCTTTTCTCCTTCACTATTCATACATGTGTGGAATCAATAAATCTAGTTTAATCCAGTGAAACACACTTCTGACTCTCATTTACCATAGGCACAAAGATCTTCTCACATATATAAATAATATTGAGACTATAAAAACATAGCTACATAAGTTGTCATTATGACCTACTTCGGAAAAATTGCAAGGACATGGCAGTAGAATGTGAAAGAAACTTTATATAAAGAACACGTTCAAGGGTGGATCAGAAGCTGCTCCCCCTGGACAACTTAGAAGTAAGATCGATCGATCGATTGATTAATATAGTTATTTATAAAAACTATCTGCTTCAAGTATGCTATGCTACAAACTGCAGTGGTGTTGAGAGAAGTTTAGATTTAGCACCTATCTCATTCCTCCCGCCCAATTTGTGCATTTCTCCTAAGATGCTCGGACAGATAGTAAAGGAAGTATCTCTGGAATATTCCACAGCTCTGAGCAGTTGTAGGAAAACTGGCTAGCCCTCTCTCTGTGACCTGTACATCTTTGGTGTTGGACCTATGGATACATGGATACTATAGGATACATTTCTGTGCAGAAAGAGAGGATGGACCATAGGAGAATGTCAGAGTCCTCCGATGTCCTCCATACAGCATCCTTGTATGATGGCAAAGATTGAATGGGTTAATGAGCTGCAACTAGTAACCAGCTATTTTAATTCTTATTGGCAAGAAAGGCAATAATCAAATGACTCCTTTGGGAACAAATTATAATGATGTTAGCAATAAGCTTTCAAGTGAATTATACTAATTAATTTCTGTAGGTCAGCATTATCCATCACCTCCATCATAAAAGGCAGGGAAGCCTCAATCCAGAGAAACAAAGTTGAATTTCAAAAGCTTTTCTGAGTGGGCATCCAGGGATTGAAATTTGTAGCTTTGCATTTTAAATGGGATGTTGAATTTGGAGAATCAGGACAATGCCCAAGGGGTTAACTCTCTTTCTTCTCTGTAGAGGTCATGCATTAGGGAGATGAGGAGTAAGTACTTGGAGGAGCCAGTGGGGTTGCTCTTACTGCTACTGTCTTGGCAGTACTTGTGCAGCAAATAAACACACTTCAGTCCTGAAGACTCTCTAGCATGAAACTTTGAAGGCACAAAATTCACACGCACACAATGGTGATTCAATAGCCACTGCCCAGTAGGACCACTCTTTAAAAATTAAAATAAGGTTGAGTTTTCTATAAGAGGAAGCAGCTTTGCCCTTGAAATTGGCTCCACTCTGCTCTCAGAATAAGAGCTAATGTAATTCTTTTGTGAATATATTTTTTGCTTGTACTCTTATGTTGGTGCAAATGAGTAAAAAAGAAGATTGCGTAGGAAAAAAATGTGAGAGTTCATTCTTAAAGTGATAGGATGTTAACCATTCAGTCTTGCTAATCCAAGACAGCCACAGTAAGTTTTTCTGCCATTTTAGAAGGCATATATGTGTTAACAAAATTTATTTGAACAAGACAAGAAATTGCTAATGCTAGAAGACTTTTATGTCACATTAGTTCAAGAATTCAACTTCCAGCTTTGTTGTCTTTATGACAGGTATTCTTGTGACCACAACAGCATAAAGCATTTAAAATGTTGCGTACTTTCCAAACTGGTGGTGACTGTGTTTAGACTTTATCTTTTTTTTTTTTTCTTCCCACAATTAGGGCATTTGTGAAACCATTTCTGTGAACAGCCCAAGTGTACATGTCAAAATCTTATTCCTTGCAGCGAGGCATTCTAACTTTTGGAGTTTGGTAACATTTTATAATTTCCTCAGTGACAATCAGGTTTATGTGGAGAATAATGCTTGATGTTACATCAAGCACAAGATGATGGCATAAATTCAAGACTAAGTCAACTCTCCATTTTGATAATACGGCTAGTTTGGACAGCCGGCATGAACTTTTACATATAATACTCAGATTGAAATAGTTATTTCCTCTTCTGTAAAACTTCCATCAACTCTACCTGGGGCATTGATCAATTTTAGCACTTTTCTGTCTCTCTAGAATGGCAGTATTTTTGGACTGCTGTCAAAGCTGGCTCTACTGCAATCCTAAAGGCTATATTCAAGGTCACGTGACTGTTTACTGCTTCAATAAAAAGCAACTTATAAATGCAAAACGCAATTCACTATTTATTCATCTCATGTATTCATGTAATGCTCGTTGGCTTACTGTGGTGTTTGCTTAATATGTATTCCACAGCATACCTTTTGTTTCTGCAAAACTGCACATTATATCATTTTTGCATCTGACACTGACTTTATTCTAGGAAGTGTTCTAATAACAAAGGGAAAAAGAAAATGCTACAATGAGGAGCTATCCAACCCTTGCAGATTTGCTTAACTCGTTGGAAAGGCAGGGAGATTTTAGAAGACACGTTGACCTTGAATAGTGAGAAATCCCACAGTGAAGGGTGTTGAATCATAGTTCATTGCCAAATCTTATCACTGTACTTCCTAGTTTACTTTTTTTATTTTCACTTTAAGTTCCTTATTATCCGGCAGAGATATGTCATGGTTTATAAGAAATCTCACACAGCCACATGGAGAAACCCAATACACTTTTTCTGCTTTCTCTCATGAGGAATTGAGAACAATGATTTTAAGGTTACTTCCTTCTCTTTTCTTTGGAAGAATTTGGATTTGAAACTTTAAATGGAGATGTATCTAAATCCAACAATTTTAGGATTGCATTTGGGACAGTTTTGCTCATTCATTCAAATAATCCAATTCTAAAGATTTGAAGTCCTCATCCCAACCAGGTTTCAGTATGAGATTTGGGGCACACCAGATCTTGGATTGAGTCAGGCTCCACTATTTCTGAGTTATGTGAAATTAACAAACCATTACCCTCACTGAACCTTAGTTTCCTCATCTATATAATGCAGATAAAACTCCCACCTTGAAAGATGATTGTCTGTGTGTATATATGTAACAGAGACTCAGTACATGTTAATTCCTTCCTTTCCCACTTTCCTTTGCTCTTAGAAAAGATAATGTAACTTTTAAAAAAATGTTCATTCATATCTCTGAAGTAGAGTTTGTTGTACTGATAATCTGTTGAAAGTATTAGTCCGTAGAAAAGTAATGATAGTATCTTTTCTAAAACTACTGCCAGACCACCCAGTGGTCAAATAAAATGGACACAGGCATCTTAAAGTATGTTGGCTCCAAGAGACCAAAGGACCAGGATTCATAATGTGATCCTGGCACTCACTAGCTGGGTGACTTTAACTTCTCCAACCCTTAATTTCCTTATCCATAAAACCAAGATTATAATAAGGGAAATTCTAGTAAGAATACCCATAGAGTTATGAAGAGTGAATGAAGTAATGTGGGTATCAAGTGCTTTGGCTGCTTCACAAAAAGTGGGGGCTCAAACGCATTCTCTACAGTGTATCTAGAAGCTTCCTTTTCAGCTAAGATCCTCTGCGGAGTTATAGCCTTGTAGCTCACAGACTGAGACCCAGTGATTCACTCATACGATTTAGCTGTGTTGATAAAGATGTGGCTGAGACCTAAAAGCATTTATTATCATCTTTTCACTAAGCTTATGTCACTTTATTTTGAAGGCAACCTTCTAGCTTGAATAAATGGTGAATACCATGTCACGTGTCTGGGTGGCTCGACATAACAAAACCTAAAAATTATATGCAGTATTCTACAAGTGGGGGAGAAAGATTTGTTTTCTCTAGTAATTGCTTGAAGACGAAACACAATTTTAAACGACATCAGTGTTTGCTGTAATTTTGTTAGCACCTCCTGAATCTTTACTTTGAACATTTCAAGGGGAAAAATGTGGCCTCGCTGGGAAACTCCTGCGTTGCTCTGCAGGGACACAGGGCTAGTGAGTAAAAGAGCAGTGACCTGTGGGCTAATGATGGAAGGTAAACCTTGACTATATTCTGAGCATGTGTTATCTCCAAAGGTAAATATTGCTTTGAGCTGAAAGGAGGACTCTCATAGGTTTATATGTGGAGGGACAGAGTGGTGAGGCGCACTGAGATTGGGGGACAAGAAAAGCCGCGTTGGTTGTTCTTTCGACAATGGGCTGACAGAGTGCATGTTTTTAACCATTTCCAGATGCAAGCAACAAAGTCACATCGGAGATTTATTTCTTTTACAATAGAAGTCAATTGGGCATGACATTAATGTATTGTTTCAAGAAAAGTCTAACTCAACTAAATCAAGACGCAGTAGGAAATTTAAAGAGAAGCAATTTCTCTTATCGGTTTTAATGAATACCATTAAGTGATAACCAAAAAGAGAGAAGAAAAAAAGATTAAGGATTGCTCAGAAAACATCCTTCCCACTCTTCTAAATTATCATGACAACACAATCTTTAGCTGTGAAGTTAATTTCCTTCGTAATTACATTCTATTTAGAGGTGTGATTGCTTAGGAACACCCTTCTGGCGAGGAAGCTTTTTTATTCTAGCGGGGATGAGGAAGAAGGGGTCCCCAGCACCATGAAGCAAGTAGTTATTTTCCCTGCTCTGCCCCTGGGTACTTACTGGTTGGGGGGCCTTGGGAGTCCCTCCCATCCCAGTGGCTGCCCCTCATCCTGAGAGCTGTGGGCAGGAGAATTCACATTAGAGACTCTCAGGAGAAAGCCTGGTGGCTGGTTGTGAATGGCACTTGCCTTGAATTCTAGGGGCTCTCGGAAGGCACTTAACTCTCCTCCTGTCCCCAGGATCAAATGAAGGTGGGTTCGATGGGCCCTAGCATTGCTGTTACAGTTATGGGGGTGAGAACACTGTTTACTTAGAAGAGAAATAGTTCGTAGAACAAGATTAATGCTGGTCTCCTTAAGCTCTTTAGTTAGTATGCAATTGAATCATTGCAAGACTGATTCTGCTATGACACGAATCAATGTATTTTTAACATTTCCATCACCCAAATCCTTGTTTACAACCATTTCTCTCACAGTTACTTGGGGGCAAAAAACAAAAGCGGAACCAAAAAAGCCACCGTTCAGACTTGCCGTCTTTGGGTTGGTCATGAGGTCTTCACCCTAAGGACTGAAAACTAGGGCAAGGGACTTTGTTCTGATGTCAGTCAATTTCCTAATTTCAAACCACCAGAAAAAAAAAATGAGGCCAAAGAATTCTGACAAATGAGTCTAAGGCGTGAATCCCAAGGTTCTCTCTCACGGTTCAAGCAAAATCAGAGTGTTCACGGCGGTCCTGAGTCCAACTTGCGGAGGCTCTGATTCTATTACCGCCTCATCCAGGCACATTATTTTTGCTCATTAATGAGATGGCATCATCACGTAGCATGCAGCAGCCAGAGTGATTAGCAAAGCGCCTCCTTCCATTCTTCAAAATGTCATCAACACACTGGTCAGGAAACAAACTCATTTTCTGACTCTGCCATGATTTGCGGCGTTTCAGGCACTGATGATAGCTTGTCTGCTTGGTTTAAAAGAGCTCCTGATATAACAGAACCTGACACTGTTTACTTCAGCCTATTATGCCTGCTGCATTCACTGAATGCTTCACTGGAGAAGAAAAATCGAAAGAAGGCTATTCATTGTAATGCCAGCTGCTTTTTAAAAAAGGAAATCAATTTTTGCTTGAGCTCAGAATGGACTCCGCAGGTCCAGGGTGACCTACCACTTTTGATGTCAACAACAAAAGGCTCTGCCTGAATTTTCCACAACAATCACCCAACAGCTCAAAGAACATTGAAAATCCTAGATTAGTTTCATTTTAGTTTATGTTCAAATTGGTATCCACTCGTCCCAACAATATCACAAAATAGAAAGCCTTGGGTGACACAGCCCTTGAACGCTGTGCTGTTGGAGAACTCAGGACTTTGCCGTCTGTGCCGGGTTTTGTTATAAATTACTTGGCAGGACCATTTTATGATGGAAATAATTAGTTATGTTTAGTATTTATAGCTAGTATCATGATGCCTTTCTGCACTGCTAATTAATTATTTTATGGCCAGCATGTTTCAAATGCAATTAGTTAGGTATGGCAATGATCATAATATTTTGCATATTCATGACAACATTCTGCCTATTTACAGCAAAACTTGGGTGTCAAAATCAGTTATTTTCCTTTTGTTATTAGGCAGAATAATTACAGGAAACAATAACAATGATCTCTTGCATGTGAATAACATTTCACAACCGAGCACCTCCATTCATGTCACCCACACATATACTCCTGTGGTTTCTCACAGAGAAATGGAAACTCCATATGGTGACAAGTTTTGGCTCGGTCTTTAGCCAGCTTCAAGGTCACCAATGAAGGCTTTTGCTCTTTTTACATGTAGTTGGCCCACGGGGATAGACTGGTTGCTAAATACAGCAAATTAGAGAAGAGAATATTTGAGCTGAATTGGGAAAGAAAGGAGTTTGTTTGGACTAGGTCCTTTAGAACAAAGGCCCAAACTCTTTTTCTCTATTATTTTATTATTTTTTAATAGTAGGTGTAGAGGTGTCTCTAAACAGAAGGAAAACTTGCTTAGGTTTCTCTGTATTGTGTATGGGGGGTGGGGCTAGGGCTCAGAAGACAGATTGAGTTATTGCTTAACCAGACTCAGTATCCAGGGGGCACACTGCCTTATGTCGAACTATCGAGTGCTTCTTAAATCCTGAGAGTCTAGAAATAGTATTGCCCTGCGAAGCCTGGGAATGTTCTCAATTAGCTTGTGGACAAGATCAATGACATATGCTCTCTTCCAGATCTGAGCCTATTTCTCTTTACTTTAAGCCTCCCAGACTAGCCATAATCCTCCATTTCCTTTTCCCCATATGTGCTCTGCAAAGTGCTGAAAATACTAAAAATCAAGAAAAATATTGTCCACCGAGAACTGAGATTTAGCCATGAATTTCCTATTAGGACACATTCCTAAGACTGGGCTCTGGGGGTCTGGAGTAGGGTAGGGAACTGAAACACGTACATAGTTCTAGTTTCCACTTCTTAAAGTCTAGATTATCAAGGGGGAAAAAAAAAACATTAAAAAAAAACAAAAACAGTCCCATAATTTAGATTTTTTTTTTTTTTGGTAATGCGTAATATATCTCCTTGTTAAAAACTGCACACAAATGTGGACTTCTTGACCTCTGCAGGAATCAGATTACCGTGTCTTTCCCTCTGAAGGACAAGAAAGCCTTTCTTTTCCTTCACCAAATTCTCTCCTGCTTTTAATTCAAGCCCTTTTCCATGAATTGGGTTTGCTGCAGACACGAAGAGCAAATAGACTTTGAAGTTAATAATCATTATTTTCTCATTTCTTGGGATAAAGTCTAAAAGAATCCCTTTAGCCTTCCCTCAGAAACCATTTTTTATCCCTTTAATCATCTTTGTCACTTCTCTGAACTTACTCCAGTTTCACCACATCTGCACATTACAAGCATGAGTTCTCAGTACTCTTAAACATAGCCCCAACTCCATTTTCTAAAACATCTGCCAGCACTTGAGGCCAAGTCTAGAATTAATCCTTCCGTTTTAATGGTTTTGGTGTTGATCACAGGCTAGCTGTTTTTTTGCCTCTCAAACCCGCCCCCCCCAAACAAAAACAAAAAAAACAAAACACCCACACACAAAAACAACAACCCACAAGAGAAGAGTTATTTTTAAGGTGAATGGCCAACTTTAGAAACGACAGTGTTCTCTTGTGACTTCAAAGATGGCCTGCTTTCCAGTTTGGGCCCGGAGTCCGGGAATGGCAAGTCAGCTGAGAGTGCTGGCCAGCCCGTGACGCCTGGTGGGGAGAATGGATCATTTTGGAGTGAACCCCGAGAGTTCTGTTTCATTCTAGGGCAGACTGGGGGACTCTAGACTCCTAAATTGAATGTAGCCCTATATGAGATATTTATTACTAATATTCCAGCTATTATTTGGGGAGATTCTTCAACATCTACAAAACAAGTCAAAAAGGCAGAGACTGAATAGGGAGAAGAACTGTCATTAGAGATAGGAGTGACATGTATGTATTGAGGCACGTGCAACTAATCAATCTTTTATGATTAATAATCATTGATTTGCAGATTCTGCTCCAGTTCACACTTCTATTTCTAACTTAACATGTATAAGTCCTCACTGTGCCTCCCCCAGACTTTGCCCCACCTCCTCCCCTCTCACGCCAAGGCAGCCCCTTTGTCTAGGGACCTTAGACACCGGCATTGAGAAAAATTAAAAAGCGACTGATACCTGTAGGGGGTGGAACTGTTGTAAACCCTTTTCTTGTGAGGACCCATGCCAGCTCACCCCCTTTCTACAGCTCTAATTGTAGTTGCAGATGTTCTCTTACTGAGAGAGACTCAAAATACAAACATATTGTAGTCCTGATGAGCTATTCATGTTTCTTTTGTCATCAAAGAGCAGTATAAAAAGCATAATGCAGGCGATGTGCTTTTAGTAATTGAGAGCCTAATCAATTCCACATTGTAATTGCCCCTGTCATCTGTTTACACACCTTTCATCCGTTTATAATCGAGCTCTTAAAAGGCAGACTTGCCCCAGCCCCACAGGTTGGGCAACATCTGTCTTCCTGCTCTCTGAACACAGCATAAAGGTTATATTGAAAGAGAAACATCAATACATTTTACAAACTGATTTTTTATTCTTTCATTGTAATCTTGAAATATTAGTACTGGGCATAACTTTCAGCCGAAATAGAGAGCTTTCCCGTGATTGATTTGTTTTAAATAGTTGACATATTTAGATAATTTAAAAAAGATTTTAATATATGTATTCTTAGGTTTACATTAGCCTAATGTAGTCTCGAAAAATTTGCAGGCCAGTTATTGTCATCAAAACTGAATAGTTTTACATATCTCAAGCTAAGCTTAATTTTTAAAAGATTTCTTTATTTCCAATTATAATTTCACACCTCTTATATTTTTAGAAACTTCACAGGCATCGCTAATGTATTTCCATGAAGATTGACTTGTAGCAGCCTTCTATAGGGATTAGAGTTGACATCTGTGTAACAGTGTCTGAGAGAAAAAAAATATTAATATAGTTTTGCTATATGATGATCAACATTAGGATGTCTTTAACAAACCAATTTCTGAAATAGAAACTGACACCATCTTGGGCATTCTGATCTTGTGCTTGACCCAGCAATATGATCTGGACCCAAGACAAAGCTGCTGAAGAACTATAAACGACCAATGCAAGAAGAAACCTTATTTTCCCCTTTAAACTCTTAGGCGTGTGGTATGAATGAAATATGAAATTAGAGAAGGCGGCGGCTTTTCTGCTATTATTATTTTTTTTAGCTTTAACTTCATTTTCACAGGGCAACCTCACCTCCCCTGAAAAAATATATTTCACTTTTCCTGTAAAAAGATGGATAAAAACAGAAAACTCACCACACAATTTTATATTTATTTATCGGACGTGTGAATAAAATGCATATAAATGTAGCAAATTCAAGTGGAACAGAGAAGCTGGGTCTCCCTTGTCCCTAGGTCCTGCCAGTTATTCCCAGAGAGTCTCCCTCAGCAGTGTTCTCTGCATCTCTGTCCTATGCTATATGTTCCATCTACATGGAGCATCTTCAATTCCGATGAGAGCAGGGCCAAATAGTTTAAGCTACAATTTTTCAGCTGATGTTCTCTGAGCCCTGTGAAACTTTCTAAGCCTACAAATGCCATATCACTTTAATACATGCAATTTTTTAAAATAATTTTTTTATTTTTCATTTACAATTGACATACAATATATTAGTTTTAGGTGTACAACCTAGTGATTAGACATTTAAATAACTTACAAAATGATCACCCCAATAAATCTAGTAGCCATCGGACACCTTACATAGTTATTATAGTATTGACTATCCTCTCCATGCTATGCTTTATATCCCCATGACTCTTTTGTAACTACCAGTTTTACCTCTTAATCTCTTCTCTTTTTTCACCCATCGCCTCAATCGCCCTCACATCTGGCAACCCTCAAAATGTTCTCTGCATTTATGAGTTTGTTTCTGTTTCGTTGTTTGTTTCTTTTGTTCCTTAGTTTCCACATATAAGTAAAATCATATGTCATTTGTCTTTCTCTGTCTGAGTTACTCCACTCAGCACAATACCGGTCCATCCATGTCGTTGCAGATGGCAAGATTTCATTCTTTCTTATGGCTGAGTAATATTCCATTGTATGTATATACCACCTCTTATTTATACATTCATCCATTGATAGACATCGAGGTTGCCTCCATATCTTGGCTATTGTAAATAATGCTGCAATAAACACGTGGATGCTCATGTCCCTTCTAAGTAGTGTTTTGGGTTTCTTCGGATAAATGCCTGGAAGTGGAATTACTGGGTCTTTCTTTGTCTCTTGTCATAGCCTTTGTTTTAAAGTCTATTTTGTCTGGTATAAGTAGTGCCACCCCAGCTTTTGCTTTCATTTGTTTCCATTTCCATAAAATATATTTTTCTATCCCTTTACTGTCAGTCTGTGTGTGTCTTTTGATGTGAACTGAGTCTCTTGTAGGCAGCATATGTATGGGTCTTGTTATCCATTCAGAGTGCAACAGCTTTTAACTTTGCTTTTAGAAATTTAAATTTAGCTACTCTCCAGTCAACAGATATGCATTGAGCATCCATTATTTGCTCTGGTCACCACCGAAGAATACAAAAATGTGGACAATCACCCCAGTCCTTGAAGTTACTTGTAATCCAGGAGTCAGCTGTATATCTAAAAGCAGTTACCTAGTTCTCTCTAGATCAGTGTCCTATTTTAAAAAATTCCAGAGCTTATTCTCATAAAGTTGTTGGGTTTGTGTTAGAGAACCACCTTTTGATCTCATCTGTATAAAACATTTTTCTGTTTCTGCATATATTGCTGCTTCAAATTGCAATCTCCCCTTGGAGGGTGTAAAAGTTTAAAAGAGGCACAATGAGCACCTCTGAGGGAGATGAGATGAAATAGTTCCCCTATATCATGGTGCGAAGCTGAGTGTATAGAACCTGGATGAAAGGTCCAAGGTCTATGGAGGAATTACAAAGGAACTGAGGTCCATGGAGGCTCAGACCAGGATCATTTCTTTCTCTTCAAGGCTTGGACAGAAATGGGCATTCCAGAGGTGAATATTTGCAGGCCATGCAATTCTTGGCGTCGTGATTTTTACCAGAGGATATAAACAGATGGCCTGTGGTTCAGAGAAGTGGCTGAATGCTTCAATCTGTCCAGGTCAACCATTAGGGTGAGCAGACCACCTCTAACTCATACTGCAGGCCAGACTGCAGCTCCACAGCTTAGATTTGGGGCCTTGCCGAGAAAGCACTCTTTTCCCTTTGTCATGCTTGAAAGATATTTAGAACATAGGAGAAGGAAAGTACCATTTTTGTTGTTTTCATTGTCCACATCAACCAAGAATACATTCGCATAAAAGCATTGTGTAACCGTTCTTTTTTCTTGATCCAATTATTAGAAATAAATTTCCTGTGGGCCACAGCAATTCTGACCTCATGGGTGCCTTTGCTCTGTGTTGGTATCCCTCACAGCATCTGACGGAAATCCATCCAGTTTAGAGTAGTTTGGTTCAGAGGGGATTTAATTGCTACAAACTGTATTTGTAAACCAGTGCTTTCTACCACATCTAACAATTTCATGAAGTAATTGTTAGCAGAAACAAAATCTGTATTTATTAATGTTAATTGTTTTCCAGCTGAAATTAATTTTCAAAGCATACTTCTGAGTGCCATTTACATTCAAAAATAAATACAGCAGATGTGTTATTAGGCCAGCTTCAGGATATTCCAGGAGGCCTAATGTGCCAACATTTACTGCATCAAGGCAAATGAGTAAACCTCCAGAGTGATCAGCTCCACGGAACTAATGTTTTATCTAATCCACTGCTTGAATGAGACATGAACAGATTTCTGCTTCGCTACGATACCAGTAATTAGCAAAGCCTCCCTAGGTCTAGTTACAGTTTGAATAGGTAAATAACTTTTTCATGATTTGGCCATTTCTGATATATTCCTGCGGCTTTTGAAATTGAATGAATGAATTAAAACAAGCTCTTGCATATAGCAATCACCACAAATGCTTTTTTCAATAGTGTAGGATTAAAAAAATAGATAAAGCTCCCTATATCTAAGTCTTATACTAAATAAATACTAAATAATATTTACAGTAGGGCTGCTTTTCAAAAGCCTCAAGAATAACCACATATATTTTAACTACAGGGGACTGATATAATTTTAAATCTTATTTTCTGGTTTCACTGAACAGAAGAGGACCTATTAAAAGTTCTCCTGTCTTCACTTATCTTCTGTGCGTTTCTAAAAATAAAGTGGATATCTTGTTAAAAGATGACAAAATGCCCATTTTATTGCAAAAGGCTTCCTTTTCACATAGAAAATGGATCTAGACTTAGTTTCTCAAATTGATAGTCTTCTTCAACGAAAGAAAGGTGACAGGGTGAATTAGTTCTCCTTCCTTCAGAAAAACGTTTCCACATATCATCCTCTGCCATGGTTGGGCTCCACCTACCTGGGCAGGCAGGTTATTCTCCATGACAGGGGAGACATCTGCAATACTGCCACACAACTAGAGTTGTCTATGTCTGTAAAGTCCCAAACCCATTGAGATGTGACATTTCTTGTTGCATCTGTTTTGCTGCAAAATCTACAAATGGAAGAAAGAATTTCCCAATACTTAATGTTCCAGGAAGCTCTTTGTTCTTCTGTCTTGGAAGATGGAGTTTGAGTTTTAATAAACAAATTTTCATCATGGTAAAGAATGAGGCAAATGATGAGTGTTAAGCTGAGAAGTGATTCAGGATATGCATTTACTGGGTTTGCAACCCCCTTTCTTTCTGCTGGTGCAGTGGTATATTCTTCACTTCAGAGATTTTTAAATGTTGATGTTATTCTCTGGTAAACATTTGAAGTTGGTTTATTTTTATTATTTTTGCCTAACTAGTGATTATAGTATTCACATGAAATTCCTACTCTTGGACAAGTTAGTGTTTCTGGGTACAGAAGAATAATTGTTGAGTGTCTGTTGGCTCAGCAGTTGAGTGTCACCCCGAGGCTCTGGCTTAATTGGCTGCTCCACCTCATGGGCACTGGCACCCAGCCGGGGAAGGTAGGAAAACTGGTCAGAGGAGAGAGGCTGTTTTATGAGGATCTGGATTACTTACCACCTTCACTCCATCTTTGAGGGTAATGGCAAACATAAGGCTCTTTTAAACATGAGACTTATGTGATGGATCCAGCACCATAGACTTCCTAAAAATAAAGTTTTGTATGTGTGTGCCTCAACCTTCTTAGCTGTAGAATGTGCCACTATCTGATAAGTTGCTGTATAAGTGCCTATTATCATGTCTGACACATCGTTGGTATTAGAAAAATGTTAGTCGATACTGGACTATAAAGCTTTATATACAAAACCGCTTAAATGGAGAATTGTATATTATAAAAGTTGCATGATATTCTTTTTATGCCTCTGGCAGTTCTGTATGGTGAACCTACTAAATATTGAATGTTACTATCTTTACATTTGAAATGAAAAGAACAGGAAAACAGGTAAAGCTCTAAGTAAGGCTGTCTGGTAATAGACCAACAAGGCAGTTGAAGACTTGTATTTATTTCGTTTTGATCTCCTTTAGATTCAGAAAGGCAAAAGCAAATGAGTTGATTTTGTAAGAGGTTGCAGTAGCCAAAGGCATTGACTTTCATTTAATTTTCAAATAATTTAAGACTAAGTAATTTATCTCCATAATGTCCTACATCAATGGTTCTCAAAGTGAGATCTTTGGATACCTGGGAAGTCCCAAGACCTTTTAGAAGGTCTGTGAGGGCAAAACTATTTTTATACTAATAGTAATACTTTATTTGCCTTTTTTTTGCCATGTTGACATTTATTCTGATGCTAGAAAAGCACTGGCAGATAAAAGTGCCTTGGTACAGACATGACAACAGCACCAAATTGTACTAGTAGTTATTGTTCACTGCCATCTACTTGTTAAAAAAAAAAAGATCATGTTTCTCTTAAGAATATTCTTGATGAAGAAGTAAAATTATTAATTTTTACTAAATTTTGACTCTGAGCACATCTTTTAGTGTTCTGTGTGACAAAATTATACACAGAGCATTTTTGCTATAGATGGAAGTACAACGGTTGTCTTGAGGAAAAGCACTTGTATATTGTTTGAGCTGTAAGCTGAGCTACCTGCTTTTTTTCTGGAAAAACATTTTTACTTGAGAGAATGACTGACAAATTATGGTTTTCCAGACTTGGGCTTTTGGCGGACATGTTCTCAGAAATGAACAAAATGAGCTTGTTACTTCAGGAAAAACAACTGACAGCGTTTGCTGCCAATGATAAAATTTGAGCTTTCAAGAAAAAGAAAAGTTTGAAAAATGTGTGTTTGCCACTATGAGCTTGACAGCTTTCAGACACTTAAGGGTCTTTTGATGAAATCAAGGGTGATACTAACAAATATGATTACTGAATATTGTATAATAAAATATATCAACCTTTGGAAGATCTGCATAACTTAGGGAGCAGAAAATTTCCAAGTGACCAATGCATATTATAAAATTATGCATGGGCTAAAGACCAATGGATTTTAATGAAAGAGAGTGTGAAAATTCACTGATACAGTTTCAGATTACTTATTGCAACTAATTTGTAAGAAATACCATTTGTTGAGTTTTGATGTAGTATTAAATATAATTATCTGAAAAGGCCATTGAAATACACTTTTCTTCTCTGTCTACACATCTGTGTGAAGCCTTATTTTCTTCATATACTTCAATCAAAAACTATTGCAACAGACTGAAGCAGAAACAGACACGAGCATACAGCTGTCTTCCATTAAACCAGACATGAAAGAGATTGGCAAAAATGTAAAACAATGCCATTCTGTTTTTGAAAATATAGTCATTTTCATTTAAAATGTTTGTTGACATGTAATAGATGTATTACTGTTATTTTAAAATAACAATAGTTATTTCATTATCAATAGGGGTAAATGTTGACAGGTATAACCTACATAAGCAAAAGCTCCACAGGGTCCTTAATATTTTCAGAGTATAAAGTATTCTGGGACCATAAAGATAGAAAACTGCTATGTTGGATAGTCTCCTACAAAGAGTTGAGAAAGTCAACAGAGATATATGAGTTTGCAGTTATAATTTCCCCTCCATGTTCTGAACCACCTTGGACAAAGCATTCATTTCTACGATGCATGTGAACTGGAAAATGCCATACATTATCTTGCCCAATATTCATCCTCAATTCTTCACCATCCTTGAAATTACAAAAGCACATTAACATGCCAGAGATCCTAAGAAAGAGACCTGTTAAGCTCTGCTTACCCTTCTTTATCCAAATTTATTAAGTGAGGGACTGGTGTTCAGATTAATAATTCTTGAGAAATGATGTACTTAAGGAGATATTTTAGGTTTTCCTTGGCCATAATTTTTTTAGTTCCATATCTTCTTCTTCTTGTTGTAATGGGCGTTATTGCCTCGACTTGTGTTACTTTTGCTATTCTTAATTTTTTTATTTTGAATATTTTGAAAATTCATAGAAGTTCGGAAAATAATATAGCAAGCTCCATGTCATTCAGGTTTAACAGAGTTTGAGTTGTAACAGTTGTCTTAGCTCTTACTTTTCAAACTTTTCAAAGGGAGAAAAGAAGCAGGGAGAAAGGAAGTATGGATATATTCTTTTGGAATCTTTCTTTTTTTTTTTTTTGATTCCATGTTTCTTTGGGAGTTCTCTAAGTCAAAACGTGTAGATCTGGTGAATTAAAAAAATTCTCAAGTTTTTGCCTTTTCTTAATATTTAAAAATTTTAATTTCTTACTAAAGTATGAATGTGTATAAAGGGAAAAACAAGGCAAAAATATTTCTCAGAATGGTGAAGATATTTGGTTATAATTTTAACAAAGCCATGGTAACTCTTGGTATTTAGATTTTCAGACACCAAGTAATTGCATAATTTGGAGACTAGCTTTTTGGTTTAGTTTTGCACATATATTCCAAGTAAGCAGTGATTTATATAAAGTTTTACTAAACCTAACTCAGTGGTTTTAATTCTAGTCTTCAGTATGCATCTTTATGTATTGTAGAAGAGAAGCACTTTATATCTAAAGAATTTCCAAATCGTATCTGTGTTTCTGTTCCTGAGATCAACAGATAAAAATTGGGTCATGATTATCATGTAGTTGGTGTAGATTTTACTCTCGGTCTGTAATGGACTGAAGGTTCGTGTCGCCCCAAGATTCGGGTTGAAACCCTCACCTGCAATATGACTGTATTTGGAGATAGGGCCAGTGAGGAGATGATAAAGGTTAAATGAGGTCCTAGCTATTGGACTCCCATCTGATAGGGCTGGTGCTCTTATAACAGAGGACACAGCAAGAAGGAAGCCCTCTGCAAGCCGGGAAGGGGATCCCCACCAGGAACTGAGTTGGCTAGCACCTTGATCTTGGACTTCCCAACCTCCTAAATTGTGAGAAATAGGTGAGCCACCCAGTCTGTGGTATTTTGTTATGGCAGCCCAAGCTGCTTCATATGATAACATATTATTTTAATATTTGTGGGGGAATTATAATTTTAAGAAGTGACCAAAACAAGAGTCTTCCTGGATTTTTATGTTCAGTGGCTCAGAATTAATGATGTGAAGAATTTAGTGCTCGATTGATCTGCAGTTATGGACTGGTTCTTCCTCAGAATGGAGTGGAGTTACTCACTGTAGCCTGATTACCATTCCCTATTCTTACCCTAAGTATCGATGAATAAGTTTATCACTGCACGTGATTATCATTACTGTCTTAAAGATGAGGAAATCAACTTGCCAAGAGTCACGCAGTTAAACTTGAACTACACATCCAGGGCTCTCTCCATGCACACTGTCTTTCACTTTCAAAATTCTTTCCTGAATCATTTTATTGGTGTGACTTGCATCGCCCTAAAAAGTGCTCTGATCTCAGGGAAGCTTCGTGCAAAGAAAGGGAACCACAGGAGCTGAAGGACATTTAATTGATCCAGAAACTTCTGAAAATTTCAAAGGTGATGTTATGTGGAGTTATATGCTACTGACAGGAACCAACGTCTAGCAGGTGGCTTACCAAGACTAAGGAGGAAGCAAAGGGAACTGCCGAAAGTGAGAGAGTGGCCAGGCGCAGTGTTTTTAGTTTAGAATCTCTCAGTCAAGGTCCTTGCAGAAACATCACTCTCAGGCTGAGTGTTTGATGAGAATTTCTAAGATGCTGGACAAGAATTTTAAAAAGTAACTAAGGGAGGTGCTGCATCCCCAGGGGATGTTAACAATACAGAGTTATTACTACCCCAGGCTTGAGGGGGAGAGTGGAGGGAGCAGTTACAGGAACCCAGAGAAAGAATTGTATGGGAAGGGCTCCCTGTTGGGAGCTTTGACCTTCTTTAGAGAGTCACAGCCTGTCCACTGTGACCCTCATTCCCTTCCTACCCTCTGCTCTTTGCAAGGAAGAGAGGCGGGGGCAGCGACTTAACCCAAACAGAAGCCCAAGGACAAAGATCTGGATCAGCCCCTCCTAACTGTGGCCTTTCAGTACCCCATGGTCCGGCCTGTACCATGGTCTGTTCCTGTTGTCATTACATACCGCTCAGTGTGCTCAGTGACCCTGACCTTGGGCCACTGGCCATTTGTGCTGTTAAAGAAAAAAAAAATTTAATGACACTTGTTGAAGATGGTAAGGCACACTTTATTCAGGACCACTGCACTATATATAGGGACCACTGCAATGAGAATTTATAGTGGGGGGAGAGGTTGGGCTCCACTCCGAATATATAATGGACAAGTGGGAATTTATAGTCAAGGAGTAGGGTGAGGGCAGTGGTCTGTGGATGGAAAATTACTAAGAATTTGAAACATCAGGGGTCAGGGAGATTCTGGCTAAATCACCCTAGCAGGATTCTCGCTGAAGGTAAGAATCTCATTGAGGGTGATCAGATATCACCTGGGAGATGCTGGCAGCTAAGGAACCGGAGCGGATGTGGAGAGTGGGGGATTCTGGTTAAAATGACTTAACAGGTCTCTTGTTAAAACTGTATTTTACAAGAAAGTACATAGATGGGCCTAAGAGAGAGTTCAGGAGCTACTCTCTGCCTGGCATTGTTCTCCTTCAGATAAACATCATCTATTCAGAGAGACCTTCTCTGTCCACCCCAGTTCCTGCTGTACCTTTAGCTTCTCATTTTCATCCCCAAGGGGCCCCACTCACTCTTTTTTTGTGACCGTTCTATTTCCTTCATGTACCTTATGGTTTCTCAGGTGGTTACCATCTTTATCTTTATCATCCCTCGTGTAGAGAAAGCTCTGTGTTCTGCAGGTTCAGGGTACTGAAACTTAGGGTATGCAGTTCTGGCAGCTGGAAGAATATGCGAGGAGCCATAGGCAGATGCGACATAACTTTATCCCAACATAGCAGGACGAAGCAAGACACAGGCACAGCTCCAGCTCCCCAGCCCGCTGTTCTTATAACAAGGTGCACAATAGTGGCTTAAGGCCAGATACTATAATCAATCACAATCAATCACGGTGCACATGCATTCTACAGGTTGTATAGGACGCTGTATCTAAGGTTACCTGGGATGCTGTAGCTAAGGTCGCCTGGAATGCCGTGGCTAAGGCCATCTGGAAACCACATGGCTTGCTGGGAGGGAGCCTGACTGCATCCATTTTGTTTGTCAGTTCCCTTACCCAGCACTCTGTTAGAATAGGGCCTTGTCTATTTTGTTCTGTGCTCTAACCCCAGCCCCTGGAACAGTGCTTGAGACATAGTTGCTGAATCAATGAATGAGTGAATGAATGAATTAGTAGTGTTCCAGGTATGCAGTAAAAGCACAACTTTATAACCAAGAGGCTGGAATATAGCAAATAGATAAGGCAGCCCAGGGCCCTGGTTGAGATATGTGAAGTACTACAACAGAGCATCAGATTATGTCTTTACATTGTCTCTGCTGATTTTCCTGGCCCCAGGATTACACCGAAGAAAGGCGTTGTTGAACCCAGCATTTCAACAGTGCTGTCTTTGCTGTGTGTTGAAAAGTATAAACCGGAGTTCTTGATAAGTGGCAACAAACGCTCTTGTTTTCAGGGAGAATGTTGAGAACAACAGGGACAAAGTCCATTTCATTCTTTTTTGAGAAAGTTTAAATTTATATTTTTTCATACTATGTAAAAGATCATAAACTCTCTGTGGTATAGGAACAGCCGTTTAGTGTGCTGTTCCTATATCACAGAGAGTTTATGATCTTGAATTTTTGACCATGATTTTTAATATTTTTATTAAATTAAATTTTTTATTCACTTTGTAGGCCAGGAGGATCTGGTATGCCCTTTTAGCTAATTTGTGGAGTGACCACATATTTTATTTTTTCTGCCAAACTAAGCTTCTTTTCAACAATTTACATTTCTATTTGTCCAGAGAAATTCTTTTTCCTCCTTTACTTTTAGCTCTTTCAGGAGGAGTGAGTACTTCTACATTTTTTTAGGATTCACAGAAATCAGTTTTCCTTTTAGAAATAATTGAACCTTAAATTTTGGGATTCTTGCCCCATTTAAAATACTTAAAGAAACAAGAATGAGTATATTAATCAATTAAGATTTGTTGAGGGGCTCAACTGTGTTGGTGCTATCCTGGACACTGGCAAAATCATAAAGAATGTGAAAGACCTGTTTCAGTCCTCATGGAGCTTCTTGGGGTAGAACAGATCTTCTTTAAAAACCAAGAAAATCAAAAATAATTCAAAAATTGTAAGTTTTGCAAGGTAGCTCATCCTCAGGGGGCCTTACTTTTGGTAGCATGTTCAAGGGGATCCTTTCTGAGGGGTGGTCTATAGTGCAGGCAGGAAGGGTGGGGCACTCCAGACAAGGCCCTAGGTGAGGGAGGAAACACGGGTGGGCAGGGGCATTGGTGACAGTGAAAGGGGACCAGCTGGGGCGAGGAGCCATGAGTTCGAGAAGCACTGAAGTTGGAAAGAAATGCAGGACCCTGCAGGGCATTGTGAGGATGTTAAACTTTAATTTAACTGCGGTGGGATGCTTTTGACAGTCTTTAAACCAGAGAGTGATATGATACATTTAAGATACATTTGCCCATTCATGGTGAGTGGCTCAGAGGTAGAAAAAGTGGCAGAGGGTCAATCAGGTAGGAGGCCATAACCATGGGCTACATGAGACCGAAATTGTGGTAGAGGAAATGGAGAAACGGGGACAAGTTCATGATATATTTTAGAGCTGGAGTTAACCAGACCTCCTGATGATTTTAGATATAGGGAGGTGGGGGAAACAGAGTGATCAATAAAACTCCTAAGTTTCTGGGGAGAGCACACTCTAATGATTTGGTTAATAGCACTGGCCCTTGAGCCAGAATGCCTGGGTCCTTATCCCATCTGAGATTCTATTAGCTGTTTGACCTTGGTAACGTTAACCTCTCTGTGCCTTGGTTTTCTCCTCTATAAAATAGGAATAATAAAAATATCTACTCCAAAGGAATGTTGTAAGCATTAAGGGAGGTTATGCCGTAGCTGACTTGCTTACTGGCACATAGTATGCACTGAATAAGTGCTAACTGCTTTTACTGCTGAAACTGGAAGACTGGGTGGGTTTTAGAGGACTAGGGCACAGTTTTGAGGGGAACTCTCAAGCATTGTTATTGACATAGTCGGTTTCAATTATCCATTGGAAATGCAAGTGGAGACATCAATTAGACAGGTAGAATCACAAGCCTGGAGCTCAGAAGAGAGGTCTAGTTCTGAAGATATAAAAGTGCAAGTCATAAGTATAAAGATGATTTTGAAACCCATGTAAATAGATATTGCATGGGGAGAGAAGTAGGATCCAGGGCTAATCCCTGAGTTCAGGTAGAGGAGAAGCCAATAAAAGAGACTGAGAAGCCGCATCAGGTGTGGAAGGAAGGAAATTTTGAGAGAATAGAAGGCAAAAAAAGGCAAGAATGAGGGAGTAAACACTGATATTTGGAGTACCTCTGAAAAGTCTAGGAAGGTGTCCATTGTGGTTGGTGACACGGAGATCCCTGGCCACCTTGATAAAGACGTTTTCATTGGGATTGGGGTTAGGAGGACAGAGTGGTGTTGAGAATCTTTTTGGGGTGAGGATGTGGAGACAGCACTTGTAGACAAACTTTTGAGAGGATTTACTTGGAAGGGCTATAGAGGGACTGGACAGACACATGGAGAGGAGATGTTTTATTTTGTTTATTTCAGTTACAATAACTAGAGTGGGAATTTTTCATTAGAAAGTGGGAGATTGTTGGTGCAGGAGAGGTAGAAAATGACCAAAGGAGAGAGATCCTTGAGAAGTGATAGGTACGAGTCCGGAGCACATGTGGAAAGATTGGCTTTTAGTGAGAGAAACTCTTTAATACTCAGGAAGGAAAAATAATAAAGTAGGTTTGTGGCCTTGGGGTGGTAAGATGAAAGATTCGTGTTTATTTTTTTAAAAAATGAAGTATGAGGTAAAGCTGTCAGCTGTGAGGGCAAAGGCGGTATGGGAGGTTTGAGGCAAGGGGAGGTATGGAATGGCCATCTTGGGAAATGTGAGAGTCTGCTAGAGAAAAAGAATAGAACTGGTGGCTGTATAGAGTCCTCGTTTGAGTTTTGCGATTTGAATATAAAATATGACCACTCTATTTGATTGCACAATTTTCTCCTGCAGTATTCAGTTGTTGGAGATTTTCTTAATCTGTTAAATTTAAGAATATTCCTGTGGACTTTAAGCTCAGGGACTAAATTAGAAGAATTTACTAGTCCAATGGTGGTAGTTGTCTTAAAGAAAGCTATTTTTAAAATTTAAGGAAGAACTGACTGTCCTTTCATCATATTAGACTTCTGTAACAGCCACTTGCAAAATAAAATAGAGGCCAAGTGGGAGTTGGAGACTAAGTGTCTACTTGTGACATACTCTGAGCAAGTAGGAGGCTGAACTCACAGTTCTTTGTGTGGTAAGATAGCATGCTGAGGAGACATTGTGCTTCCAGCAACAGTCACTGAAATTGTCTCCTGTTCCGAAGGAGGCCAGTGTGATGCTCGCGCTCTCGCTCGCTCTCTCTCTCTCTCTCTCAATATATATATATATATATATATATATATATATATAATATATATATATTGAAGATGTCAGGTAGGAATACCCCAAATCAGTAATTTCCATACTAGTTTTTTTATAGACTGACAATCACACTGCTTTTAATTTGATCTCGACATTTCCTAACTACTCTTCCTGAGAATGTGGGTGTGGAGGTGCGTATAGTACACACACATCTGTGTGGAAGTGTGTGTGGGTGAGGGGGTGGGAGGTGATCCTTTCCTCTTTGGAAAAGCTAAAGCTTGTGTTCCCAGAGTCAGTTCTTTCCATATATGGACAAAAACAGATCCAGTGGGTTATATTTCTAAACAGGTGAGTGTTTCTAAGTATGTCATCTGCTCAGGTTACCTGTTCAGGAAGCTTTTCTACACCAGGGCTGTATAACCCTGCTCTGAATGCTCTCTGATATGGCAGGCAAATCCATGCTCCTGAGAATGTGTGTGCTGAGAGAGGCCTTTATTTGATACAGCAACCATTATGAGAATTAGCTTTGAAATGGGATCCATCTGAATCTAAAATGGACTAGAGTAAGGATTTCTGCCTTTTGGGAAATGTAACATCTTTGTGAAAGGAAAGGGTTTCGTAGAGATGCTCTGTTGCTTATACTTTAAATATTAGCTAAAATTAATTTTGTTTGGATACTTTTACGATATGCATTGACGGAACTGGCAGCACCCTGGTGATGGGTTGTTAATTATTTAGGCTTTGAGTCCATGGCTAACACCTCTACTGAAATGTAAAGTCGTGCACACAAAGGGCTGCAAGAAACAACTATGAAGACCCTTTTGTGCCTGGGTTCTGTCTCAGTCCTTTGGGCTGCTATCACAGACTGGGTGGCTTATAAACAACAGAAATTTAATTCTCACAGTTCTAGAGGTTGTAAGTTCAAGATCAGGGTGCCAGCATGATCAGGTGAAGGCCCTCTTCCCTTCACAGACTTCTTGTCGCATCCCCATATGGCAGAGGGGCTAGGGAGCTTGGAATCTCTCTGGAGTCTCTTTTACAAAAGCATTAATTTCATTTACTGAGCCTTCGCCCTCAAGACAAATTCACCTCCCAAAGGCCCAATCTACAAATACTATTACTTTTGAGGGTTAGGATTTCAACATACAAATTTTATGGGGAAATAAACATTTAGACGACAGCAGACTCTGAGCACTTGTGATAAGAGAGAGCAGGAGAGAGTCCAAATCATCTCCTTTCCTACCAGAAAAGCATGGCCTCTGTCTTCAGTAACAACTGGCTCTGTCTTATAGAAGGAACTATTTAACTACTGTGAGAATCAATAGACGTGAATTCAGAACCTGTCTCTTCCATTTAATAGCTGTGAGTCTTTGCGTTCAAATTCAGTTGGAAGCTTATAGCATTGTTGAAAAGTTTAAGTGAGCCTCATAGATTGGGATATAAAATTTGGGGATGTCATGTGAATTTTTCAGTGCTTCTCAGCAATATTACTTGCCCCTAGCCAGTTTACTGTTCTGCTTTCCTTACTAGCTTCTCTCCTCAAATGTCTAATCCCGCAAACTTCTGTTTCACAGTAGAAACATCAAGTATGAACTCTCCCAACTTCCCAGCTACCACAAAAATGATCTTCCTTGGCTCTCTTTCTTTGCCCTCCTCCCGCCCCCACCCATGGGACAGGCCTTATCCCACCACATGCTCCCTTGTCTTTACAGATGATTCTCTATAATTATCCCCTTGGTTCCTGTACCAACTTTTCAGCTTCATTGTCTTCTTCTCTTCACTATCAAGCACAAGATCCTTCTATTTATAAAACAGATCCTTCCTTTGACATCAGTCTCTTAGTTTCTTAAGCCTGAGATGTTTAAGCATCCTAGATTCTTTTCTCTTACTCCCAAATCTAATTAATCAGTAAATGCTCACTCTTTTCTCTCTCCATTCCTCCACCCACTTTCTTAATTTGGGCCCTTGTCATCTCTAATTAGGACCAGAGCAATCATCTTTTAACCGGTTTTCCTGCCTATTTTCCTGCTGCCCTTACTTGGTACTTCCCAGAGCGGACAGACAGAAGTGAGAGTCAGGTTTCCTGATGCAGTGGTTCTCAGCAGAGTCTGCATCACCTGGGACTTGTTAGAAATGCAAATGACCCAGCACCAGCCAAGGCCTAATGGGTAAAAGAGCTGGCAGTGGGGCTCATCAATCTGCGTTTGCCAGACCCTCCAGGTGATTCTTATGATCTAAATTTTGAGTACTACCGCCCTCAAAGATGGATGCTGGGAGGCAAAGCCTGGTCCACTGCGGGGCTCTAGTCTACTGTAATCTCCCCAAGGACCCTGTTTCTAAAGAGTTGCATCCCCGGGTGCCAGCACACAACCAAGCATGTGGCTTTTTAAATGACTTTCTGAACGTGCTTCATGCTCGGCTATCCCGCGGCAGAATCCAGATTAGTTTCTTTTGTCAGCTTTTTTTTTCAATGCGTTTTAGAGATTTATTCTTGTTTGGAAGCAACAGGCTATCACTTGGCGTTCTGAGAACAAATGATTTCTTTGCTGGAAGCCGAGTTGTCTCCCTAAAGCTTTATGACAGCAAAAGTCCCTGGTACCATGACCCTTTTGCCCCAACCTTCTGTGGCTCTGTCTCTTGTCTCAGTTAATTCTGACCTCACTGGGTAGATGGCATTTGAGCGGGGCTTGAGGGTTAAGAAGGAATTTGGTAAGTGAAGAATGAGCAGAAGGATATTTCAGGCTGAAGGAATGTTATAAACAAAGACAAGAGGGATAAAATTATAAGACATTTTATACTATCAACAAAAGTAGAATGGTAGGGCCTGAGAAGAAGTGAGACAGAAAGAGTAGTTTGTAATCACTCCTGCAGAATCCACTAAGGAGTTTAGACTTTATTTAGGAGGCAAGCAAAGAATAAATAAGAGTCATAGGGTTAGCGGTGTTATAGCACATGTTTGTATCTCTGTGTAATTTTCCTTCCTGGCCAAAGACAAGGAAAGGCATATAATGTGTGTCTAAGTAGATCCAGAACTGAGCTGAATAAGGCATATAGATCTACCCGACCTCTTGCCTGGGGAACTGAGGTAACAGCTGCATATACATTAACACACTAGGAAATAGTAAGAGATTACCTTAAACTGAGATGCAGATGTCTGATTGTTCTTTCCTGGCTTTCTAAGGTGTTGACACTGGCTATCCAGGTGTGGGTATCTTCAGCGATGACATATTAGCTCAGGGACATGGGAGCTAAAGACAGCCAAGTGGTTGTGAAAAAGCACCTTAAATGAGGCTGGTTCTTTCTTGAACACTATCGCCCCACCATCTCTGCTTGTCCACCTTGACATCTCTTACTAAGGGAATGATCTTGATCTCTCAGAGTAAGGATTGTGGCTTATTAAAGAAAACAACTGTTAAGTTCCTATTACATTACGGGTTTTGAACAGGCACCAAGACGTTTTCTATCAGATGGGGAGCGTTAACTTTCTTACATGGCTGAAAAGCTAACTATCTCTACAGGTGATCAGCATGATCCTCAGTCATTAGTTTAGCCTCTGGCTGCTTTGACTTCTGGGTGATAATAAAGAACTTAGTGAAGAAGCCACTGCAGACCGGGCCCAAGCCCACAGAAGAGCTTCACAAGCTTGCCTCTGGTTAAAATGGATTTATTTGATCAGGTTAAAAGATTTGCTGCCCAGTCCTGGCTTAAAAGTCTAAGACAAAAACTTAATAAGGAGGAGAAACAGGAGAAGGTGATGCGAGAGTTTTAAAAATAATGTCAGTTTTCTTGTTGCTTAATTTCTCTTCGTTATATGTTGGGAGATTAAAGGAAGAAACAAGTCATCTTTTGACTTCTACTGCAAGACTCTTGCCTCAACTGATAATAAAAAAGAGCTGGATGGTAGGAAGCCCCAGAAATGCAGCTCTATCACTCCCCGCAATTACTGTGTCTTATTGATAACTTGCAGCCCTATCTAGCAAATGCCATCTCTGGAACAAAGCCTGTCACAGATCAGACTGAATCCATTAAAAAGCTTTGATTAACATGTCCCTGGGGTGTGCTGTGGAAACTTTTTACGCCAAATGACAGCCTATTGCTGCTGCTTCGAAATTGTCCTCCTGAAATACTCTTGTGTTTTAATCTAGTGCACAGTTTAAATTAAAAAACGGCAATGACTTTGTGTGACCTAAATACAAGCCACTTCTATTCAGGGTGGGATTTATCAACTGCTTGCAGATTAAGTGTTCAGAGAAGCAACAATTAACCTTACTGTGTGGTGGCTAATATTAATTATTTATATGTTATACATTTGTTTTGTATATAATCTCTTGTTCTTTCTTCTATTCTTAAATGTGGCTCAGAGAAAGGGTCATAGTTAATGTGCTTAATTTAGTAGATACACAGCTTTGTACTCTTCCTTAGTGAGAAAACAAATTTGTGTTTGAAGAATGCAGAAATCACTCTCTCTGGTGCTTTTTTATTGGTCTTTGACATAGATGCTGTAATGAACTGCAGCCATTTGAAGAATAGATAAAGCTGTCTTCTAACTATGGAGTCGTTAGGGGCAGGGACCTGCCTGTTTCCATACAAACATCTCACTTTCATCCTAGGGGGAAAATTCAATCTTGATCGACCCTGTCTGTATGGTGTGCATGCGCGTGTGTGTATGTGCGTTAGTGTTTCTTTTTACCACATACTCGCCTAAAATACCAATGTTGAATGGTTACATTTCAAAACTGTCATGAGATACATTAGGCAATAAAACGTGATTCTCTTAGATGCCATAAAAAGACTGCAAACTACCTACAGAAAGAGGATATCTACCCTACTGGTCTTTACTGTATTTTAAAATCTCTGGAATTGGTGGAAGACAAAACATGTTTTGCTGCAAGATTCTTGGAAATTAAACTTAAAAATAAAAGAGTATCATCTATAGATGGGGGCTCCTGTACTGCCCACCTAACTGGATAAAGATGGGCTTTTCTCTTCCATTATCCCAGGAAGTAAGTCAAACTCTCCTTTTAAGGCCAGCATTTTCCACTGACTGGGAACTCATGGGGCCTCCATCTTTCGTTAGATAGTAGTAGCACTGTGTAACTACAGAGGAAAGTATAGACTAAAGAAAATTTTTGAGCATTTAGAAAAAAAGACTTTTGAATTAATTTCGGATATGCAAAAATATAATGGGCTGCACTGCGAAATAGTTGGTCACTGAACAGGCTGGGTAAAGTGTATCAGGTGAGAGTTGGGAAGACATGATTTCTGAGGCTGACAAGGTCTGACATTTAGAAAAGTAAGCCATTCTGCTAAATTATGAATCAAAATGTTTGATATTTTCTTCTTGGGAATTGAAAAAATTTCTTTTCCTTCAAAACTCACCTAAACCTCACCAGAATTTAAGCTTCATGAGATATGTATCTTGGTATTTTATTCATTGCTAGATTCCTAGCTTCTAGAATAGTATAAACACCTAGTTAGTAGCCAACAAATATTTGTTGATGAATAAATTACTAGTTTATAATACTTTTATTTGCATTGACTTCTCAGAATAGAGCAGGTCATGACACATGATTACCAAAATGAGCAAACTGTGAATGTTCTCCACTCAAAGCTTATCTTTCACAGGGAGGTTAGACATCCTAGTCTCTCACAGTATGTATCTCACCCTGGCATCACTGTTAACCTTTGACACCTGTTGGTAGATAGTCATTCTAAGAGCAGTGAATTTGATTTTAATAAAAATAGACCTTTAGCACTTCAAGGTCATCCGACAGTTCGCTTACCTACCATTGGGGAGGTCAGCACTTTGTATTTGGTCTAGGTTCTGTTCCACATCTCTATTAATAGATAGTTTCTGGCAGCCTAGAATAAACTGGGGTCAAAGTACATTAGGGTAAATAGGATAGTGACTAGATCTTTTAGTCAGGTTGGTTTCTAACCTGGTTAACTCTGCCTGACTTCCTTTCCACCAATTTGAAGTACCGTCTGCCCTCAAAAAGAGCAGCATCTGATATGAGTAAAACATGAAACTGGCTTGGAAAAACTCTCTTTAAAGAAGCACGGAGAGGTAGATGTGGAACAATGGCCCATGTAGTCACAAAGCAGGACTTCCTCCCCAATGCCATAATTCGTCTAGAAGCTCTAATATTCTAAAATGTTTTATACTTGCCTTTGAAAATTCACATATCCCTTCATGCAGACCTTTGGATCTGGTGTTCCATTTCCACTATTTTCCAGACAAGGAGGTGGTCCAGAGACATAAGGAAAATGAACTCTACAAAAATAATCAAAGGACATTCTTCATGTCCTTTGGACATTCTTTGGTTTTCTGTAGGTAAAACTGGAGAAAATCCAAATGTTCCAAGTAGTAAATAATTTTCTAGTAATATCATCGTGTACTAGATGACTATTGAAAAAGTAAATAATGAGAGAGTGAAATGTATATGTGAAGAAGTGCTAGGCAAAAAATTGTAAAATGCAATCTAATATGAAAACATGGATTGCAACAAAAAATATATATAGTTGTATATATACTGTATATGTATATAACTACATATATAAAGAAGGAAAAGGACATCAATAAACATCCCCAAAGTAAATTTTCATGGAAGTGGGGAAGGTCAAAACCATTATTATTTCTTAGGACTTCCACAAATATTCTCACGTCAAGCTTACGTAGTAGGTATTAGTATCACCATCTTACACATAGAGATACTGACCTTCAGAGAGGTTAAATGACATATTTAAAGACAAACTATGAGGAAGAGATAGAGTAGGAATTCCAATGCAGATTCGTTGGATGCTGAAACCAAACTCTTCATCACAACAAATAATTTAATGTTCATTTGGTTATTTTCTGAACAGTTGCACAAAATTGCAATTTCAAAAATGTAATTCAATATAATTGCTTCAAATATTAGTGGATTATGAGTTAGCATTCATGTTACACTGATACACTTGAGGCAAATAAAAAGTGATGCTTATGAGTTTAATTTCCTATTGGGAGAGGGGAAAGATGTTAGTTGATATGGTAGATAAAAAAACTCTCTCAGACAGTTTGACTTTTTTCCTCTTTAATACAGAACACAAGGGAATGAACTGTGCCAGAGCATTTTCTGGTGCTCTTTGGGCTATAGGGCACAGGCTCATCTTTTGAGGGAATTAGTAACAATTTAGATATTGTTGCTAACTTGGTACTGAGAGGTGAACAAATATGTGATCTCTTAATCCTTTCTAAATATTAGATCTATCCCATTCGGAAAATTAAACTCATGAGTCTATATACCTATAAATATCCATTCACTATGAATCCCACATCTATCTTTTCTTCCATGTTCACTAGCAAAGTAAAAAGTGTTTCTAATGTCTTGGCTTAAATTTTTGTCTTAATGCTGACAGCATCTTCGATTATGAAAATCCTTTCCTTACCTATATCATGTATTTGGTCATTTCACATATTGTTAACATGCAAAAAAACCGTTTTTTTTTTTTTTTCCTAAACAATGTATTAATACAACAGCCCTATTCTACATATCCCAAGGAATCAAAATTATTAATGGGCATTAAAACAACATTTAGTATAAGGCACATCCTGGGGTTATTCTATACCTAGTCAGTTTGGTAGGCCACTTGGCCTGGAAGGCTGGTGGGCTATTGAGAAAAGCTTGGGCATTGAGAGTCAGCTCTCAATTTGGGTCTTGGCTCTGCTGTTGACCATTGGGGTGATCCTGTGCAAGTCACTCAAGTTTTCAGAACCTAATTTTCCTCAGGTATAAAATGTAGATAATATCTGCCTTCTGAGAGTTAGAAATGTATAACATGTATGTGAAAGATCTAGGATAATAAATTCTACCTATTCTTTAAAAGTAATACTAGTATAGCCTCATGCAGTGTTCCTTAGAGGTTGTTCCCCGGACCAGCAGCATCAGCATCACATTCTAAGAAGGCACATTTTTGGGCCCCAACCCAAACCTACTGAATCAGAAACACTGGGGTAGAGCTCAGCACACTATGTTTAGCAAACCCTCCAGCTGATTCTGAAGCTTGCTAAAGTTTGAGAAATACTGGATAGAGTAGTTAACTGTGGAGACCTCATCTTGAAAATGGGGTAAAAATGTATCTATCACACAGGATAGTTGTAAAGAGCTTAAAAAAGTGTTTGGCGCTTAATATACATGTGATAAACTTCAGTTTTATTATTACAGTTGAGAGACAGTTTATACACGGGAGAGAATATTTGAATAAAATGTTCTTAGGTAGGCAAAATGTAGTAGCTGTTCGGTGCATAGATTTTGGACTGAGACAACTGTGTTCAAATCCCACCTCTGTCACATAGAGACCATTAGTCATGGGAAAATCTCCATACTTCTCTAGGTCTCAGTGTTCTTATCTGTGAAATGGGAATGTAGTAGTGTCTACCTCAAGAAATTGTGATGGCACATGCTTAGTAGGGTGTCTTGGATGAAAATGTTAGTTAAGAATTATTCTTCAAATAGAAATTATCTAATTGAATGACAAATGCTTACCCAATAATTTTTGTGTCTTAAAACTTTCACGATTAATTATCCTATCACTGATTCTTAGTTACTTTTGAGGCTTTGGTACATTTCTATAACATTTCTATAACATTCTATAACATTTTTCTTTTTAAGCTTTAAAAGCATAAAATGACTTTTGTTAAAACATAATTTAACTGAGCAAATGTAAAACTCTAACTGGCTTTATTCAACAGAATGAATTGGGCAGCATCCCAGTTAGCAAATAGAAAGGACCCCCAAAGAGCTGTACAAAATGGAAGACTTTTACAGGCAGAAGGGCAAGGAGGATGTTTCAACAAAGAGTGAATTGTTTCAGGAAGGGTCACCTTCCTCTGGGGACGGTTGGGGCCTATAAGGCAGATTTTCTAGCTAGTGTTGACTAGGAAATTCCAGACTGACTGATTAAACTTACATTCCTGGGAGAGGCTGAAACTGAAATTAGTTTAGATATTAGGTCTTGGTTTGGTGATGTGGGTCTTAGCACAGTGACTGCATTTTGGGCCTGACATCTCTTTAACAGTTTCACTTAGATTAATCTGGGCACTTCATTTGATGTTCCATTAAAAAAAAGAAAGAAAGAAAGAAAGAAAGAGTGCA
>NW_024352785.1:16583863-16621691 GCF_902729225.1 Pteropus medius | reverse complement strand
AAGAAAGAAAGAAAGAAAGAAAGAAAGAAAGAAAGAAAGAAAGAAAGAAAGAAAGAAAGAAAGAAAGAAAGAAAGAAAGAAAGAAAGAAAGAAAGAAAGAAAGAAAGAAAGAAAGAAAGAAAGAAAGAAAGAAAGAAAGAAAGAAAGAGAAAAGAAAAACAATACTGGTGTTTCTTATAGTTCCTCAGAAATAGGTATAACCAGCAGCTGCCATCCTATATGAAAGTCATTCTATCTGACCCTTCCTTGATGAAGGACAACTGAGGATAACACTAATATGGTTACATGTAGTGCAGTGCTGTACCCAGTTTCACTCTCTCAGGAGAGGTTCTATTCTTCTTGAAGACTAAGATCCCTTAGGTAGACTGGGAAACCATTTACAAAAGGCTTTGTGTAGAGAATGTACATGCTTAACAAACCTGCTTTTGCTAGTCTCCACTGCCTTGCTTCAGCAGGTGTAAAGTTTTATGCCTGATATTCCTCTCCACTGTGGATGCCCGGCTCTAAACCTTCTTTGTTTCCACCCAGATGCCAGCTTCTGGTTGACTATTCTTTCTTTTCTTTCTTTTTTTAAGCTATCAACCATCTGGAGGAAAACTGATTGGGGCTGGGGTCATTTTTTTGTACTTTTTAAAACTGCCACGTAGGTAAAAGGATTTGTCAAACCCATGAAAGACTCTTCTAAGATCTCAGAGGCAAAGGGCTCCCTCTGGAAGAAGCTGATTCGAGTAGAAGTAGCCATAGAGGCAACAAGGAGCATGCTCAAGCTACAAAATGGGTCGAGAAATATAGATCTGCCCAATTATAATTCAAACAAAAACAAGTGAGAAACTGTAGTCAATCAGGCACTCCTGGCCAAGCGTCTGGGCTTTGCATGCATGCATGCATAATTAAGTTTCAGGCAGCTGCAGGCTTCTACAGTGCAGCAGGGCGGGCAGGATATCATAATACTTAGTAGGTTGCATATCAATGGAATTCTTTTTAAATTCACATGAAGCCTAAGATAAAAAGACATCAGCAAAAATTAAGCAGCATTCAGAACATCAGTGAATAGTGACACAGGCCACTAGAAAACAATAGAAACCGACCTGGTTTCCTTCCATTGTTGGTTCCTCCCCACAAATAGATTAGAGCAACAGCGCTGACTTTGTTTTAAAATACACATTCGTTAGATCAAAGGGATCAATGCACATTTAAGCAACTTTCAAGGCTTAAATCACAGGAAGAGCAAAATGGTCTGCTTTGTTTTAAAAAAACAACAGAGAAAATCACACACATGCATTGGGGCATTGTGATAGGCAGATGGTTAGCTTGCAGGAGAATTAAATATTCATGGTAGATAAAAATCTCTCTCATTATATTTTTAATGTATATGAAGCTTTGGGCTCAATGCCCTGTGTGTTCACATAACAGACAGACCCTGTTCCCTGTATGCACCGCACTGTGCACAAAGGTGGCTCAGATCACATCTTGCGATGTTACCCTCGCCCAGGCAGTCAGGCCTTCCATAACTGAGCTGCCCTGTGGTAGCCAGTTACATCACCGAGAGAACTTCGCCACTGCCTTACTTTTATTTCTTGGAAGCACAGACTATTGCCAAAGACCCTCAGTGGTGTTTTGTTTACTAATTGCCCCCACGCTTTCATTAAATCTGGAGTGCCAGGGCCACAGGCCATCTTTCCGGCCCCTGACAGGTACAGGGAGGTCTGAGGTACCTGGGCACATGATACAGTCACATTTACTTCTAACACAGATGCGACATTATACTCTTCCCACTTTCTTGTTTTATTGCATACCGTTTGTCTCAGAGACTTTTAATCTGATTAGCCACACAGGAGTAACACCGGAAAGGTCAAGATGCACCAGAACCAGGAGGCATTATGGATAGAGCTGGATTTTTCATCTCAGAAACTCCACACCCTCCTCCGCTTGTTTTCTCTCAGCACTCCTGGCTTTACCCTCCCCACCCCATATGCCGACTCACATGGAAAACACGATTCAAAGAGGCGCTTTTGTTTAGGAAGAAAGATGAAAAAGATGGGTTTGCTCTCCGTTGGTTGCTGAAATAAAGACTTTAGTAGTCATAGGTCGGTAAAATGAACAAAACTATACCTGCTCACAGGAGGGCATTAAGAAAGTGGAGAAAATAAACATTCCTCTGGATTTCAGTTTGATTTTGAATTTAGTTCATGTTAATGTAGTTAGGAAACTGACTCAATCTACTCCATAAACTGAGTGTCTACCCTTAATTGTATCATTATGTGGCCTTTGCTTCTGTGCATTCTTTCTCTCCATACTTTCCATTGATATCTCCAGTAGAAGATGGCTAAGGCGGAATAACTGCCACATTTTGCTGGCATTCGGGTAATTGCACTTGTACTGTTAGGTAGTTATTTGATCAGTTCCGGTGTTATGTACTGGTCCCTGTTTTTTAATTATTTTTGTCACTGCTACTGTCCTTAAATAAATTCCATCTTATCTTCAAGTTGGATTTAAAAACATTTGTTTTCTAGATGTTTTGTGTCTATATTTTAAACACGAGCATAAATATGCTTACTTTTCTGGACTTCCAAATATAAATAGATATGACACTCAGGAAATTGGATCTAAGTTCCTCTTTTCTCCCTGTCTGGAACTGTGCTCATGGTAAAAAGTAATGTTTCCATGATAAGAACTTTTATTTTTCTCCTTTTAAATATCCTCTGAAGCCTAGATTTAAGCAGGACCCCAAATACTTCTTCCGGTGAGTTGAATAATGCAATAATTTAGATGCTGGGGATTAAAGAGAGGACTGAAAGATCAGCCCCTCATTTCTGGTGTCACCAAGCGCCACTCTGAATCAGCATCAGTGGGTCGCACGCTGGGCACAGCTCCAGCCTCATTGCCTAGAGGCCAAGTTGTGAGCAGGCCTGGCGGGAGGGCATCTCCCCGTGGAGAGGCTCGAACTAGACGTGAAATATCTCACAAACGCAGCATACCCCCTTTAATTCATCAGGCTACAGTCATTCTGGAGAAGGCTGTTGACTTACTCTTCTGCAGAGGGAACAGTGATTGTTTATGCCTTTGCATTTGACCAGTTGCTATCAAAGCCCTGGGCTCTGGGGAGAGGAAGAAACCTTGCTTGCACTATAATCACACTGTCTACTTTACAAGTGTGAAAATAGCGCCATTAATTTTAGCACCCCTTAAAAAATACATCTCTCATCTTGCTCCCTGCTGCCCTCCCTCCCTGCCCCAACATACCCTTTTGACAGCTTAGCTGTGTGATTTTCTGATCTTCTTTAGAAGGGCATCTCAAAAGAGATAAGTGGTAGGAATCAATGCACTTCATCTTAATGATCAAAAACAGTTTATTTTATTGTAAGCCATTTATCTCCCAGTGGCCACAAGACATATGCCTGGTCCTAGTGCTAAGGACTTGCCTACTTTTCTAAAATGGTGCAGAAACATTTGTTGGGTAATTGAAACATCCCCAAACTGACTTTTCTATTCAAGGACTCTACTAATTTTAAATTGTCCTAGTATCTGCAGTACATCATCTTTTGTCACGACTATCAGTAATCCATCAATGGTCGTGGCACTAGCTGTGGAATTTTGGGATTCTCCTCAATTTTTCTAAATATATTTTCAACATAAGGGAGGCCTGGGGTCACGCATGTGCAGAGTTTCTCGAGGTGTGCAGGGGAGGCCAGGAACCCTCCTCCTCTGTATCCCCACCTCGCAGAGACAGCGGCACAATGGTGGCACCCATGCCCCTGCCACTCACCCACTCTTTTACATGAATGGCCTCCTTCTGGACACTGAATGGCTCTATTCAGTGGAGTTTTAAGAAATATGCGATCACTATGAGAAGCAATACACCTGGCATGTAAAGTCCCTCGTTATGGACACAAAGGGATTAGAGGTGGCTCTGATCGTAATAGATGCCCTGCAGTTTCCCATGTCCAAAGAAGAGCTGGTGGAAGAAAGCCAGATGAAGCCAAAAGAAGTGTTGCCCACGGCTGCTCTGATGCCAGCACTGGAAAAACTGATCCACCATCAGCAAAAGCACCACGTGCCCTTGGCTGTGGTCATCAGCTCTGAGTTTATATCCTTCGAGATGAAGACCAATGGACACAAGAAATTCTTCAGCTGGTTTGATTACATCGTTTTGGTGGATGACCCCGAACTGAGGAACAGCAAGCCCGATCCAGACATATTTCTTGCTTGTGCAAAGGGGCTTTCCCCTCTTCCCGTGGGGAAGGATGTTCCTCATCTTCGAAGATGCTCGCCATGGGGCTGAGGTGGCTCTTGCAGCCAGAATGCAGGTGGTTATGGTTCCAGATAGAAATTTACACTGAAACTTGTCTACAGAGGCCATTATTGTGCTGGATTCCCTATAGTACTTCCAGCACTAGCTGTTCTGTTTGCCACCCTGTGAGTCTGAGGACCGCCATGCTTCTCCAGGCACTGTGGCGCCGATGCCCACTCTGTGAGCCATACTGCCCAGGAAAACAGAGGAAACTGGCAACTCCCAGACTGCCACGTGAACAGTCATTCCAGCCTTATGACTTGTGCAGATTCTCTAAAATGTTAATAAACCATAACTTGACAGTTAAGAGAAAGCAAAATAGAGACAGCCCAGAAGAGAAATCAAAATTGTCATTTGAATAATCATATAATATTGTATTTGAATAGTCATATAATAATCATATATAATGAATATACATACACATACATGCTTATAACTGAATACTTATGCATGCATGTATATATGTATGCGAATGTATATATTCATGCATATATATAAATATATATATGAAATATACTTTTCTAAGACAAAATGAAATTATAGTTGTGTTCATTTCTTTAGTTGATCTTAACATGCAATAGCAACCCATAAAAGTGAGATGGTAATTCTATTTAGTTTGTTATGTGAGTGGGAAAGCCACGTGATGGGTGAGCCCTTAAGAAATCATTCTCCTTATTAGCAAACATTGACATTCTTTTTGTGTCCACAAAATATCTCTGTGAATTTCTCCTCCCTCAGAGATTCTGAACTGTATTATCCATAGTTTCTTTTTAGTTGAACACAGTTATAGCCTATAACTTATATCTAGGCACATATCCACATTTGAGAATGTTTTCTACCTTAAAAAAACCAACTCCCCCCTTTAAGAACATTGTTCTTCTAATATATACTTTAATATAAATATAATTTAATTTCAGAATGTGCACTTGGTACAACCTAGAGCCATGGAACACTTTTGGGATGATTTATCAGGCATTATACTTTGGCAATTAATCCCTTTTAATGGATTTACTCAGCCTTTTGTGAAGGGAAAATTGTGAAAGGCATTGAAATGGGAAAAATACACGATCACAGGGTGTTTCCACTTACGGCACTCTTCCAGGTGGTCTTTGTTATTAACTGCCATTGAACTAATTTTCAACTTTGTAAGTTGTAGAAAAACCATAGTAATGTATGTGATTGTCTGGCGGGATGATTGCCTGTTAATAATTGCCTCTGGCTGTTGACCAATTTTGCATCAGTTTAGCAAATTCATTTCCACATTCTTGATTGCCTGTATATGTGTCTATTCTTCGAATTCTTCAACTGGTTGTAACATCTTACTAGTTCCCTCACCAGTTAATTTAATTGAATAAAATTTTTGACACTTGTTCATGTTAAAATGTCTTCAATGTACATATGTATTTTTTTCAATTATAAAGTAACATACCATCATAAAGCAGTAAAAAATACAGATATATGAAACAGAGGTAGATACATAGGGTCAGATCTTCCTGAGCAGACGTGAGGCGCTGGGGACTTGGGCAGTCATGCACAGGGCCTCTAGGTACATTGCAGGAGGCTGAAGATCTGTATAAGCGTCTGATGATCTTTTCATTCAAGACAGACCTCTAGGGCATCCTTGGGTATTTTGTTTGTTTTTGCCATTTGCATCTTACATATCACAAATTCTCATTTTATATCCTACATAATTATAGACCCGTGAACTCTTATTCACTGCCTGTTAACTAGCTTCTGATCTGGGAATCTTCAGATCCATCATATCAGCCAGATGACCTCTGTAAACACAAGTCTGATGTTAATTCCCTTTATAAATCCCTAGATAACTCCCTAGTCCCGCAGATAAAAGCAAACAAACCTTGGGTTTGGGCTCCACCAAACCTTCACAGCCACATCTCCTGTCAATACTACCCTGAAGCACCGCCACCTCAAGGATCCACAAAGGGGTAGTTTTAACTTCTGGGTCTTAGTTGGTGCTGTTCTTTCTGCCTGCGTGTCCTCATCTACCACTCCTGCCATGCTTGCTTCTACTCATCCACTGATGCTCAGCTTAGGAATCACCTCATCCTTGAAACCTTTTGTGGTTCCTCACTTTCCCAGGGAAAGGGGGTAAAGTACTCCTGTTCTGTTTTCCCATGATGCTCTGCACATCTCTCAGTTATCAACTGAATAGATGAAATTCCACACAGCTTAATTTAGAGCTATGGTCCTTCCCGGGAGAGGCAATGCTTTGAGCATTCTTAGGTATTTTTCACTTTCAAGAGGAAAGGGCAGCAGAGAAAAGACAAGTAAGGGGTGAGTGCCCAGGATGCTGAGACTGAAGCAGAAGAGACGCCCCAGAGCTTTACTGCAGTAAAAGGGCTCAGGAGGAAGTTGGGCGTTTAGAAGACTCACTGACCCATTCCATAGGTGTTGAGATAGCCATCTCTTTCTTGCCTTCCATTTGAAGAAAGACAGAATGCAAATCAAAATATTACTATCTGTTCAATTTTTGGCTGGGAAAAGATTGTTTTCTCGGCTGACTAGAGGCTTATAGTAACCTGATTTTTTTCAGTGTTATGGAAAGTGTGCCTGTGTGATTTAATGCTATCGCTGGAGTTGTCTACATTTGATTCTAGACCAGCTGCCATTGGAGACGGCTAAAAATCATATTTTTCAACAGCTAGACTTCTTGGCTTCCTTTTTCCTCTCCTAAAATGAATTTTGAACAATGTAGTTGCTATAAATCATTTTTATGTTAAATATTACATGTAAATATGGCCATGAAAATCAGATCCTTTTTTCTGTAGTATCTAATCTAAGCATTTTCACTTAAATCTAGAGAGTCATAGACTCTGACAGAGGAAAAGGGCCTAGACATAATGAATCTAATTGCCTGATTTTACAAACATGCTAAAGTAAGACCATAAACTCAAGCTGAGTTTGTCTTCTGGCACAAAATTGCTTTCTGACCTTGTACCTATTACTTAACCTCTCTGTGCCAGCTTTCTCTTTGGTCAAATAGAGATAAAAGAGTACCTACTTCAATGAGCCATGTGGAAGATTAAATAGGTTAATAATAAGTGCTCACTGTTTGCTGTTGTTGTTGTTGTACATCTCATGGTAAATTAACCAATACTAAAATTCAGCTTAGTGCCTAGATAAAATCTAGTGCCGCAACTAAGACGAAAATGCAACTTTAATCCGAGGTTCTTTCCACAACTCTCTCATTTTCAAAATCCAACCGATTTTCCTGCATTTTCTGAAAGATGGTTAAAAAGCATTTTTCCTTGCTTTTGATCCCGTGACTTCTACATCAAGGCTATGCATACAGTGCCATATGCATTTTTCTGTCTGTGTTCACCTGACTCTCTTGTCTATTACTCTCTTCAATGTAATTTATACCAGTACTTCCAGGGTAATGCATCATGACTCCATAGGGAGGGGACAATAGAAACTTTATGTTGGAGACTTCTCCCTCTTCCCCCAACTCTGCCCTATGTGTTCCTTCCCTTGGCTGCTTTTACTCGTATCCTTTTCCCATAATAAACGTAATCATGAGTATAACAGATCTTAACAAGCTCTGTGAGTCCTTCTAGAGAATTATTGAACATGAGGGTGGTTTGGGAATCTCCCGAATTTGGATTTGGTGTCAGAAGTGAGGGCTATATTGGATGGGATTTGCAGTTTGGCTGCCTCCACGTAGGGTCCATCTTACTATATTTGCATTTCCAGGGGAGAGGGGACAGGTTCTAGCTCCTTTTCTCTGTAGAGGCTTCTGGTCCCATCCTAGGCAAGGTTGTCAAGGAAAGGATGCTAACTCCTCCAGTATTGACGAGATGCCTCACTCCTTGGTCAACAAAGTCTGAGTCTCATTTTTCAGGTTCAGCCAAACATATCCTTTATTTCTAGATAGTGAAAACATTGGATCACTCTCATAGTTGGCACTAGAATTCCTCTTCACAGCATTTATGAAACACTGGATAAGCCTGTACTAAGACATTAAAGGAAGGGAGAAGATGGTCTGCATAAGAGGAATAACTGATTCTTGGTTCTAAAAGGAAGAGGGATTGATAAGTGAAGAATAGGAAAGAGAGGAGAGAGGAGCCCTTCGAAAGAGCAGGTGAGGCCAGGTTGAATGAGAGCAATAGTCAGTGGAAAGCAAGACCAATGGGTGGCCTAAGGGTACTGTATGAGTGCTGATGCCCTGGCTCCCCTTGGTGTCTTTCAGCTGCCCCGATCTCTGGCTTCTCCAGAGAACTTGCACCCCTTGGCCTTTTAGAGGCTCAGAAGGAGCCTGAGTTTCTTAGCTGTATAGACACAATGCAGAATGCAGAGCAGTGCTGGGAAGCAGACCCTCCAGAGGTAGCAGAGGCCTTGAGACTGACCAATCTGTTGTGGCAGTTTGCCACAGACTTAGGGGGAACTTTGGACTCCAGACAATGGACTTAGAGGCATTAAGATAATTGCACTTTGGATCTCCAGGATGGATGACATTTTGGTCACAGAGGTGTTTACTATCTCAGACTTTCCTGAGCACTGACCTTGTGTTAGCCACTATGCTGAATGATGTGCTCCCTCTTTAATCCTTTCTACCAGCCCATAGAGTGGGTACTGTCATCTCCATTTTACAGTAGAGGAGCCTGACATGCAAATTTACAGGTGGTCAGCAGTACATTGATCCTGGCTCCTGCTTAGAAGCCTCCAGTGGCTCCTCATGATGTACACATTCAATTCCGGGGTTCTTACCTGGCCCCCGAGGCCCTGTGGAATCTGACCTGCTGGCTCCTGGGGCCTGACTTCTTAACCTTCTCTGCTTCAGCTTACTGGACACTAGTGTTTAGAGAAACCAGCTCAGGCCCATTTCCACCTCCAGGTCCTAGAGCCATGCTTCCTCTTCTCAGTACCCCTTTCCCTCTTTCTTGTTCTGGATGATCCCAATGCTCCACTGCCCAGATGCCATCACTGTCTCCCTGACCAAGTGTGGCGCACATTTAGTGCCGCAACAGTGCTCCATATGTGTCCTGTTCTAGTGGTCACCTCAAGGTGCTGAGAGCCTGTGAAGTCCTCCCAGGCTGGGATGATCAGAGAGCACACTCTGTGAAGGGTTAAGTACCTGCATTCAGGTTAGTAAAAGAATAATTATGAAGGGTATTAAGAGTAAGACAGGTTTTGATTTTCCTAGTTGAGCTGCTAGGAAGGTGGTCTTAGAAAGCTAGAGTTTGGATGCAATCCCTCTCAGCAACTGAATGATGAAGTTGTAGGGGGAATGGTCAAATGTCAGGAATTGAGAGGAACTGAGGATCTCAGATTCTGCCTTCACTCATTTATGCATGATAAATTCTGTCAACAATTTTTTCTCATTCACCCACTCACCTCTTTTCTTTTTTTATATGTTATTCTGAATTTTAATATTTTAAATTGGCTTGGATTTTTAGATTATGGCATTATGACATTAGCGGGTATGAATAACAGTCTTCCAAAGTCGTCCAAGTCCTAATCCCTGGAAGCTGTGAATGTACTAGGTTACATGGTGAAAGGAAATTAAGGCTGCTGATCAGCTGACCTTAAAATAGGAAGATTACCCTGGATTATCCTGGTGGGCCTAATGTGGGGCTTATCCAAGGATCCTTAAAAGTGGGAGAGGGAAGCAGAAGAGGTCAGAGTCAGAGGGAGATATGGCTAAGGAAGAAGAACCAGAGAGATGCAGTATTGTGTCATTGCAGCAAATAAGTTTGTGGTGATTTATTGCAGCGGCAATAGAAAACTAATACAGTGATGACTACAAAAATGTCCATGGAAAATTCCTCTATTTAGGCTCAGTGTTAAGGAACCCAGTCTCTGTGGCTGCATGTGTTCAAATCTTGGCTCTTGGGATGTTGATTTAAGCCCCTTATAGTGTTAATATAAGAATTAAATGGGTTAATATATATCTAAGGTGCTGAAAATGGTGCCACTAAGCCTTTGGTAAGTTACTGCAGTTACTATTATTTTTATATTCTATTCTAGCCAGGATCAGTTCTAGTTTACAGGAAAAAAAAGTATTACATGAAGTACATAGACAATTTTAAAACTCAATAGCCTAACTTGAAGATCTGGGTACAAACCCTGGCTTTGCATAAAAGCCTTGGTTGGCATTTGAGTTGTAAAAAAATTTCAAGCTAAGCATACAATTTTGAGAATATACAAGGCAAACTGTGCATTTAAATCAGAGGAGCTTGGTACTTCACACAATTAGCTGATTGCCAGTGAGTAAGACAGGTTTTGACTTTTTTTTTTTTTTTAGTTGAGTTGCTGGGAAGCTAGGGTTAGAATACTAGGTAAAGTAATGATGTTCTTGAGCCATTTCATAAAAGTACGGCAAGGCAAAGAGTTGTTTAGAAACATGTCAAGGTAGGGGTGGAGGTCAGATTGAGGTTATTTGGAAAACTCATTTGTCAAAAAAAGCAAAGGCAAATTTTTTTTGCAATGTCTGATTTGGGAGCATTTCAATAGTTTCATTTACAGATGCAAAGAATATTTGCATTCATATATAGAATGGTTTTATACTTTATTTGCAAGTCCAGCTGACAGTTTCCAATGCAAATCAATGTATTTGTACTGGCAAAAGGCACTCACCTGCAGTCTGAGGCTGACCTAGTAGAAAGTTAGAGTTCCATCCTGTATTTATATTTGAATGACCATCTACCACCACCTCTTTGCCCTCAATTCCAGGGAGCCTTTGTTAGTCCCTAATTATGTTAAAAACCCTGCTCCTGTTCCATGCTGAAACACCTATGTCTTTGTCTTTTTTAAAATTCTCCCACTTTCCCAGCTTCAGCTTTATCCCGGTTGGCAGAATCTAGAGACTCCATAATTCCTGTGTTTCACACATGCCCATCCTTTCTATTCTCACTGCTGCCCACACCCCCACTCCCCAATTCATGTCTAGACAATAACCATAGCCTCCTGGTTGTGCTGCCTTCAGCCTCTCCCTTTTTAAATTTGTTCTCTGTATATTCAGTTATTTTCTTGAAGTGAGGTTTTGATCTGTGATCCCTCCGATTTGCACACTTCATTGTCTCTTGCTGGCTCCTCTGTGAAATGTCGCTCCTTGTCCCAACATCCAAGGCCTGTTACCCATTCCTAGTGCATGCTGAGGTTTCCTTCTCCACAGACCCCAAGGCTGCCCAGGTTCATGCTGCTTCCTCCTTAAATGGCTTTCTCAGTTCCTCTTTTGCCTGTTTCAGCTCCTGCCTATTACTTAACCAAATCTTGAATCATATCTCTTGGTTGTTCCTGGTTACCTCTATACACATTTATTATATTTTTACATAGACCTATTTTACAGACACATTACTTGCATTACCCCTAGTATAAATTCTTTGAGGATAAGGGTTATGAGTGCTCCAGATATGAGAATATCTATTATATTTGGCACATTACTTTGAATGTGGTAGTGTCTAAATATATCTTATAAATTAAGTTTAATCATTTGTGAAGGTATAATTTTCTTTGTTTTTAAAGGTAGAAAAAGTACATGACGTATGAAGTATATATTCTAATGTGAAAATCCATAAAATGAGTAAATATGACATGTCTCGAGGTCCTTGAACTGTATTCTGTATTGCAGGGCAAAAGAGACTTATAGCTGAATAAATCCTCCAACACACACACACACACACACACACACACACACACACACACACACACACACACACACACCATGTAATTATTGGGATTTGGGTTTATTTATGGAGAGGCTTTAAGGTTAAAGGGATCCAGTCAAGCAGTTTAAGATTACCTTATGCAATAGTTACCTATTGCTAGGTAACAAATTAGTCCAAAACTTAGTGGCTTAAAACATGCATTTATCACCTCACACGGTGTCAGGGGGTCAGGAATCTGGGAGTGGCTTAGCTGTGTGGTTCTGGCTCAGGGTCTTTAATGACACTGTCGTCACGGAATACTAGACTGAGGCTGGAGGGTCTGATTTGAGGAGACTCACATGGCAAATTAGTGCGGGTCATGGGCAGGGGCCTTTCATTCCTCAGTACATGATCTTCTCCACCAGGCACCTTGAGTGTTTGCTGACACTGTGGCTGGCTTCCCTCAGAGTGAGTGATGGGGAGAGAAGGGGGAGAGAAGGGAGAGAGGGGAGGGGCAATGCCTTTTATGACTTGGCTGGGAAGACGACAATATTATTTCCACAATACTCTATTGGTTACACAGTAGGTTGTATTCAAAGTGAAAGGGGCTACACAAGGGCATGAATGTCAGGAAGTCAGAATCATCGGGGCCATTTTGGAAGCTGGCTACCACACCCCAGTCATTATTGTCCAATTCTGGCATCTTTAGGACCCCAGCAGAAAGAGAACTTTGTTGTCTTCTCTTTAATTTAATGGGATTTGGTAAGGCCTAAGGGATTAGTCCTTAGCTATGGAATTCCAGGCTTGGCCTTCTGAGAGGGCACTTTGCTGTCTGCATGCCACTCCCCCGCAACTTTCCGCTACCACTCCAAGCAGGGATCTTGATTCCTGGGCCTCTCAACCACCTTTGAAGGAATTCAGCAACCCCACCATAAGTCCACAGCCATCAGTGTTTTTTTGGACAAGAATTTGACTCAACATTGGGAAATAGGTCCTCGTGCTGCCAGAATGCCCCTAGTACTTTTGACTTTTTTGTAGGGCTGAAATTAAAGGCTGATTTTTTCCAAATGGAAGGTATTTCTCTTTTTGGAAACCAGTTCTTTTAATAAGGATCTGGAATGGCTTCAGTTATTTACTCGGCACTCTCAGCTGCAAGATGATTATTAGATACATTCCATTTCAGTGACACGCGCATTTGAAAGGATTCATGCTTCTAATCATAAAAAGATAAAGTTTTTTTCTTTCTTAACATCTGGAGCCTGATGAATAATTACTATAATTAAACAAGAGGCCATTGTATATTTGGGCATTTTTAAGCTTCAAATGCCTCTCTGTGTGCATACTCTTTGTTCTAAAGCATTCTACTGTGCAGTGCTCACAATCTACTGAGGAGCCTTAGTGGCTGGCATTAAAAGTAGGTCATTATGACGTTATCTTCATCACTCCCTATTCTGCTTCTCCAAACACTCCTACTAAGTAAACTCACTACTCCACTTAGGATTTCACCTCCTTGTCCCCCGCGCCTCCATGCCTCATAGCACCGGAAGAACAAGAGCTGGACTGGTCATTTGGGATAGATGTTAGCTGCTCTTCTCCTTACCACCATTACTGATTCAGTGACATCATCTTGATAAGTAACGCAGTGTCAATGGTTGTAAAGATTATTAGAGATACATTTTAGACGAACCAATGTAAAATGTGAAATTAAAACTGTAGTTAATTTATAGTGAAAGAATGGTATCTTATTTTTTTTTATGTGCCTATTTCCTCATGAAATGATGCCAGCCCTGTCATCTGATCACACCCCCAGGTTTACTTCCCTGGATATTAGAACATGTTTACTCTTTTGCAGAATCCTGGCGCTTTGCTAGGTAGGCTGACCTTGCCACTTGGTCTACTATCCACGAACTTGCATTGACAAGTGGCTTGGTATCCAGCTTTGTGATAGAAGCCATGAAAATAAATCAAATTTTCTAGAGCTCACAGGGGCTTTAGGAAGCCTTCATTTCTCTTTGAGTTTATCATCTGTTAAAGTTCATAGATGTTAGTTATTTTGGGCAGGCAAGAAATTACAAAAATTCTGGATGCTCTTCTGAAGAAATTGCTCTATATTTTATATTCCTTGTGCACGGTAGCTGGTCATTAATTTCTTGCCAATTGATTGAAATAAATTTGGAATAGTCTGTGGTTTGATATTTATGTTTGGCCTATTGTATCATGATCCCAGAGGCAAAAGAACTGCAAGGGAAATGAAAGGTATGAAGTAAAGCTTGATCAAATGAATATAAAATGTTAGGAAGTTAATCATTATAGAAAATCCTTTATAAGTTTATACTAGTATTTAAATAAATATTTACTATTCTATAGAATATAATGTTGAGCTTATTACAAGAGAATGAATGACACAAACATTTATTTGATGGGTAAACATTCTACCTATGGCATCTTGGAGAATTTAGGGCACAGTCACACCCAGGAATTATAGGCTAATGAATATCTTCACCTCTTCTCATTCACTCTGAAGAGGTTTGTGAAAGTCACAAAACAGACATTTAACACTTAAGATGTTGGAATGAAATGTGCTTTAGTATTTTCTGATTTTTTTTTTAAAGTAGTCCAAGTGAGGTTAATTAATACATACACTCAGTCTGATCAAAAGAAATCTGCTGGGATAATAAATATTTAGGTAGCTATTGCAAAGAAGAAAATACTTATTTCTAAGGCAGAAAGAAAATATATTTTTATATTAAATATATATATTAAAACTGCACATACCTGCTTATTAGATACACACAGAGTTAGAGCTATGGCTCATATATCATTTTGGAAAAAAATCAAAGTGAAAATTATCCGTTGTAAAGAGTTACTGGTGTCAAGTAGCAGAATCCCAAGTGAGTGGATTCATTTATCCCACAATGTATCAGATGACCAGCTCTCATAAAAACTACTATTAACCTAAAAAAATTAGGGTCAGTAAAAGCCTAGCTCTAAACCACAAATCTCAGAGCCGAATCCTTAGACCCAATGAGCTCATCATGATAGATTAAAGACCAAACTTAAAGACATTATGAAATTTGTGATTTTAATATGTTTTATATCAGAGCAACTTTTTAAATAGCACGATTTTGTCGTGAAACCTCATGCGTTTTCCTTAAAATCGAGAAGGCAATCTAAAAGGATTTAACCCTTTCTAGTTTTGTAGCTTATAACTCCGACTTTCTTGATTTAATTTGGTAAAGCTGGCTGAAATGGTGCTATTCCGGTAGAGCCCGTCATGACAGCAAAGATGTCATGAGTACTCCTGCAGGTGAACTCCAAATTTCAGTATAGAATTCCCACTCCATCTGCCACTAGGATAGTAATAGCGACGAGGATGAAACTCTAGGCTGGAGCCCCAATCATGCACCATACTCTAGATTACAACAGTCTGCACCTATTTCCTTTTATAAGATCCTAGCCAGAAACAACCTAGGGTTTACAAGAAAGAAAACCAAAAACCAAAACCAACCCCAAAACCAATCTCATCAGATCCTTACAATGAAAGCGGATTTAACAAAGTACCTTTTTCAGAATTAGTATCTTACTTAAAATAGGGGAAAAAAAATTCTCAGCATTTTCCACTGTGCTTGGGTTAGGGTCCATTCCAGAATTATTGTATGCAAATAGAGGAAAGCGCTCTTATATAGTCATAGAATTGCAAAAAGACAACAGACAGTCCTCATAGGGGATAGTTTCGCAGATTGAAATCTTCTTTAGTAATTTCTTTATCTGGAGCTGATATTTTGATAGTCATTTGTTGACCAGGAGATAATGAAAAAAATTCTCAGAATATACCCTCAGAGCCAATTGTATATACTTCCCTTTTCCCCAGTGGGGAAAGTGTATATGGGCAGGGACAAGCCCCTCCAGACCCAGGGACTTGATGGGCACCATTATTTATGCCCAGGGCAGTTGAGACCACGCTGTGAGAGACACCGAGAACATGAGATGGAGATAAGTGAAGGAAACAGCTGAATTAAAACATTTTCTTGCTAGCTAATGACGAGTTCACACGTTGAAAAAAATTATTAATTACACTTTTTATCTATGAAGAATGGGGCATTCACCTAACATCCTACTACAATGAGTACCATAAAAGCAAAGCTCTCCAAAAGACTTAGTCGTTTCCATGAATGAATGGCAGAGGAACAGAACTTTGCTGTCATAATGGTTTTGCAACCAGACCCAGAGAGTGCAATGGTCTGCATGTTTGTGTCCTTTCAAATTTCATTTTGAAATTTGAATATTCTATGATAGTATTAGAAGATGTCATCTTTTGGAGGTGCTTAGATCATGAAAGTAGAGCTGTCATGGACAGGATCAATGCTCTCAGAAAAGAGGCTACAGAGAGATTCCTAGGACCTTCCACAACGTGAGGACACAGAAAGTGCTAACTAATAAAAGGACCCTCACCAGTGCAATAATACTGTCTCTTGAACTTGGTTCTGTTATAACAACCTGAATGGGTTAGGACGGTGACTGTAGGTATCCTGCGGGTTAATAATTTGGTTGTTTTAAAATCATAATCTATAAATATTTTTACATTAATTTTGAAGAGAGTTTGTACTCCGTCTAGGAGAAAGGTGGGTGGGAGGAGGGTGTGAGAGTCCCTCAGTGTCTCCTTTCTGGTCTCAAACTAGTCAGCTCTACCAGACTTAAAAATACCACTCAGCTGAACTGTGCTTGTAGTTGTCAGGCTCACCCTTCTTGGAAGTCAGGCTTGAATAATGTCTCTTGGGATCTCAGACCTACCTCAAATGTTTTGTTCAAACCCATTACTCCTCTCTCCATAAGATGCAATGTGGCAAATGCAATTTTCTCCATCTCATGACATTTTCACGACTCTCTTAGTAACTCTTAGAAAATGGTGCCCTTGACAACAGCCCAGCCTGCCTGGTCTGCCCTTCGTTCAGCTCTGTTTCTGACATGCTTTATGGAAAAAGAGAATCTTGTACACCAGGTGTTTTCCGTTTTTGATTACATATGTATTTGCAAGGGTAGAGAAGAACAATGATCAAAAGTTTTTTATTACCTTAGTTCTTCAACTGAAAGAATGGACTTCAATTTTCTCTTTTTTAAAATTCTTTTTTACCTTTATTTAAATATCTGTCTCAACTAGGAAAGCCCAGTTTTACCACCTATGGTGCATACATGTATATATACTAAAACATACAAATAGGAGAAATGGGGAGAATTTTAGGGGAGAATTACTATTTTGGGGAAAGAATACATAATTTACTTTTATATTAAAATTCATTATAAGGAGACAGGTAAACTTCAGATCTAACTCTTGGATTTATGATTTCTAGCTACATGTTGACCTCAATAACATTTTAATGTTATTAGCAAAAAAATTTAAAAGATTCAGGTATTTCTAGTGAAGGGATTTTGCCTACATTTTATTTGCATCAATTTAATTTACAAACATTTAAAATTATTTGATGGCAGCACTATTCACAGTGGCCAGGACATGGAAGCAACTGAGGTGTCCTGCGGTAGATGACTGGCTAAAGAAGCTGTGGTACATATATACATTGGACTATTACTCAGCCATAAGAAGAGATGAGATACTGCCATTTGCAACGACATGGATGCACCTCAAGATAATCATGCTAAGCGAAAAAAGCCAGACAGAGAAAGTTGAAAATCACATGATATCATGTGGGATATAAACCTAAAAGTAACAAATGGACAAGACAAACTGAGAGTCATGGACATGGACAATAGACTAGTAGTTACCAGAGTAGGGGGTGGGAGAGGAGAGGGGAGGTAGACAGAGTAAAGAGGGTCAAATATAGGGAGGCAGGGGGAGGGTAAAGTGGGTAAAGGGGATCAAATATATGGTAGCTGAAGGAAACGACTTTGGGTGGTAAACACACAATAGAATATACAGATGTCAAATTATAATGTATACCTGAAAATTATATAATCGTATTAACCAATATTACCCCAATAAATGTAATAAAAAAAATAAAATAAAATTGACAGAAATCCATCCAACCTTTGTGTTATAGTAATATTCAAACTGTTATTTTTGGTGGCCAAAATCTTATTAATTTTAATTATGAAGACATTCTACTTTATTTTTAGATCAAGAAGTTTGGAAAAAGTATTAATAATCATTAAATCTAGGTGTGGCTATGTAAGTTTTCAAGTTAGTCTCTGTACTTTTAAGTGTATTAGACAGCTTTCATAATAAATAATATTTAAAAAATTAGAGTCATTTTTATTTGAAATTAATTTTTTTAGACATATAATTAGGAAAAATCCTCTCAGATTAAAAATCTTAAATTTTACTTCAAATAATACAATTTTCAGATATGCTTTAATAATTTCATGTCATTTCTTTTCATATGTTTTCTGAGGCTGATAAAATGCTGCATAAGCTGATGTATTCATTTAGCTCTGTGATTGTTATTGTAGCTCTTTATTCCAAATTTTTAGAGAGGCACATATATAAAAAAAGTTGTCAAACTTTCACTTTCTGGACCATGAGGGTCAGCAAAGCTTAGTTTCTTTATGAAATCACCCACTGCTGGGTTCTTGGCACTGGGTTCTGAGCTGGCCAACAGAGCTGCTATGCTGAGACAAAGCTGCTGGGTGAGACACGATCTGAAGTCGTCTGACCAGTTAGGAAACCACTGCAATAAAAGGTTGATTACGAGTTTACTCTGGGCCAGACACTGTTCCAGATGTTGGATACAACAGTGTATAGATAGATACCAAAGTCCTTGATTTCAGGAAATTAATTTTTTTTTTTTTTTAGTAAACAAACCAAAAACAGTGATAACCACTGCTGTGATGAAAACAAAACTGGATCTTGTCATAGTGACTGAGACATGATGGAAGGGCCGTGTGTGTGTTTCATGTTGGATAAACAAATCAGGGTCCATCCTTGGAGTTGGGGGTTGTTCAATCCCACCCAGAATCAGGAAGAAGTGTTTTTCATTTTCTTTCCATTTTATTTGTTATCTTTGTTTGCTTTCCCAGATAAACAAATCTAAAAACTGATTCAGGATGTAAAAACTCATCTCCTTCAAAACCCAGGATCTGGTTATGGGGTGGGGAGTGGAACAGGGGAGAAAGGAGAGGGAAATGTGGTGAATCTTTATACTGTGCTAATTTTTCTCATTACAGATTAATTTTTTTTTATCTCTGTTACATATATTTTAAGGATATTACATAAATATATGCCTTCCTCTGATGAGTAAAAAAAATTCATCTAACTGGAATGTTTTCTGTAGTTCAAAATAAAAATAAACATGAGGATGGGAATCAATAAAAAGTTTTTTTTTTTTTTAAAAAAAAGGCTTAGTCTTTGAAAAGTGGTTAGATTCTAGCAGTGCCTAAAATAGGAATAATTTTTTACTTTTTAGTTCTTTAGTGAAAACTAGCTTACCTGGCATGAGTGTGTGTTTAGACTTATTATTATAGTGAGACACGTGCACAGTCACAGAGTTCTATGCTATGGGTCCCACCACGGCGAGAGACATTAATGCAGGGCAGCGTCTGTACTTCAGGTCATTACTGCAATTAGCCTTGTTCTCGTCAGGCCCTGTTTGAAAAGGATTAATGTATTAATGTTTATAAATGGTTACTAGGGTTTCACTAGAAAATATTCTTGTTCCACTAACCTCAAGAGGCCAGGTGGAGGGGGCGGTGTTCCTGGCTCTAGACTCACATGGCATGGAGAAGGTTTGTTACTGGCAAGGCCGGGTCATCTGGTCAAACTGCTTTTACAACAGACACAGAGGGCAAATCAAGCAAGGAGCCACTTCCTCTGAGGCCCACAGAAGGTTCTGCTGAAATCCATTAATGTCTTCCACAGAAGGGCAAGTGGAGACAAAGGGGAACCGAGGTGTGGGTGGAAGAAATGTGATAAGCAGCTCTATTTTGTTTATATCTCTCTCCAGTGGCTTAGGAACGTGGAGTTCTTCTGAGGCTCAAACAAAGAAATTGAGAAACCACAACAGCTTTAGGTTGATTGTGAATACATGGGTTTCTCTTCAGTCACGATAGAAGGTTCACATTGTTTAATCTGAAAACTCAATAGTCCTTGTATGGTTTTAAAAACAAAATTCTCCTTACGCCCTGTGTCTTTAAGAGCAATCCGATAAAGGCGCTCTTACTCCAAAGTTCATGTACAATTTTAAAAAGGAAATGACCTAATGTGGGATTATAAGTAAAATCTAAATAAACACACCTAAATATCTCACTCAGATTTAAATACATGTCTTGGGGTCACCCAGCTATAGCTAATTATAATAGAAATAAGTGTACCAGGGGCCCAGCCCTGAGCCAAATTAAGAAATCAAGGAGGTTTGTTTTTGGCATCTCTCAGGTTTCGCTGAGGGTGCTTCTCACTTTCTTCTTGACAATCCCGTCAGCACCCTTCTCTCCCCTGGCTCTCTGCCTCCCAGATACAGATGCACATGCTTTATTCAACCCTTTAGCATCTGTTTAGTTCCTGTTCTCAGTCTGCTGCTCCCAACTTTGCTCAGTCATTAAGAGTAATTCACCTTTGAACAGATAGCGACACACAGACCCCTCTGAGTTGTGAAGTTCAAGAGTATAGTGGAATGGGCAGGTTGTGGGTGGTTTTGGAAATTCAGGGAATGACATTCTATCTGCTACCTTCTCAAACTCATCAGCCTGGCCCTGGCCAATCACCCCGTCACTCCTGTTGCCACCACAGACATTGTTTTTTGCTGACCGCGGTCACTACATTTTCCTTCTCGTTTTGTTTACCTCATACATTCCAAAATCTTTAGAAAATGGAAAAGAGTTCAAAGCAAGCAGTTAAAAATCTAAATAACTGAAAACCACAATTTAAAAATAGGCCCTCGCTATTCCAAGTGTGGTTCCCAGAGCCGCAGCATCAACGTTACCTGGCAGCTGGTTGGAAATGCAGAGTCTTAGGCTCAGCCCACAATCACTGGATCAGAATATAAGGAGATTCCCAGGAGATTCGGATACATATTAAAGTCTGTGGAATCCTGCTCTGGCCCTCAATACTTACCCATTAAGTATTGACGTTTTCTTGATAATGCAACATGCCACAGTGACATGCAGACTGCTTTTCACACTTAGCGTTGAAAGAGTGATCTGAGAAAGAAGTATTAACATTGAGTGCTCGTGTCGAAGAGTGTTCTCATGGGGAAGGAATATGCCATCACAAGAGTGTTATGGTGACAAATTTGGAGAAAAGAGGATGAGAGAGGATGACAAGATAGATTCATTTCGAGCCAGAATGATTTTCAGAATTTGGAGGAGGGGACTCTGGGAGTGTTGCCAGCTATAAACAAAGTGAATGAAAAAGGAAATTAGCATTATATAGAATCTAGCTATGGAATATATATATTTTCATGATGTTAAACAAGTCCAAGTTATTGCAAATGTATCTTTATGAAATGTATCTTTATAGTGTCAGTTATTTCAAAAGTATCTTTGATCTGTTTTTTGATGGCCGCACCCACCTGGACCTGACTACATAAGTAATAGCTTCAATAAGGTTATGAAGGATTACACTGCAGAAGCACCATTATCATATTCAAGATGGTTACTGTTTAAACTGTGAAATGTACCACCAGGGAACATTGTGTTTTAGGTCATGCTTATCTGCTGACAGGAAACTAGGCAGTGATAAAAATGGTAGGGTCCATGACCATGCTTTTACTGACTGCATCACCCTTGGCCTATTATTTGCTGGAATCTAAAGACAGATGCATTTGTCCTTTGATCATTTGCTGGTTGTTTTACATTATCCCAGCATCTCTGGGACAAAATTTTCTTGTATTTCATAAGGTATATAACAATAAAATGTGGAACTAGACTTACCTTTTTCTCTTCATCACTGAGCATATTTTGGTATTTTTAGAAAGAATAATTTACCACATGCAAATGTTATTAAAATATGACTTTTTAAAAGCACCCCTAATTTAAAAACTATGTAAAAATATAACAGTTGAATAGTTATCTGAAATTTGTTGTTTGGTGGAGAAATGGCAGGATCTAGAAATAAGGAATTTATTTTAAAAAAATAATCTACTGTAGCCCATCGTATGTTTTAAAGAAGTTTACAAAAAACATTTCACATCTCACACGCTTTTACAATGTGATTTGACATTCTTTCCAACAGAAGTTGAGGTCTGTGTCACTTCCTCTTGGCTTTGGGCAGGCCTTTATGACTGTTTTGACTGATACAATCTGATAGGAGCGATTCTATGTGAATTCTGAGGCTAAGTCAAACAAGACAATTTAAATTGTGCCTTGCTTGCTGGAATGCTTGCTCTTTAAGCTTTCTGCCTCTAAGTAAGTCGTCCTACTAGGAGGATTTTCAAATCAGCCCAGATAGAGAGCACGCGGAGGAGCCTTGAGACTACAGGGAGAAAGAGAGTCTCTGGATAGTTCAGCTCTCCACTGTTTCAAAACTACCACATGAGAGACCTTGAGTCAGAACCACCCAGTTGAATTCTTGACCCACAGAAATGATGAGATGAGATAAAATAATTATGCTTTTCTAAGGCCACTAAGCTACTGGCTATAAATATTTTATTGGTTCCTGGCCAACAACATTTTGTGTTTTCATGCCAGTTTTCTGTGGTGATATCTAAATCTGAGATATAATTACTGTTGTTGCAGTGAGGATGATGCTGTCTAAGTGGTAAGGAAGATCTTGAAAAAAAAGGCAAGACTTAGAAAAATGGGGGGTGGCAGAAGTGGGGTGTTGGGATACCGTCAGAGGAAGGGAGAACAGCTTGAGCACGGCGGCAGAAGAGAAAATGGAAATCACGTGTGCAGGAATTACTTTTTTGGGGCCAGATAGGGAGCAAGGAGGATTAGGTTACAGAAACAACTGGGGCCAGAAATGAGGATTATTAAATGGCAAGTTGAGTTTTGACTTTCATCTGTGTACAAAAAGAACTGATTGACATTTAATTTTGTTTTCATGGGTGGGGAGGGAGAATGATGGTGCTTACCTGATTGCGATGTAGCACAGTTCCGATTGTGCATAATATGGAATGTGTCTGATAAACTTCATCATGAATCTCATCTGAATATACTACCAAAATCTGTTCTTTCAAGCTTGGTCTTCATAATTTGTTTCTCATGTGGCAAGGGCGCATGCTCACACTTTATAAAAACATGGAATATTGCTCACAGCTGTATTTGAACCACTCTTACACCCCAGAGATTTCACTCCGTTTTTCTATTTTTATAACCATCTTTGTCACTTCTTTCCTTTTTCCTCTTTTTGATTCAGCTGCAGCCGTATCCAATAAAGCACAGTGACAGATAGATAGATCTTACACAAAATCTGCTGATTGCTCTCTCTGTAAACCTCAAATGTAAACAATAGAAGGACATTTGATTCTTTGTCATGTTTTCTTTTTTTATCTTTTTTTTTTTTTTAGTATATAAAGATGTTAGGAAAAAATCAATGTTAAGAAAAAAGAAAAAGAATATGTTATGGTTGTCTCAGTTGGCTTTTGGTAGCTGTTCTCCCTTAAAATGGGCTTTTACATTTGCCTATTTCACTGGGGACAGAATTTCTATTCTTCTAATTTTCAAATTCCTCAGTTAGGAGACTCTATAGAAAGAAGTCAAAATCCTAGTTATTGGATTTTTTTCTTGTCCTGATTTTATGAAGTTCTATAGCTAGAATCTGGCATCACAATATTATCTCAATAATTATATGTGGAATATTCAAGAATATATGAAGTTTGGAGTTTGATAAAAGGCAGGTATAAAATATTTTGAAAAGAGCTAGGTATTAACAAAGTGAAATTTACCACTCCACTCTTTTCCCACCTCCCTTTTTAAAAAAATCTCTCACCACTCCAAATCAATAATTGAGACTGCCACTAAGAAGATCTTTGAGTTTACCACACAGTGAATTGTTTCTCAGTTTAGTTTTGGTTGTACAAATATACGCTTTGCCTTGGTCAAAATCAGCTCTACCTGGATGCTAGTATTTCTTTTACTTCCGAATATAACTCTCATGTTTATACTTTTCACAGCTGGAAAATGCATTCCTTGGTCAATAATGTAAGGCACAGAAATTATGCCTTTGTGGTCAATAGCAGGTGAGAGACTCTGGTCCCTTGTGGAGTCAGATGGACAAGGATCCAAATAGCAATACAGATGGATAATTTAGGCACCGTGTGGTCCCTTGGGATTTGTACTGCTGGAAAACATTTTCAGCCCCAAGTAATAAAAATGACAGACAGTCACTCAGCCTACACGGAATTGTATCCTGTCATCTTTAGTCAGGAAAAATCTCTCTGAAGTCATTGGGGTTTTTAGACTGAGAATGGGCCTTAGAATATGCCCTTTAAGTAAAGACAGTGGAATTAATGTTTAGAAGAGCAATTCAGAACACATGTATGAAGAAATTATGTAAATTTTTACAATTTCTCTTATAAGTGCATCATCATATTACTAGGGATCATGGTAGCCACCAATTTGTCTGTGAGGATGATTGAATTGGCTTACTCATAGCATTCCACAGGGAAAATTACTTTTCTTCCCAAAAAGTCTATTAAGAACTTCATTCTATCGTCGAGTTCTGGCTAGTTGATATCAGCATGAAGTGTCAGATAAGGACTTAAAAATAAAGCCCTTTACTTAATTCTGAAGACTTTTGCATAGAGTTCATATTGGAATAAACATGGTAGCTGGAGCTCAAATGTTAATCCTACGAAGGGTGGAGAAAACTACAACAACCGCAGGAAGACTTGTTGGAGAGACTCGGAGCCAGACCCAGGCTCCTGATCTGTGGTCTAAACATGGGAAAAGTCCTTCCTTTTCCTGTCCCCTGACACACAGGCATGATAGTTTCCTTCAAGTGGTGATGGTGCTAGCTGTGTAGATTATCTTATGTAACATTTTTGCTTATCATTGAAATACAGTTATTCTTTTTTAATCTAAATTCTTTTTAAATCTAAAGTTTAAAACAAACTTTTTAAAGTTTCCATTGCTTTCTTTCTTTTTTTAAGACGAGGGCAGAGGATTGATTATATAACCCCTTTAGCAATCTTAATAAATTTCTAAGACTCTTACCATATATAATATCAAATATCAAGTACATATGTATTATGTCATATGATATATGATATATATATAATATATACTTAAATCTCACAATGTCCAATACATTCATGTCTTAGAATGAACGTGTTATTTTATATTTTTCGAGGCGATGGGATTGATAAAAGATAGGTAAGATGAATGGGCTATGGGAGAGGGTCAGGGACTATTTATTTGATGCTTCAGGTTTAGCATTAAGTGTTTGTGAAATACAGAAAGAAAAATAAAATTGATATATACGATCGCTGAGAGATGTAGCCCAGACGCAACTGTCCTGTTTTATCATTACTAGTATTGCTTTATTCCTTCCTTATAATTCTCTTCTATTTCTCCCCTTGGTATATTTTCTTCTTTCATCAATAAGTGGTTGGTCAATTTTCCATTAGAGTTTGGTTGGATGACGGGCACAGATAAGTGTTTCCTCTCTTCTCCACTCTGCCACACGCTCAGACGGTGCGTTTTTTATAGAGAGATGAGCGGGAGTACCTGAACCGTGATAGACAGTGTACGTGACAGTTCTCACTTTGTTGTCCCTTCACCATGTGGCACTGCTGCCTCATCCCTTCTTTCCAACCTGCAGACAGTATCACAGGATTTTGACATCGGTTCAACCGTTTTACTCAGATTTTTCTCTTTCCTTTTGTCAAGCTCATTCTGGTCCTGCAAAGTCCTTCGTATAAGTGCTAACAATTCACTCATCTTCCTAGGAAATTTGTTGGCATTATAAGTATCGTCTTGTCTGCATCAGATTACTACTATAGTAGATATGCATACATCAGAGGCAGAGAGTAAATGAACATAGATTGTTGGCTGAGATGCCATCAAATAGGAAGCAGCCACAGATACTGACCCCAATTGAAACTACAAGGTCTGGGGATTAAAAACCAAAACAGATCTCTCTGAATATCTTCCGCTTGCTGCCTGTTGGCAAGTTTGTCCAGTTTTCTTTTGAAAATAAATGACTCCCTGATAAATGTCTTGACATTATTTTCTAATGCACTTTTGATCCCGGTGGCTTACATTCCTGTCAGAATCCAAGAGTAAAAACAAAGTGAATAAAACAGACACCTCTGCTCCTCAGTTCTTGCTTTGAGAAGTAGAGTGAGACGGGTCCGGACACTAGACACAACTGTACTCAGTGCCACTGGGTGCTTCTTTCCCTGCCAGCACACTGTAATTAAAGAAGAGAGACATCAACGTGGAACCAGATCCGAGGCGCCGTCCAGTTGAAAAGGTCATGGCCGCAAATGAGCAATTAGTGCTCCCTGCTGTCGCGGAGGCTTTGGCTGCAGAAAGAGCTGCAGAAACACAATGCCTGGATAAACCAGCTTTGTAATCTGCTTGTCACAAGTCCAGTCATCAGGGGTCTGACCTCAATCGGACAGGATAACGCTGTCTGGATTGGGAAAAGTCAGATTTTAAAAATGCGGCGGTCAACAGAATAGAGCAAAGGGATATTTCGTTTGTTGGCGGTGAGGATGTGGTGGACCAGGCATGGGGGCTGTGGCTTTGAAGCCTCATTATAAACCTCTAATATTTGGGAGCCGCTTTCTCTGGCAGCCTCAGAGCTCGGCAGCAAAGCTTTGTTGCCAGCTAAAATAGGAATTTGAAAAAATGGATACGAACGCCAGGGTTAAATTGACTGTGTTATTTGCACATTCTCTAAGAACCAGCCGCTTTATTGGAGATTGTTCTTAAGATTGTTTCAGTTAAAACCCAAAACCTCTGCTTTGTCTTAATAGGAGTGGGGAATTGAAGCAGTGACAGGAGTAGAGGAGAGCTTGGTAGTGGCAGGCCAGTGAGGAGGAGCGGATGTGGGAGGAGGCTTAGGGAGTTGACGTGTCCCCCCCACGTGCTCCCCATGGCTGAGCTGGGCCTGCCTAATCCCCCACCTTCCAAACTCCAGCACGATGCAAGCAGAGAGGGCTTTTGTGATTCTCAGGAGCAAGGGGATTGACCTCGAAGGCAGGCGACACCCTCGCCAAGGCAGACTGATGTAAACTTCATTTCTTTACCCACTTCAGTGAAACCCAGAGAAAGAACGAAGACAGTTCTCAACCCCAAAGGCAAGATTTTGCTTGATATTACAGACAAAGCGCTGAAATTACATTTGACAAGAGAGGCCCCAAATAGTGAATCATCTAAGGTTTTGACACATGAGTCAGGATTTTCCCCTTTGTGTTACAAGGTAAGCTTTCAAACTGTAAGGTAGAATGATCGAGCTCTTTGTGTTTCATAAAGAGGAGGTGGCTCTCTCCACCCTCTTCCCCCTTAGGGTGTCTCCTTGAACTCATAATAGGCCCTATTTTTATATAGGCTTAGATTTTGAATTTTGCAATGCTAGGTTATAGGTCTTCTGATGCTTAGAACTGTAAACACATGCCTCTACAATTAATTTAGAAGTTCTTCTTAGTCAGACAGCAGGTCATCTCAAGAAAAAAAACATTTTAATTGTTCTCTCTTCTACTTTTCTATATAAATCTGTAATGCCTACTCACTAATTGAATTCTTTCTCTTGTCTATATTGGTATGGGGAGGTCTTTTGTTGGTAAGATTGTTTTATTTCCCTGAAATTGGTCAAGAGAGTGAGAGGTGCATTGAGAAGGGTACGGCCAGCCAGGAGACGAGGAATGAACAGAATGGGTAACTCAGGGCAGTCCAGGTGCTGGAGCACGAGGGAGCGCGAGGCTAAGAAGCCAACCTGGTGGCGTCGAGCAGTGCAAATTCTCCACCTCACCCGAGTCCTTCATCTGCTCACCTCCGATGGGCTGAAATGAGAGGGCTCCACCACACATTCTACTTCTAATTCTTTCCAGAATATACTCTCCTGAGTTTGGTTTTTCAAATTCCATTTATCTGTACTTGTTACTCAACTTGCCTGAGCCTCATGGAAGTTGAGACTGTAGTTGGTGCTAAAAGCTGCTTTTCTTTACAGAGGCTCAGCCTTATTTCATGGAGCCATTTTGTTGTCAAGCCTGGAGTTGACAGCATGGAGTTACTATCATTCAACAGAAACTAAGTTTATATGCTTGTAATTAGTGTTTAATAATTACTATTTACATAGGGCTTTACAGAGCTCAAAACATTCTACAAAAAGAAAAAAGTAAGCAAGATTTGAGAGAGAGAGAAAAAGAGAGAGAGAGAAATGAATAAGCCTTCCTTCTGAATAATTTAAGAGTTTTTAGATTACCACTGAGATATTTTTGAGGTGTATTCTTATTGTTTTTTATTCAGAAATCATTAATTCTATTACTCTAAAAGTAACACTATTCAATGTTTCATCAAGTCTAGGTGTACCGACACTTAGGGGTTTTAGCCACAGCAAACAGAAGTTTATTAGTGTGTGTACATCATGTGAACATGGAAGATACCTAGGGAAAAATAAGTAACTTTCTGAGATGGCCTAACTTACTAGCTGAAATACCATCATTAGCTAAAGACACAAGAAAGATGTGTGTGTGTGTGTGTGTGTGTGTGTGTCTGTGTCTCTGTCTGTCTGTCTGTCTGTCTGTAAGGACAGTTATAGGAAGTTACCAGAAATACAAGGGTAAACAAGGATAAGGTTTACTGTGCAGGTTTAAATAGGTGCCTCCACCAATGACTGCATTTTAGAGTCATCCTGTTCCTTACAAATGGAGTTTTTCTTTATAAATGTAATTGGACCTTACAAAAGGATAAGTTCTACTCTGTTTTCAGAGCTTCTCCTGTTTCTCAAAATAATTACCTCAAAATAATCCTTAAGCCAAAGGATTTGGGGGTGACATATTTTGCTGCCCTTCATATTTAACAGGCTGTCTTCTACTTAGGACTCTGTCTCTTTCTCTTTTCCTCTTTCCGCCTCTCTTATTCCTCCTCCTCATGTCATTTACTTCTTTGCATTCAGTATATTTTTAATATTTAAATTTATAATAGAAGAATATCTTCTCATAGTAAGATTACTGATGAAGGCAAAAATTCCCCTGACTCATCTCTAAGCCAAATTGCCTCTGCACTCATAACCACTGTTTCTGGATTTGTGTATATCCTTCAGGATACCTTTCTTTGTACATGTGTGATGGTGTGTGTACCCAAAGAGGATACTTAATTAGTTTGTGACGTTTTCAAAGAATAATAATGATAGCTAACATTTCTTGAGTACTTACTTGTACCAGGAGCTGCTCTAAGCATGTTAAATTTAACCCCACAACAATGCTATGAGGTTTAGTATTATTTACAACCTATTTTTACTTTTGAGAAAACTAGAAACCCAGAGTGGTTAAGTAACCTGCCTAGGGTTGCACAGTCGGCAAGTGACAGGGCCAGGATTCATATCCAGGTCCATATTTGCAACTTCCAGGCTCTGTTTTCCTCTGAAATAAATAATATGCTTATGTAGAAATTGTCAATCAATAATGTGTCTGCAAGCTTTTTCTATGCCAGTGCATTCTAGATTATTTTTTCTTAATTGTTATATAGTTCTCCACTTTATAGATGGACCATATTTAATTGAGCCATTACTCATTGCTCAACATTTTGGTTGTTACTATTTTTTCACCATGAATATTTGCTGCAAAGCAAAGCCTCGTATTTTCACAAATATATATGCGTGCATTTCTCAGTGACAGAGAAGTGGAAATTTTTGTACCGATACAATATATTTTGCCAATTTCCTTCAAAAGGTTGCAATCATTTCCATTTTAAACCTATATTGTATGAGAGTACATACTTCCTTTTCGTCTTGCCAACACTTGCTATTATTGAAGTTTAAAATTTTTGCCAACTGGATGAAAGAAAACTTGATATTATATTATTCAATTCTGCATTTCTTCATATGTGTTTTGGTCATATTTTCCCCACTCTAATTTTATCTTTATGTTTTGCTGTTGTGACCAGCCACTCTAAATTTTATTGCCACCAGGATTTTCCCAGGCCATCCCATCTGGGGATCCCATCTGGAGTAATTTTTACCAGCAATAACCCATGCCCAACACAATGCCTAGAACATAGTCAGTACTCAATAAGTAATGATTGACTGAATAGATCATCCAAATTTCACTGACTTCTGACTCTAACCACTTCTATGGGACCTAAAAATTAACTCTTTCCAAGTATAAATGGGAGTCGTCAGGGCCCTTTTCACACATAATCACAAACATGCTTGTTTAGCTAAACGTGCCTGAGGTCTGCTGGGCATCGTAACTTCCTGTAGTCACATCATCATTCGCGTTGCTCCCCAACTCCAGGTCCCGGAGTATCTCTTGCCCCTCTACCAAGTCCACTCTTCCCTACCGGTGGCATTACTGATCACTGGGACTGCCACAGCGCATGTTCTGACTGTGGGGCCAGGACTGGGCAGTGGTCCGAGGCAATGCTCTAGGAAAGGAGGAATGGCTCACTCCTTCGTATGTTCCATTTTGTTAGCGGACCCTCAGAGCAGCATCTCCTGCATCCTACTTTTTTAAAATTTAGACAGTTCCCGCGCCCCCCACACACTGTTTACCTACAATCTCCCTCTCTTTTTTGAAAAAGGCAAAGTTAAATGTGTAGTTTCTCTTATTCTTGGGATCATTTTTTCACCCTCAGAGTCACTTCAGCTCCATGCAAATAAACCTTCACCCACTCTATTTTACCAATTCATCAAATAATTCCAGACATGCCTAATGCCAGCATGAGGCAGTGGGGGCGCTTTAGACTTGCTATCTCCCCAACTCCATAAGATTTCATGCTTCTGAGTTGTTAGAAAATATAATTATCAATAAAATTGTTTAATTAGAGGCAAAGGATTAGGGCTCAAAGCAATCATTTTGGGATTTTGTATAAGGAATTTTTTGGTAACTGTTTTGAAAGAAGATATCCATATGAAAGTTTTCTTTATTCTGCAACCATGTATTTGATGCCTATTATATGATGGCACTGGGATATAAACACACAGCCATGCCTTCAAGGGGCATTTGAAGATGAAAAAGAAGTAAAAAAAAAAAAAAAAAAAAAAAAAAAAATGAGTGTAACCAAGGTTAGCATGCACTCTGATGGTCTGGAGAAGATTCAGAGGGGCCACAAAGTAAGGAGCGGTGAACTCTATCATAGGGTGTCAGGAAACATTCACTGTCAAGGCGATGCTTCAGCTAAAAGGACACAATGTTTTAGACATGGGTGGCTGAAGTTAAGATGATTTTGCTGTTGTCAAACTTCAGGCATGATGATTGATAGTAGCTCAAAGAGATCCGACTCTTAATTGACATTTAGCCTGGAACTAAAATCAAACCACTCCCAATAAATGTAGGAACATTTTCAAAGTCTAAAAACACAAGTTTTGTGAATATTATCCTAAAATTCTCTGCCATAACAGGAAATATTGTGATAATGTTAATTAAGACAAACTTTAGAAAGTCCCTGAGAAACTTGTAATAATAGATTACTTTGAGAAGAATTTGATTGTCATGGCAAAGGGGCAAGCCATCACATTTGCCTAGCATAGAAATTGGTCTATGTCTTTATATTTTCATATTCTATATCTTTAAATTTATACATCCTATGTCATTTGTAGTCTATGTTTTTATAAACGAGCTTTTAAAGCAAGAGAAAATAATTTAGAAGAATTCAAGCATTTCCGATGCTTTCTGTCTTCAAGTTCCTGATAAACTGTATTTTTTAAAAGAGGTTCTTATAAATGGAGGATATTAAGCTGAAAAGCAGGAGACTGCCAAAATCTTTGAGATGGTTCCTGTTTTATTTTCAAAGTCAAAGGATAACATATAGATGTATTCTCCTGGAATTTTTAAGAAAACAGCTTAAAACATACTGTTCTCTAATTCTAGATGTTTCTAAAAGAACTTAGAAAAAAGGAGAGCAGAGGTGAGAGGTTGAGATGAGTGAGCATTAGTCTCTTGAGAGTAATGTCTTTACAGACCATGTTCATTTATTCATACAGCAAAGTCAATGAATACATGTGTGTTGGGCAGTGTGCAAGAGGTAGGGCATGAAAAGACACTATGATGTTTTTCTCTTTAAAGAATTTATAAATTATCTTAGGGTTTCTAGTAGAAATAGAGCTAAGTGTATGATTAGAATGCAATAGAAGAAGCACTCTGTTTCTAGTAAGTCTTTTACTAAATTAGAACTATAGTAAATTAGTACTATAGAAGCTTAAAGGTGAGAATTAGTGACCTTACGTTGGGGACGCCAGGAGACTTCCCAGAGAAGGTGATGTTTAATCAATAAAGAAATATATGAGTTTTTTATTTTCCCTTCAAAAGAGGCAATTATAAAACCCAGGAAAGGATCAGGCAAACAAATACAACAAAAGTTACATGAGAATAATGATTCAAATAAGAAGCAACTTAAATATGAGATGATTTCTTGTACTTAATTATTTTTAAGAAAAGATCATTCATTTGACTATTTGGTGCACTTGATCCATCTCCTTCGAATGGCACAAAAGTTATGTATGACTTTGGACCTGCGAAGAAGGAAACATAATCCTGGCACCCTGCTTACCTCCGCAGCGAGAACTATTTTATATGTCATTTAACCCAAACACTTTGGTTTTCAGTCTTCACCTAGCTAAATCTTCACCTCGAAGTGGAAAGAGAATACCCAAAGAAAATCAATAATTTTAGTATAACATACATTTAAGGTTAACTAAATTGCTAAAAAAAATAAGATTAAGATAATTGTCTCTGGGGAGCAAGACCCCGAGGTAGAAAGAAATGGGTATGAGGACAATTTTAAAAAATGTAAAACTATTTTGTAGTATTTGACTTTTTTAAAAAATCAATGTGTATTTACTTCGGTTTTTAAAAGAGGACTGATTAAAACCCTAAGATAGTTCATTAAATTAGTTCAATGCAGAGAAGCATAATTATTTAAAATGACCACCCTTAGCTATATGGAATCTACAGGTACAGAGACTACTTTCATTTCCACTTTTTGTTTCTGATAATACTAAATGCAGTACTTGTCATCCTCACTCATAGTAGGACATTTACTGTGCCATGTGATTTTATGTTTTTAGTGTTTTGGAGTTATACTTCCTCAGTCTCCCATTCCCCTCCCCCACCCTCCTTTTTTTCCTACCTAACTGAGATAGGTAGAAGGGAAGAAATTGAAGAAATATGCTTCAGTAGCCATTTGGGCAGAAGATAAATTATTACACATGCTTTCACCACTAAATTATGCTAATCCAGTCTGTAATCCAATCACTATTTTCAAAATGACAAGGGGCCTTAGCGCCAAAGGAACTGTAGTCAATTTTCTCCTTTGTCCCAATAGGTCAATTATTCTTTTTTTTCCTGAGGTAAAAGAATAACTTTCTTTCCTTGGAATTTGTGAGGGCTCTGAAATGCACACCACCCACAGGATCTGCCGAACTATTATCGCTCCATTAGAACTGGCTGAGATCATAATTACCTAAGGAACACCATTCTTCAACTCTAGTGTGTTGGTGACTCCAGACACCTCGGCTCATTCAAGAGTCAAGGTTCACGTATCCTGCCCTTTATTTTCCCTCTGGACTTCGTGATTCCACATGCTGAAGAATCCACACTGAGTTAATGGGAGTAAAAACCCAACCATTTGGAACTAATTCATCTATCTATCGCAGAATCCATAAGATAGATGGCATGAAACATTCTTATTTTTAAGAAGCATGAAAATTCCTCATACTCTGGTTCCTAAAATAACACCATATACACAGAGAAAAATTAGAAAGGGCTGGGGATAGATTTCTCATCATTTAGATAGTTAGTCTGTATAAAGATCCAGGAATAAAACACCAACACACTGGTGAGGCTTGGAAGTGCAACCACTATAGAATGTAAAGCAAATAGGAGACTCAGATAATCTCCCCCAAAAGAATTGACTTTGACGATTTTTTTTCCTTTTACTTCTTGTTCTACCTTAGGACGTTATTAATCCGCTTTGTTTGAAAGGCCTTGGGTGTGTGTGTGTGTGTGTGTATGGGGGGGAGGGTATCTATATTAGTTTCGAAGTGTCTTTCTTGCATAATCAATACCATTTTGGCAAGAGCTGGCTCTTGCATCTGGACTTCATTGTTAGGATGGCTTTATCAGACGTTTTGCTCAGTCCCTAAACATTCAAAAGAATGTTATCAGTGATTTCCCATCCTTTGAGGGTATGTTTGAATTTGAAAGACTGTCAAAATGTATTTGGAGCCAAGCCTGCTGAGTAAGTGGATGGGTGATGAATCTAGGAAATAGAATATTTAGAGAAGTGATAGAAAACAAATGATCCTAAAATGATTTTTTTTTTTTTTAGCAATGTACATTTTGGAATAAATAGAATATTTAACACACCGAGGTGACTTGGAATGGGACTTAAATTTGTTCTCTACAGAAACCAGGGAGAGGCTATCGGAAGCCTGCCTCTCTGAGAAAATGCCAGGTGGGTGGCAATGTTATTTATATAGATGAATAACCTGGGAACTTTTGCAATACTCTCATCAGATAAATGGAAGATATTACTCCTGAGATACAGCCTTCTGGCCCCTTGTCTCCAGTTCTCAATTCTCTAGTAATCACCTGGCCTTCACAGCAAATGTCATTAACCTGAGGGGGAAAAAAAAAGGAAATTTGATCTACTTCTACCTCTTAGTCTGTCAGATGTGTAGAAAACAGAAAGCTATGGAGAAGGTCAAATTGTGGACACTCACTCTTATCCACCCTTCCCCCAAATAAAGTAGGACTCACTTATACTCCAAAGACGTTTATGTCCTCTGTAAGTAATTATACATAAAACTTTTTGTAATGCAGTAAAGAAAGAATGGGACGGTTACAAAAGAATTGATTCTTTGTAGTAATCTAACATTTTTCTTTCAGAAGAGAACTCAAAGGAAAAAAAACAAACAAAAAACAACTATATCAACGTTATTCCCATTCTGCTCTCCCCCAAAATCACAGCCTACAAATTAGTCTTTTGAATTTTCAAAACATTTTCTTTGCTTTTGGCAATACTTGATTTTCTTATCAAGAGTAGTTGTTATCTATAGAACTATTAACCATGTGCTTAACCTGCAATGAGGAGCAATATATTAAAAAACAACGAAAGTACTAACAAATCACTACGCTGAAAGAAGAAAATTAATAAAAGAAGGCAAAGTTAAGAGAGGTAATCTAATCTGACTGGCAGCCTTAACATTAAACTTGCTGCTATACAACCACCACTCTAGGAGCTAGTGACTATTTTAGATTTGCCTTTCATCTAGGAATAAAAAGAATAGTTTCATAAGTCTCTTTCCATAGTTCGGAGATGTTTCCATTAGCATATACAATTGTGTGATTATTGAAATTTATATACATCCTTTTAATCTTTTCTGCTTCACTTCATGCATTTTTTTTTTTTTTGCTTACTGATCAGTTTTAGACTTTGACCTATATTTTCAGGCCATAATGATTTTAGTTTTGGTTCAATAAATCAATTTTATAAAAATTAAGGAGCAAATCAAATCAAACCAACAGAAGTGTGGAGTCAGGTAATATGTACCCAAGCATGAGTGATATTAATAGGCTCAAATATTCTAATTTGTGTATGTATACATACTAAAGGGGAATTTTTTTTTCACATTTTCCTTGGTGTAAAAGAACATCTGCTTTTCACATTTGTGGCTCTGAAGAAAAGTTTTGTCCCAAATTTTCTATATAAAATAACAAAATGGTTATTATTTATGAACTACATATTATCTAGATGGTGTTGTCTTTTATAATAAAAGGGCATACAATAGAGCAGATGAAGACAAGCAGACATTTTTTATATAAATAAAGAATTTTAAAGCTGCGTGAATTCAACACCGTCATGAACTTGTTGCTGTCACGTTTGTTTCCCTAGTACTCATATTTCAAGCATATTCATGAATGGTTCTCTCTTCTAAATTGAGGAATATTGTAGGATTATAAAGCCGACGATACCAGGAAAAACTGAATTTTTCTTACTTCTGTATAAGAAAATCTGTTCCAGGAGAGTAGCCTAATAGTGATGCTTGGCCTAGAAGATCTGAGTTTCTAATTAGTTATGGTGTTGGATGGAGGGGCCTCAAGGCTTATGCTTCAGAGTGATTTTTCATGTGCTGTATTCTAGACTGAATGATTTGCCAAACATCGCTAAGGACCTGAACTGGGACTTCAGGCAAATTATTTAGTGATTTTAAATTCCAAAAGAATATTATTGGCTTTGGATAAATTTTGTAATAATTAAGTTTCAATGATACTGTAAATTTAGGCCTTCTATGAATAAAGAAAAAAGCCTCCAATTCTCTGCAGTCACAGGAATAATTGTTGCCTGTGCGAGGCCTGTTTTCAGACCCCTTTTGATTAGTGTCAGTAACTTTTGGAAAACAGACATGTTTATTTTTGTTTCTAGAAAGCCATTTCTTCTATACAATGATGATAAACTTAGATATCTCTCCTCTAAAAGGCAACAATTATAGGTGACATGAGAGCCAATTTGCCCTGACTTACACTCTTTCCAAATGTAAATATGTCACCCTGTTGTGGTCTCACTCTGTTAGTATTGCTGCAGTATATTACAGAACAGTTTTACATCTAGATCCCTGGACATTAAAAGGGAAATTTGAAAAGAGATCCATAGTATTAGTAACATGAATGCTAGTAAAAGAACACGGATATTTCCAATTAATTTGTCTTCCTTTTGCTGCTTTGTGGGGAATGGACGAGGGACTTGGACCTCACTGTGGTGAGTGCAAAGTGCACTGGATATAAAGCCAAAACTCTTGGGCTTGGAAATACTTTTTTGCTGTGACAACATGGCAGGTTGTTTAAGCCCTTTGAGTCATTGTTTTTTTTCATGTATCAAATAGGAATAAATAATATCTGCTCTACTCATGTCAGAGTGCTGTGGGAATGAAATAGGGTACTAAATGAACAAACATATTGTAAACTGTCACCCATTGGATAAATGTTGGCGTAAATTAGTTACATGCCTTTGGTTACAAGCCATAGGAATGAACCTTGACTAACTAAAGCTAGAAGAAATTTATTGGAAGGATATCAGAGGCTCATAGAATTGCCAGGAGCCTAGAATTCCTTGCTGGGGATGTGGCAAGAAATAAGGCAGCTCCAGAAGCAAAGAAGCAGTACACTGTAGAGGCCCCAGTGGGAACCATCTGTGGAGATGGAGTAGAGTTCTAGAACTTCCAGGCCCTTTGACCCTATGCTCAGATTTAAAACCTGGGTAAGGGTCACCAATTGTCTCAATCTGAATCTTGTGCTAGGGTAGGGAAGGGCATAGCCCTGATTATTGTCTCACCAGACTGTGTCCAATGGGTAAAAAATTTATTTCTCCAAAGGAATCAGAGCTGATAAAAAAAAATGAATGGATGCTGGACAACCCAAAAATCCACCAATGTGAAATTGATATTCTTTACTTTCCAGTATTGGATACAAAACCTACTCATAAAAATTTAGCAGCTCTGAGCCTTTGTCCCCTGCCACTGAGGCAATGGCAATTTTTTCTACGTTGCTGTTTTACCTGAAAAGTCCCAGGAACATAAATTGTTCAGTCTGAAGAGTCGATCCTGATTACCATGGTATCAAACAGAGAAGAGAAAATCTGAGATTTGGCTCAGCCCACTGAGGAGTCCTCTGTGGGGGCTGCTGTTGATGTCACTGCTCGTTGTGACCCTGTTGAAATCCAGATAGTCCTACTCTCTTGGCCCCAGCCTCCTTATCTACTTCTTAACGTCAGGCTAGCTGGATACCCATGGTAATCAGGGGGCCTGAGTACAGAAGAGCTACAATGTCTATCATTCAAAGCTGCTGCCAAGCCAGGATCCTGGCCATGGTTTTTTCTC
>NW_024352785.1:16561586-16583852 GCF_902729225.1 Pteropus medius | reverse complement strand
GACATGGGTGGCTGAAGTTAAGATGATTTTGCTGTTGTCAAACTTCAGGCATGATGATTGATAGTAGCTCAAAGAGATCCGACTCTTAATTGACATTTAGCCTGGAACTAAAATCAAACCACTCCCAATAAATGTAGGAACATTTTCAAAGTCTAAAAACACAAGTTTTGTGAATATTATCCTAAAATTCTCTGCCATAACAGGAAATATTGTGATAATGTTAATTAAGACAAACTTTAGAAAGTCCCTGAGAAACTTGTAATAATAGATTACTTTGAGAAGAATTTGATTGTCATGGCAAAGGGGCAAGCCATCACATTTGCCTAGCATAGAAATTGGTCTATGTCTTTATATTTTCATATTCTATATCTTTAAATTTATACATCCTATGTCATTTGTAGTCTATGTTTTTATAAACGAGCTTTTAAAGCAAGAGAAAATAATTTAGAAGAATTCAAGCATTTCCGATGCTTTCTGTCTTCAAGTTCCTGATAAACTGTATTTTTTAAAAGAGGTTCTTATAAATGGAGGATATTAAGCTGAAAAGCAGGAGACTGCCAAAATCTTTGAGATGGTTCCTGTTTTATTTTCAAAGTCAAAGGATAACATATAGATGTATTCTCCTGGAATTTTTAAGAAAACAGCTTAAAACATACTGTTCTCTAATTCTAGATGTTTCTAAAAGAACTTAGAAAAAAGGAGAGCAGAGGTGAGAGGTTGAGATGAGTGAGCATTAGTCTCTTGAGAGTAATGTCTTTACAGACCATGTTCATTTATTCATACAGCAAAGTCAATGAATACATGTGTGTTGGGCAGTGTGCAAGAGGTAGGGCATGAAAAGACACTATGATGTTTTTCTCTTTAAAGAATTTATAAATTATCTTAGGGTTTCTAGTAGAAATAGAGCTAAGTGTATGATTAGAATGCAATAGAAGAAGCACTCTGTTTCTAGTAAGTCTTTTACTAAATTAGAACTATAGTAAATTAGTACTATAGAAGCTTAAAGGTGAGAATTAGTGACCTTACGTTGGGGACGCCAGGAGACTTCCCAGAGAAGGTGATGTTTAATCAATAAAGAAATATATGAGTTTTTTATTTTCCCTTCAAAAGAGGCAATTATAAAACCCAGGAAAGGATCAGGCAAACAAATACAACAAAAGTTACATGAGAATAATGATTCAAATAAGAAGCAACTTAAATATGAGATGATTTCTTGTACTTAATTATTTTTAAGAAAAGATCATTCATTTGACTATTTGGTGCACTTGATCCATCTCCTTCGAATGGCACAAAAGTTATGTATGACTTTGGACCTGCGAAGAAGGAAACATAATCCTGGCACCCTGCTTACCTCCGCAGCGAGAACTATTTTATATGTCATTTAACCCAAACACTTTGGTTTTCAGTCTTCACCTAGCTAAATCTTCACCTCGAAGTGGAAAGAGAATACCCAAAGAAAATCAATAATTTTAGTATAACATACATTTAAGGTTAACTAAATTGCTAAAAAAAATAAGATTAAGATAATTGTCTCTGGGGAGCAAGACCCCGAGGTAGAAAGAAATGGGTATGAGGACAATTTTAAAAAATGTAAAACTATTTTGTAGTATTTGACTTTTTTAAAAAATCAATGTGTATTTACTTCGGTTTTTAAAAGAGGACTGATTAAAACCCTAAGATAGTTCATTAAATTAGTTCAATGCAGAGAAGCATAATTATTTAAAATGACCACCCTTAGCTATATGGAATCTACAGGTACAGAGACTACTTTCATTTCCACTTTTTGTTTCTGATAATACTAAATGCAGTACTTGTCATCCTCACTCATAGTAGGACATTTACTGTGCCATGTGATTTTATGTTTTTAGTGTTTTGGAGTTATACTTCCTCAGTCTCCCATTCCCCTCCCCCACCCTCCTTTTTTTCCTACCTAACTGAGATAGGTAGAAGGGAAGAAATTGAAGAAATATGCTTCAGTAGCCATTTGGGCAGAAGATAAATTATTACACATGCTTTCACCACTAAATTATGCTAATCCAGTCTGTAATCCAATCACTATTTTCAAAATGACAAGGGGCCTTAGCGCCAAAGGAACTGTAGTCAATTTTCTCCTTTGTCCCAATAGGTCAATTATTCTTTTTTTTCCTGAGGTAAAAGAATAACTTTCTTTCCTTGGAATTTGTGAGGGCTCTGAAATGCACACCACCCACAGGATCTGCCGAACTATTATCGCTCCATTAGAACTGGCTGAGATCATAATTACCTAAGGAACACCATTCTTCAACTCTAGTGTGTTGGTGACTCCAGACACCTCGGCTCATTCAAGAGTCAAGGTTCACGTATCCTGCCCTTTATTTTCCCTCTGGACTTCGTGATTCCACATGCTGAAGAATCCACACTGAGTTAATGGGAGTAAAAACCCAACCATTTGGAACTAATTCATCTATCTATCGCAGAATCCATAAGATAGATGGCATGAAACATTCTTATTTTTAAGAAGCATGAAAATTCCTCATACTCTGGTTCCTAAAATAACACCATATACACAGAGAAAAATTAGAAAGGGCTGGGGATAGATTTCTCATCATTTAGATAGTTAGTCTGTATAAAGATCCAGGAATAAAACACCAACACACTGGTGAGGCTTGGAAGTGCAACCACTATAGAATGTAAAGCAAATAGGAGACTCAGATAATCTCCCCCAAAAGAATTGACTTTGACGATTTTTTTTCCTTTTACTTCTTGTTCTACCTTAGGACGTTATTAATCCGCTTTGTTTGAAAGGCCTTGGGTGTGTGTGTGTGTGTGTGTATGGGGGGGAGGGTATCTATATTAGTTTCGAAGTGTCTTTCTTGCATAATCAATACCATTTTGGCAAGAGCTGGCTCTTGCATCTGGACTTCATTGTTAGGATGGCTTTATCAGACGTTTTGCTCAGTCCCTAAACATTCAAAAGAATGTTATCAGTGATTTCCCATCCTTTGAGGGTATGTTTGAATTTGAAAGACTGTCAAAATGTATTTGGAGCCAAGCCTGCTGAGTAAGTGGATGGGTGATGAATCTAGGAAATAGAATATTTAGAGAAGTGATAGAAAACAAATGATCCTAAAATGATTTTTTTTTTTTTTAGCAATGTACATTTTGGAATAAATAGAATATTTAACACACCGAGGTGACTTGGAATGGGACTTAAATTTGTTCTCTACAGAAACCAGGGAGAGGCTATCGGAAGCCTGCCTCTCTGAGAAAATGCCAGGTGGGTGGCAATGTTATTTATATAGATGAATAACCTGGGAACTTTTGCAATACTCTCATCAGATAAATGGAAGATATTACTCCTGAGATACAGCCTTCTGGCCCCTTGTCTCCAGTTCTCAATTCTCTAGTAATCACCTGGCCTTCACAGCAAATGTCATTAACCTGAGGGGGAAAAAAAAAGGAAATTTGATCTACTTCTACCTCTTAGTCTGTCAGATGTGTAGAAAACAGAAAGCTATGGAGAAGGTCAAATTGTGGACACTCACTCTTATCCACCCTTCCCCCAAATAAAGTAGGACTCACTTATACTCCAAAGACGTTTATGTCCTCTGTAAGTAATTATACATAAAACTTTTTGTAATGCAGTAAAGAAAGAATGGGACGGTTACAAAAGAATTGATTCTTTGTAGTAATCTAACATTTTTCTTTCAGAAGAGAACTCAAAGGAAAAAAAACAAACAAAAAACAACTATATCAACGTTATTCCCATTCTGCTCTCCCCCAAAATCACAGCCTACAAATTAGTCTTTTGAATTTTCAAAACATTTTCTTTGCTTTTGGCAATACTTGATTTTCTTATCAAGAGTAGTTGTTATCTATAGAACTATTAACCATGTGCTTAACCTGCAATGAGGAGCAATATATTAAAAAACAACGAAAGTACTAACAAATCACTACGCTGAAAGAAGAAAATTAATAAAAGAAGGCAAAGTTAAGAGAGGTAATCTAATCTGACTGGCAGCCTTAACATTAAACTTGCTGCTATACAACCACCACTCTAGGAGCTAGTGACTATTTTAGATTTGCCTTTCATCTAGGAATAAAAAGAATAGTTTCATAAGTCTCTTTCCATAGTTCGGAGATGTTTCCATTAGCATATACAATTGTGTGATTATTGAAATTTATATACATCCTTTTAATCTTTTCTGCTTCACTTCATGCATTTTTTTTTTTTTTGCTTACTGATCAGTTTTAGACTTTGACCTATATTTTCAGGCCATAATGATTTTAGTTTTGGTTCAATAAATCAATTTTATAAAAATTAAGGAGCAAATCAAATCAAACCAACAGAAGTGTGGAGTCAGGTAATATGTACCCAAGCATGAGTGATATTAATAGGCTCAAATATTCTAATTTGTGTATGTATACATACTAAAGGGGAATTTTTTTTTCACATTTTCCTTGGTGTAAAAGAACATCTGCTTTTCACATTTGTGGCTCTGAAGAAAAGTTTTGTCCCAAATTTTCTATATAAAATAACAAAATGGTTATTATTTATGAACTACATATTATCTAGATGGTGTTGTCTTTTATAATAAAAGGGCATACAATAGAGCAGATGAAGACAAGCAGACATTTTTTATATAAATAAAGAATTTTAAAGCTGCGTGAATTCAACACCGTCATGAACTTGTTGCTGTCACGTTTGTTTCCCTAGTACTCATATTTCAAGCATATTCATGAATGGTTCTCTCTTCTAAATTGAGGAATATTGTAGGATTATAAAGCCGACGATACCAGGAAAAACTGAATTTTTCTTACTTCTGTATAAGAAAATCTGTTCCAGGAGAGTAGCCTAATAGTGATGCTTGGCCTAGAAGATCTGAGTTTCTAATTAGTTATGGTGTTGGATGGAGGGGCCTCAAGGCTTATGCTTCAGAGTGATTTTTCATGTGCTGTATTCTAGACTGAATGATTTGCCAAACATCGCTAAGGACCTGAACTGGGACTTCAGGCAAATTATTTAGTGATTTTAAATTCCAAAAGAATATTATTGGCTTTGGATAAATTTTGTAATAATTAAGTTTCAATGATACTGTAAATTTAGGCCTTCTATGAATAAAGAAAAAAGCCTCCAATTCTCTGCAGTCACAGGAATAATTGTTGCCTGTGCGAGGCCTGTTTTCAGACCCCTTTTGATTAGTGTCAGTAACTTTTGGAAAACAGACATGTTTATTTTTGTTTCTAGAAAGCCATTTCTTCTATACAATGATGATAAACTTAGATATCTCTCCTCTAAAAGGCAACAATTATAGGTGACATGAGAGCCAATTTGCCCTGACTTACACTCTTTCCAAATGTAAATATGTCACCCTGTTGTGGTCTCACTCTGTTAGTATTGCTGCAGTATATTACAGAACAGTTTTACATCTAGATCCCTGGACATTAAAAGGGAAATTTGAAAAGAGATCCATAGTATTAGTAACATGAATGCTAGTAAAAGAACACGGATATTTCCAATTAATTTGTCTTCCTTTTGCTGCTTTGTGGGGAATGGACGAGGGACTTGGACCTCACTGTGGTGAGTGCAAAGTGCACTGGATATAAAGCCAAAACTCTTGGGCTTGGAAATACTTTTTTGCTGTGACAACATGGCAGGTTGTTTAAGCCCTTTGAGTCATTGTTTTTTTTTCATGTATCAAATAGGAATAAATAATATCTGCTCTACTCATGTCAGAGTGCTGTGGGAATGAAATAGGGTACTAAATGAACAAACATATTGTAAACTGTCACCCATTGGATAAATGTTGGCGTAAATTAGTTACATGCCTTTGGTTACAAGCCATAGGAATGAACCTTGACTAACTAAAGCTAGAAGAAATTTATTGGAAGGATATCAGAGGCTCATAGAATTGCCAGGAGCCTAGAATTCCTTGCTGGGGATGTGGCAAGAAATAAGGCAGCTCCAGAAGCAAAGAAGCAGTACACTGTAGAGGCCCCAGTGGGAACCATCTGTGGAGATGGAGTAGAGTTCTAGAACTTCCAGGCCCTTTGACCCTATGCTCAGATTTAAAACCTGGGTAAGGGTCACCAATTGTCTCAATCTGAATCTTGTGCTAGGGTAGGGAAGGGCATAGCCCTGATTATTGTCTCACCAGACTGTGTCCAATGGGTAAAAAATTTATTTCTCCAAAGGAATCAGAGCTGATAAAAAAAAATGAATGGATGCTGGACAACCCAAAAATCCACCAATGTGAAATTGATATTCTTTACTTTCCAGTATTGGATACAAAACCTACTCATAAAAATTTAGCAGCTCTGAGCCTTTGTCCCCTGCCACTGAGGCAATGGCAATTTTTTCTACGTTGCTGTTTTACCTGAAAAGTCCCAGGAACATAAATTGTTCAGTCTGAAGAGTCGATCCTGATTACCATGGTATCAAACAGAGAAGAGAAAATCTGAGATTTGGCTCAGCCCACTGAGGAGTCCTCTGTGGGGGCTGCTGTTGATGTCACTGCTCGTTGTGACCCTGTTGAAATCCAGATAGTCCTACTCTCTTGGCCCCAGCCTCCTTATCTACTTCTTAACGTCAGGCTAGCTGGATACCCATGGTAATCAGGGGGCCTGAGTACAGAAGAGCTACAATGTCTATCATTCAAAGCTGCTGCCAAGCCAGGATCCTGGCCATGGTTTTTTCTCTGTGTGAAGAGGTTGAAGAGGGCATGTTCCTGTCCCCCAAATTCCTCGAGGCTTGGTCATGATGCTGGAGACAGGGCCCGGAGGATTTCTTGTCTCAGTCATATGCTATGTCTAGACTATTCTTTTCTCCTGATCTCTGAGAGCTGGTCCTGGGGTCAGAGAAAGTCTCTTCTACTTTCTGTCCCAAGGCACAGCCCCATGAACTACCCTAGTAAAAGTGAAAGTTTTTTTTTTCATGAGAAATAACAATTTTTTAAAGGGTATTTTTTTATTGCTTATATGTTCTTTCTTAAAGACTCAGAGGAAATTACAAAAATGTTGTGCTTCAACTAGTATGTCTAATCACACCATCTGATGGAAGAACAACTTGGTTCTGAATAAAAATTGAGTCAGGAGAAAATTAGGACACTTAGAATAAGGACTGAAATGCAGCTAGAGAGGAGTGACTGATCAGTTTGTTGAGGCAAGAGATATGTGTTTTCTTGCTCCCCTTCTCCTGCCTGATCTAGATCCCTTCCATTCTCTTCATAGTATTTGCCTACTTTGCTCATACGAAGATGGAAAGCTTATCTTTCCATGGGTCTCTATAAGTACCCAGGATGGTATAATCAAGTAAGGAGGAAAAATGATAGTGACTGAGTTAGTAGTGGAAGGACAGTGGTAGAAAGAATGACAGGCGAATTTGAAGTAAAAATATGGTGGATGTTAGGGAAAGTGTGTGGAGGCTGGTTTTTTCAAGCTGCTGAGGCAAAGCCAAGAGAAAATTCTAGTGAAGAAATATAGCTTTGCCATTCCCCTCTTCCCATCCCACAGTGGCTTTTATGTGAGATTTGCGTCATTCTTGTGCTTTTTGGCCTTCTGAACAGATCTCAAATATCAAGTCACACGTAAGGAAGTGAGGAGCTGTGTATTCAGTTGAGCCCTATGGGACATTCAGGAAGAAGAGAAACAGACCAGAGATGCTGTATCCCATTGGGCATTAGGCTAAGCTGCCCTGTGTCAGGACTTCTCATAATGGTCAAATAGTCACCAGTCTGGGTGCCAACCAGCAGTGTATGTTAAGGTCTGAGCTTATGTCAAGATTTTTTTTTTAAATCAAAAAACTCAGTGAATACAAACTTTAGTTAAAGATGATACCAGACCTTCTTATAATGCATAACCATTCAGAAATATTTCTAAGGATGCCACAAATGGTTTGTTTGGGAAACTTCCTCCCCGATGTTAACTGGATCAGTGTTTGCTGTGAAATCAGAACACATGAGAGTAATCAGATCTGCTGGGAAGATGACAGTTTGGAATTTCTGCTTTCCAAAGCATTTCACAATTTCAATCATGATTTTTCCCCCTGAGAACTCTATATCCTATGGTATCTCTATCTACTTATAAATGCCTCTAGGCTATATTCTATGGCTCAGTCAGCATGCTGTCCAACAAAAAAAATGTTCATTTATAATACATTTCAACTATTTGGCAGAGGCTTATCAATATGCTTTGGTTATCAAACAAAAAGATTAACATCTAGTTCGTACATTTGCTTTTTTCTCTAACACAGATGTATTTTTTTTTTTAATCGACATCTTGTTCAAATATTTTTGTTCAACTTTGCATGATGTTCCAGACAAGGTATAAAAGAGGCTCTGTGAAATATTTTTGGTGTGATCTAATGAGTCAAATAAAGAGCAGCATACCTTGCAGTTTTTCAGCACATCAAAACTGTGCTCAGAGTATTAAAGGAAAAAGAAGTTGAAACATACCACACCTATTTTCTGTTTGTTAGCAACTTTTGGCAATAGCCACAATTGTTTACATGGGGGAAACATGAATCAATGTAATTTAACACGATGCCAATGTGTTTTGGAAGAAAAATGTGTAGAGTATATCATGAAATTTTACTCTGGCACTAGCATCAAATAATGTCAGAGCAGAAGAACTAAGAGGATATTCAGCTTAACACTCATTTAAATGATGAGAAAATTGAGGCCTAAACTGGAGAAAGTACTTGTCCAAGATCAAATTGCTAGACATTTACAGAGCTCAAATGAAACTGAACTTATAATCTTTGTTGACTATTCTTTCTTCCTTTCCAAGATAATGGTGATATGTTCTCTCTGTAGTCCTTCTCCTCACATTTAAAAGAATACTTTAGACAAATATTTCTACTGAGCTGACCAAAGTGTATTAGGATATCAAATGATAGACAGTAAAAATTAAAACCAAGGCTAAATGATTACTCAGCCTATAGAACCTCTGCATCATCTCCTCCATTAGCCTAAAAGTTTGTTTGTTTGTTTGTTTGTTTATTGCTTGTGTTATCCTTTTGATCATTTATTTTTATGATTTTGATATCAATTTGAAAGAATGTGGCCTAGAATTTATTTCTAAACTGTTCTCAGTTATATAAAACCATGTAATTTCACTATAATTCTTTTTTTTTTTTTTAAACACTTTATTTTTCCCCCTCTCACCTCCGTCCTCTCCTCTGGAAACCACTAGTCCATTGTCCATGTCCATGAGTCTCTATCTGTGTCCTGTTCATTTGTTTCTTTTAGGTTTATATCCCACATATAAGTGATGTGATTTTTCATGTGATTTTTGACCTTTTCTGTCTGGCTTATTTTGCTTAGTATGATTATTTCAAGGTCTATCCATGTTGTTGCAAATGACAGTATTTCATTTCTTCTTATGCCTGAGTAATATTCCATTGTATATATGTACCACAGCTTGTTTAGCCAGTCATCTATTGTAGGACCCTTCGGTTGTTTCCATGTCCTGGCCACTGTGAATAATGCTGCTATGAACATCGGTATGCAAATATCTTTTCAGATATGAGTTTTCAAGTCTTTTGGGTAAATACCCAGTAGAAGGATTGCTGGATCATATGGTAGATCAATTCTTAGTTTTTTGAGGAACCTCCATACTGTTTTCCATAGTGGCTGTACCAATTTATAGTCCCACCAGCAGTGTATGAAGGTTCCTATTTCTCCACATCCTCTCCAACATTTGTTATTACTTCTTCTGCTGAGTATAGCCATTCTAACAGGTGTGAGATGGTATCTCATTGTGGTTTTGATTTGCATTTCCCTAAGAGCTAGCGATGTTGAGCATCTTTTCATATATTTGTTGGCCATTTATATGTCCTCTAAAGAGAAGTGTCTGTTTAGGTCCTCTGCCCATTTTTTGATTGGATCATTTGTTGTTGTTGTTGTTGTTATTGAGTCATATGAGTTCTTTGTATATTTTGGACATTAGGCTCTTATCAGAGGCGTTGCTTGCAAATATATTTTCCCATTTGAATGGTTGTCTGTTTACCTTGTTGATGGTTTCTTTTGCTGAGCAGAAGCTTTTTAGTATGACGTAGTCCCATTCATTTATTTTAGCTTTTACTTCTCTTGCCTTTGAGGACAAATTCATAAAATCCTCTTTAAGTCCAAGGTCCTTGAGTTTAGTTCCTATGTTTTCTTCTATGCATTTTATTGTTTCAGGTCTTATATTTAGGTCCTTAATCCATTTTGAGTTAATTTTGGTGTGTGGTGATAGACAACAGCCTAGTTTCATGGTTTTGAGGTGGCTTTCCAGTTTTTCCAGCACCATTTATTGAAGAGGCTTTCCTTTCTCCACTGTATGTTTTTGGCTTTTTTTGTCAAAAATTCTTTGCCCATATAAATATGGGTTTACTTCTGGACTCTTGATTCTGTTCCACTGGTCCGTGTGTCTATTTTGCCGCCTAAAAATTTAAATCAACTCTTAGGTAAGTAGGAAAACTTCATGTTTTTTTACAGTTTACATCATGATTCTGTGACTGAATTTGGCCCAATTTAGAACCCATTTCTATAACAGGGCAATAGACTTTAAGGGAAGAATAAAATAGAAGATCAGGGAGAGGGCATTAAAATCTTTGAAAGGAGAGGCTGAATCTCTTGTATAAAAATACTAAAAGGAAATCATCTGTTTGAGTCCTGACATACTGAGATGTAAAGGAGAGAGCAATTTTCATGTGAACTTTGGCCATAGTAAGCAAGATTACCTTTTCTCAGATCTTTAGGGTTAACAGTAAATAGTAGGTGTCAGACAGACCTGGTTCAAACCTGGATTTGTCACACAAGCTGTTCTCCTAAGCTTAGATCTCAATTCCCTTATCTAAAAAATGAGTAAAACAATAGTTGACTTCATGGTGTGCAATAAGCTCATTGCAAAATCAGTTACATTTCTGTACAGTAACAACAAACTACTGGAAAATTAAGAAAAGAATCCCATTAATAATAGCATTAAAAAAATAAAATGCTTAGAAATAAGTTTAAGGAGGTGGAAGATCTGTACCCTGAAAACTATAAGACATTGATGAAAAAAGTTGAGAAAGATGCAAATAAATGAAAAGATATCCTATAATCCTGGACTGGAAGAATTAATATTGTTAAAATGTCCACACTATTCAAAGCAATTGACAGATTCAATATAATCCCTATCAAAGTTCCATGGAGTTTTCACAGAAATAGGAAAAAGAATTCTAAAATTCATATGAAACTACAAAAGACCTGGAATAGCCAAAGCAATCTTTCTCTTTTAAATTTAAAAAAAATGTTTATTATTATTTATGCCTACAGCACCTGGTCTTCCTAGGTGGCCTCCCACCCAAGTACTAACCAGGTCCGACACTGCTTAGCTTCCGAGATCAGACATCGGGCTTGTTCAGGGTGGCATGGCTGTAGACCATGGACCATGGCTCCACTGGGCCATGAACCCAGAACCTTCTGTGTGTAAAGCAGACGTGCTAACCCCTACACTATGGAATCATGTCCGCCAAAGCTATCTTGAGAAAGAAGAACAAAGCTGAAAACATTACATTCCTGATTTCAAACTATATTACAAAGCTATAGTAATCAAAACAGTATGATGTTGGCATAAAAACAGACACATAGATCAATGGAATAAACTAGAGAACCCAGAAATAAACCCTTGCATATATGCTCAACTAGTTTTTGACAAAGAAACCAAGAATAAACAATGGGAAAAGGATAGTCTTTTCAACAAATGGTGTAGGAAAACTGGATCTCCATGTACAAAAGAACAAAATTGGACTCCTGTTTTAAATACACAAAAATCAATTAAAAATGCATTAAATAATTGATTGTAAGACCTGGAATCATAAAACTGTAGAAGAAAATGTAGGGGATAATCTCCTTGAAGTTGCTCTTGGAAATGATTTTTTGGATTTGGTCCTAAAAGCAAAGGAAACAAAAGCAAAAATAATCAAGTGGGATTATACCAAACTAAAATGCTTCTACACAGGAAAAGAAACTATCAACAAAAAATTTAAAGGCAACCTATCGAATGGAAGAAAATAATCTCATATAATAAGGGGTTAATATCCAAAATATACTAGGAACTCACTCAACTCAGCAAAAAAAAAAAAAAAAAAAAATTAAAAAGCAATTTAAAAAACCCAATTAAAAAATGAGCAGAAGAGCTGAACACACATTTTTCCAAAGAAGAGACACAAATATTCAGCATCACTAATCATCAGAAAAATAAAAATCAAAACCACAATGAAATATCACCCTACTCCTGTTACAGTGTCTATTATCAAAAATATACACAATAACAGATGCTGACAGGGCTGTGCAAGAAAGGGAACCCTTTTACACTGTTGGTGGGCATGTAAATGGTACAGCCACTGTGGAAAACAGCATGGAGGGTCCTCAAAAAATAAAAAATATGATCCAGTAATTTCACTTCTGAGTATATATTCAGAGGAAACAAAATCACTATCCTGAAGTGATATCTGTACTCCTATGTTCATGCCAACATTATTGACAATAGCCAAGGTATAAAAATAATCTAAGTGTCTGTTGAGAGATGAATGGATACAGAAAATGTAATATGTATATAAATAAAATATTTATTTTATTTATTTACAATGGAATATTATTCAGCCTGTCAAAAGAAGCAAAACCTGCAATTTGCAAAAACATAGATAAACCTGGAGGACATTATGCTAAGTGGAATAAGCCAGAGAGAGAAAGACACATATGGCATGGTATCATTTATATGTGGAATCTTGAAGCAAAAAAAAAAAAACAGTCAAACTCATAGAAACAGAAAATAGAATGGTGGTTGCCGGAGACTCAGGAGTAGAGGAAACAGAAAGAGGCTGGTAAAAAGGTACAAACTTTTAGTTATAAGATGAATAAGATCTAACGATCTAATGTGTAACACAGTGACTATAGTTAATACTACTGTATTATATAACTGAAGTTTGCTAAGAGAAAACTTAAGTGTTCTCATGAAAAAAATAAATATATGAAGTGATGGAAATGTTAATTAACCTGAGGGTAGAAATCCTTTCCCAATGCATATATATATGAAATCATCACACTGTGTACTTTAAATATATTACAATTTTATTTATCAATTATACCTCACTGAAATAGAAAAAAAATGAAATACAATGTTGTACAACAGCAAGAGGTAAATTTTATTCCTTCACCTCATTGTATCTGGGCTGGCCTTGTGATTAGCTTTGACTTTGACTGTAGCAGAAGTGATGTGTGAGTTATGAGATCTGGGCTTCCAGAGAACATGTAGTTTCTGCTTTTGCCTTCTTTGGGAGCTGCCCTGATACCACCATGAAAAGAAACTAATTTAGTCTGTTGAAGGATGAAAGGCCTCACAGAGGAGAAATGATCTGCTCCAGCCCACAGGTTGGCAAACTGCCAGACATGTGAGTAAGACCATCATAGTCCTTCTAGTCCAGTTGATCTATCAACTGCAAGCAGCCACATGTGGAACGTGGGTGATACATCAACACGTGCTGCATGGCCACACTCACCCTGGGAGGACATATGAATGCTCTCTTGGCATGCAGACATTTGTGAGGTTGTGCCCACACCCCACTTTGCTCTGAGTTTTCTCTGAGGCTGTTTTTTATGGCAGTCTGCTGCATTCAGAGACCATATGCCTGCCCCCTCTCCAAATCAAACGACTGGGGAAACAGCGTATGAGAGCTACCACCCCTGTCGTGCCTGAGGTATGTGCCAGTGTTTTGGCCTGTTCTTGACTTTTACCAGAGTTGCTGTCTAAGGATGGTTATAAAGATTATGTATATATAATAATATAGTGAATTGAAGAAAATGTCACAGGAGGTTGAGATTCCTTTTTCTAAGTCCCTTTAAGATGCCATATTTGGTGCATTTAAAAGACAGCCCCATCAAAAAATAGGGTTTTTTTTGGTAAATGTGAACTATTCTATTAATAAATATTAGCTAATAATAATAATTTACATAGTGTTTTAAAGTTTATAAAGCAGGCTCAACAACTTTATCTTAATTAAACCTCAAAATAACCCCTTGGGGAAATTGTTTTCCATATTCTAGAAAAAATGAACCCAAAGTTAGAAACTTGTTTAAAGTCATTAAAATCATTAAAATCAGAAGTTAGAAGCTGGGCTCATACCCTGCTCTCCTGATGCTCTTTTTAATGTTTAGCTTTCTGTTTCTGTATGAGGGACATGTAAATATATGAGACCATGGATATCATTGATGATAGGGTATTAAAGCTTGGTTTTAAGTAATAAATTAACTATGTAATTTGATTTCAACTTTTCCTCCTAGCTTAGACTCTGAGATGCTCCTTCAGTGTATTCTTAGTTAACATGATGTTTACTTCCCTAATGTCTTTGCTTTAAGATGAATAAGAGTAATTCCTAATGTATTTCTCACATTCTTTCCTATTGCAGAATGATGTACATATCACAAAGCTCTGGGCAGTAAAAGCACTGTCTTAGGCAGCTAGCAGTGTTATTGTAATAAAGCCTATATTGGCCATTAGCCTCTAAGAAACACAAAGGAGTCAGAGCAAGAAACTTCCAGAGGCGGTAGCTTGTAGTGGGGGGTCATTGAAATGTTTCTGCAAGAGATAAGACAATTAGCCATCAGGGAAGTGTAAATCAGAACCTCAAGGACATACTACTTCTCACCCATTATGATGGCTATAATCAAAAGGACAGATAATAACAAGTGTTGGCAAGATGTGGAATAATAACCCTCATATATTGCTGGTGGGGATTTAAAATGGTATAGTCACTTTGAAAAGTAGCCTAGTAGTATCTAAAAATCTAAAAATGTAGTTACCATCTTACTCAACAATATCACCCTTAGATATATACCCAAGAGAATTGAAAGTATGTTTATGCAAAATTTTCTGCATGAATGTTCATAACAACATTTGTCATAATAGCCAAAAAAGTGGAATGACTCAAATGTCCAACAGTTAATAATTGGGTAAATAAAATGCGGCATATTCATATAATTGAATATTATTTGACAACAAAAAGGAATGAAATACTAATATATGCTAATATGTGGATGAACCTTGAAGACATTATGCTAAGTGAAAGAAGCCAGACATAAAAGTTATAGTATGGTTACATTTATATGAAATTTCCATAATAGACAAATTCATGGAGACAGAAAGTAGGTGAGCAGTTTCCTAGGGCTGTGGGGGGAATAAAGAAGTTGGAAGGTAGTAAATAGGGTATAAAGTTTCTTTTCGGGGTGATGAAAATGTTCTAAAATTGACTGTGGTGATGGATGCAACAAGTCTAGGAATATACTAAAAGCCACTGAATTGTACAATTTGAATGCATGAATTGTATGACATGTGAATTATATTTCAATAGAGCTGTTAAAAAAAGAAGAGAGACTAAGGCGTTGGCCCAAGATATTAGAATGCCAAAAGCTAATCTAGTTATGAATAATATTAAGATGTTGAAGGAGATAATTATAAAGGGAGCTATCTGCCCAAAATGCAGAATGTAGGAGTTGGAGATAAAGGCACTGGAGGTTTATCTTTATTATTAACTAGAAAAGCTGTGACCCAGTTGTGGCCTCTGGGCACTGAAGATGGTGTCAGTTCCTCCAGATGCATTAGACTGTTGTTGATCCCATTCAACACCTATCCCAAAGATTTGACTCCTTACTCCCCAATTTGTTAGACACTGTAGAGAAAGGTAGTGCTGGTCAGTGTCCCCCTGAGGTTTTATCTTGTTCTTTCATTTGGAACATATTCCTTTGTTTCTTTTTTCTTGACACTGTTGGTTTTTAGATAAAACAGCTATCTTTCCCAGTCTTTAAGGAGTGGCCTTATGTAAAAGATAAACCTCTTTGTTCAACCCTGCTCTACCTCTTGGTTGTCCTTCAAACCATTGTATTGTCTTTAGTGGCTCCCAGTAGTTGAAGGTGTGCCAAGACCTGTCAGTGTCCCAAAAGGGAAGATCTCAGCACTAGATTCAGGCTTTTGGAAGCCAGACCCTCAGGCAGGAGCTTTTAAAATATGCAAATGTATACAACCCTATTGAGCGCAAGCATAAGTCCTGTAGAGCAGTGTCGGGCAGTCTGAAGGTGTCCTTTGGTGGCAGCTGAAAAAACTAGGTCACCAGATCTGCGTAAAAGGTCCCTTTTAGGAGGTGAATTCAGGATTCTCTTATGTCTCCATCTTGAATGTGAATCCTGGTCAGTGATTTCTCATCATTACTTAAGAAATGGGCATTTAGGCTCTTGCACGGGCAATGAGAAGAGGTGGGTCAGAGAAAGGGGAGGGAGCTAGTGTTTATTCAGATCAGCTACTATATTCAATGCACTGTATTGAGCTCTCTGCTTACCTTTCGATTCTCAGTCATCCTCTGAGGTAGGTATTATTTCCAGCTTAGAGTTAAGTTGAGGTTAAAAGAGAACAGGTGTTAGTCACCTAGCCCATAAGTGGCAGCACCAGAATATAAAGCCAGTTCCATTTTGTGCTAAAGGCTGTGACTTTCTCACTTAAATGCCCATTACAGCGATCCAAAATCCCTGATTCAAACATAGAGAATTGACAAATGAGTTTGGGGTCTACAGAACTGAGGTCAGACAAAAACATCATACAGAAATTCACCATGATAATGCTGTCCTGTACTAGTCAGGTTGGACTGACCCTGTTTACCTTTAATTAAGGGGATCGGGTCATGTACTGCTGCCTGGAGACAGGAATTGTGCTGACCAATACCCACCTTCACTTGGTAAACACATCTGATTGTTCTCCTTTGCAAGATGGTCAAAGCACTAGCCCTTACAGCTAGATGCCCCACTTGCTTCTGAGTGTCCCTTCAGCACCCAGAGACTGCTTTGTGTAAAAGGGCTCCAGACAGCTGCTGTGAGCTTGGAGGTCAGGCGAATGCGGGCTGAGGACGTGAGGACACCTGCTTCTTGCATGTAAAGATGGAACAAATGACAACATTTGTTGCCTTGGATCTGAGCAGCCCAGGCAGCATGTGTGAGGGCCTCACAAGCTCTGTTTTCTTCATAAGCATAGGTCTCTCTTTTCATATCTGGAGCAGGGAACAGATGTTTCATCAAAAGACACATTTAAAATAAAGATAATTATGCAGTAAGAGGCTTAATTACATCAGCTTATTCAGGTCCACTTAATTGCCTGACAGCCTGAGTGCCTCCCACTTATTTGTAGCAGAGGCTCTCATGTTTTGCTGGTTTATCAAACCCTTTGATGGCTTGAGGAAGATGTTATTGACTTAGCAATTCAGAAAATATCAATTCCTTATATACAGCTGGTGGAGGAAAATGTAAATATTTTTAACAAGCAATAAAGAATCATCATTTTCCTAGAGGTGGCTTATGGTGTCCTATAAATGATTAATAACCGGAATGACTCAGAGAGGTAAGCCTGAACTAGATATTTCATCTTTAGTTGTCTCTTGGTCATATTTGAAACCTCTCTGTCAAATTAAAATCACAGGGAGAAGGTGATTTGCTAATTTAAGGAGGCCATTTAAATCATGTGACAATGAGGCAATTGACCAAAAAAATGTTTTATGGTGCTATTTCTGTCTCTCCCTAGCTTGAAAAGCAAAGATTAGTTCGGTTTCAGACTCATGTCCTATCTCCCCTTTTCCTTCCTAGACCACCAGCCTTTTTGAAGCAATATTTTTTACTCACTGCCTGTCTTTTCTCTCACCACTCATTTTCTCCACCAAACCTTACATCCTGATTTCTGCCCACACCAGTCCTCTGAAAACAAATATCAAACTGTGCTTCTGTTTAGTCCTTATTCCAATGTGTGGTCTGTAGCATTTCCGTAAATGCTCCCATGGCTTCCAGGATATTGTACTCTCCTGGACTTACTCCTTGAATCATTTGGGATCCCAGCAGGAAACAGATGGCATATTCACACTGAGTAACTGAAGGGAGTGTAATATAGAGGCTTTTTACAATGATGGGGGGAGCCAACTAGCAATGGAGCAGTATGCAGAGACTAGAGATGGGGAACTGTGACCACTGCTAGGGCTGAGAGGTGGGAGCAGTTAGCAGAACTGCTGCATGGAGAAGACCCACCTGACAGAAACTATGGACCTCAGAGAGAGATAGCTAACCTGGGGCAATCGATTAGGGAAAGCGCTAGGGGAATAAAGAGTCCAACTTCACTTCCTCCCAGCATCTGATCTCCGCCAGTGCTTCCATTGACCGAATCAGACCCAGGGCCAGAGGACAGTGGAGCTCAGGCAGGCAGCTCATGCAGGCAGCTCATACAAGTCAGCCTCCCTGGGCACAGAGCATAGTGGAAAGTGGAGATGGAAGGGCAAATGGAAAATATCCATTATGTACCCATGTCTCTTGTCTTCTTTTTAGTCTCACTTATTGACATTTATTCCATCGCCATCTCTGGAAGTGTAGCATCCCTAAAGGCTCCGTATGCCCCTCTTCTCCTTGTCCTCGACAATCTCACCTAGTTCTTGGCTTCAAATATCGTTGCTATGTTGATGGTATCTAAGTCCCTATATCGAGTTCTTTTCTCTCAAGCTCCATTTGCTGGATGTGTCCATATTAAACGACTTCTCACTCGCTCCATTTTAAAACATTCAAATGGAACTCCCCTTTCTCCCAATTTGATTGTCCTCAAACTCTATCTTGGGTTAATGATCTCCTCCCAGATACTTAGTCTGGAATCACTACACTCACTTTTGTTTCATCGCTCTTATCCAACCACTTGGCTACTAAGTTCTGTGAATTCTATCTCTGAATTCTAATATTCCTTCCCTCCTTTCCATCATTATGGCAAGGCCGTAAGTCATACTCTCATTTTCTCTAACATGCACGCTTCTGTCGTAACTTCCTTGCTTCTAGTCTTTGACTTGTATATTGTGTCCTCCACACACTGCTGCCGAAGGTATCTTTCTAAAGCAATTTACATTTTGTTAAAACTTTTAAATAGAAGCCTTCAATATCTTAACATTACCTGAAGAATAAGCTCAGTTGCTTAGGACAGTTTTCATAGCCCATTCCATCGTAGTTTCGAACTACCTTTCTATCCTCATAGCTTAGTATACACCCTTTCTCTCTTCCTTTTATCATGCTTCTCCCTCTGTCTCCTCTTTTTTTAAAATTAAGATATACAAACGTGAATGTAAATAAGGGAAGTAGTCTGTATTACACAACAGGGAGAGAAGAAGATTGCGGCGATTAGAGAGAACATGCCAGTGTAAAGGAGGAAGTTTTTATTCGGGTCTTGAGGATTGTTGCCTTGTAGGAATATAAAAACTTTGTTTTTAGGCGTTTAGTTTTCAAGAGTACCTGAAAATTTGAATTTTTATATGGCACTCCCATGAGTGTATCTGCAAGCTGCCAACAATCATGAGTTTATCATGCATTTGGGATCTACTTGTATTAGAGCCTCTCTGACAGTTTTAGTCCAACAGAACCCATGGCAGGCACATTAGGCATCCCCTGATGAGAGCAATTTGAACATTGAATGTGCTATACAAGGTTCCAGATCCAGCTGCTTGTTATCTAGTGGCGATCAATGGCCACATCCCATGTGCTGCTTGTAGGAAATACAGCACTGTGGTGGAAAAAGAAATGAAAAAAAAAAAAAAAACGAAAAACAGAAAATGAAAAAAGAAACAATATAGAGCAAGGCAGCTATCTGATGATTTTCAAATGTTGAAAGCTGAAACCTGCATCCTGAGGTTTTGGGATTGTCCGTCAATTTTCCTAACATATGATGTCAAAAGCAGCTACCTATGGAGAGCCAAGGTTTAGTGATCAAGGGAGACTGCAATGAAGTGCTGTTTTTCTGAAGTAGTGGAGTGATGGGTGATTTGCAGCTTTTAACAGGGTGACCCTGGATGCAGGGCTGACCCCAGATTCCTAAACGTGGGATAGTCATGTTTGACAGCTTTATCAACAAGAATGTGGGCAGTGCTGTGAATTAACTCTTTAAGGGGTAGGTTTTGTGCACTTTTGCACCCTGGATTTTGCATTCTCACTTGGTTACCTGAGTAGCATGGGTCAACGCCTTGACTAGAGAATTAGAAATTGTCTTAGGAAAGTACAAGAGGAATTGTCCAGATCATTAGAATTCTCCAACTACTTAGAATTTATAGACCTCTTCAAGGATAGAGTTTTTCAAAAACTCACACCACAGCACCTAATCTTCATACTGGAGTAGGGGCGTGTGATGTGCCTATACGAGTAGCTTCTTGTTGGGTCCCTCATGGGTACTTGAACAACAGCATGCATCGCCAGGTAGGGGCAACAGTGCCTGTGGGTGTGGTCAGGCCAGGTGCCTAATTCTTGTGTTACCAATCTGAGATACAGAAGGCAGGCCACTTAATAAGCAAGGCCACTTTGTGGGGGGACCTTCTGTTCGTAACCCCTGTACGTCTTTGGGTACTCTCAAGATGGACTTTATTTTAGATCATAATTATCTATTCTTCTGTAGTCATGATGATGAATGTACTTTTAAAAAAAAATTTATTAGTTTCAAATATACAGTACATTGGTTAGCCACATACATAGTTTATAAAACAATCCCCCTAGTTGCTCTTTCTCTCCTCTGGCTCTCTACCTAGCCATTACATTAATGCTAACTGCATTCCTTATGCCATACTCTCCATCCTCATGACCATCTATCAGCGGCTAATTTGTACTTTTTTAACCCATCACTCCCTTCTCCCAGCCCCCAACCCCTTTTCCTCTAGCTGTCACCAGATTGTCCTCTGTATTTGTGACTCGGTTTTTTATTAGTTTGTTCTTTTTGTTTCTTAGATTCCACATATAAGTGAAATCATGTGGTATTTATCTTTCCCTGTCTGACTTATTTCACTCAGCATAATAACCTCTAGGTCCCTCCATGTCATTGTAAATGGTAAGATTTTATTTTTTTTAGTGGCTGAGTAATATTCCATTGTATATATGAATCAGAACTTCTTTATCCAGTCGTCTATTGATGGGCATTTAGGTTGCTTCCATATCTTGGCTATTGTAAATTGTGCTGCCATGAACACAAGGGTGCATAGGTCTTTATGAATTATTGTTTTGATTTATGAATTATTGTTTGGGTCAAAAGGTATATTCATTTTAATTTTTTGAGAAAATTCCAGACTTTTCCATAGTGACTGTACCAATTTGCAATCCCACCAACAGTGTATGAGGGTTCCCTTTTCTACACATCCTCACCAACACTCATTCTTTGATTTATTGATGATAGCCATTCAGACAGGTGTGAGGTGATATCTCATTGTGGTTTGAATTTGCATTTTTCTGATGATTAGTGATCTTGAGCATCTTTTCATATGTCTATTGGCCATCCGTATTTCCTTTTTGGAGAAATATCTGTTCAGGTCTTCTGCCCAGTTTTTAATTGGATTGTTTTTATTTTTTTTATTGTTGAGTTGCATGAGTTCTTTATATAGTTTGAATATTAGCCTCTTAACAGATGTATCATAAGCGAATATCTTCTCCCAATTGGTTGTCTTTTTGTTTTGTTGATGGTTTCCTTTGCTATACAAAAACTTTTTAGTTTGATGTAGCCCCATTTGTTTATTTTTTTCTTTTGTTTCCCGTGCCCATGGAGATATATCCAAAAAGAAATTACTGTTAGCAATATCAGAGAGTTTACGGCCTATGTTTTCGTCTACACGTTTTATGGTTTCAGGTCTTACATTGAAGTCTTTAATACACTTCAAGTCTATTCTTGTATATGGTGTGAGAAGGTGGTCCAGTTTCTTTTTTCTTTTTTGCATATATCTGTCCAATTTCCCTAACACCATTTATTGAAGAAATTATCTTTATCCCATTGTATATTCTTGACTCCTTTGTCATATATTAAGTGAGTATGTAGGTGTAGATTTATTTTGGGGGTCTCTATTCAGTTCCATTGATCGATGTATCTGTTTTTTGCCAGTACCATACTGTTTTGATTACTATAGCCTTGTAGTACAGTTTAATATCAGGTAGCGTGATACTTCCAACTTTGTTCTTCTTTCAAGATTGCTGTGGCTATTCAGAGTCTTTTATGGTTACATATGAATTTTAGGATTATTTGTTCTAGCTCTCTGAAAAATACCATTAGTATTTTGATAGAGTTTACATTGAATCTACAGATTGCTTTGGGTAGTATGGCCATTTTAATGATGTTGATCCTTTCTAGCCATGAGCAAGGTATACACTTCTATTTATTTTTAACTTCTTCAATTTCCTTTTTCAATGACTTATAATTTTCTGAGAACAGGTTTTTTACCTCCTTGATTAATTTGATTGCCGG
>NW_024352785.1:16503930-16561575 GCF_902729225.1 Pteropus medius | reverse complement strand
TTGTAGCAGAGGCTCTCATGTTTTGCTGGTTTATCAAACCCTTTGATGGCTTGAGGAAGATGTTATTGACTTAGCAATTCAGAAAATATCAATTCCTTATATACAGCTGGTGGAGGAAAATGTAAATATTTTTAACAAGCAATAAAGAATCATCATTTTCCTAGAGGTGGCTTATGGTGTCCTATAAATGATTAATAACCGGAATGACTCAGAGAGGTAAGCCTGAACTAGATATTTCATCTTTAGTTGTCTCTTGGTCATATTTGAAACCTCTCTGTCAAATTAAAATCACAGGGAGAAGGTGATTTGCTAATTTAAGGAGGCCATTTAAATCATGTGACAATGAGGCAATTGACCAAAAAAATGTTTTATGGTGCTATTTCTGTCTCTCCCTAGCTTGAAAAGCAAAGATTAGTTCGGTTTCAGACTCATGTCCTATCTCCCCTTTTCCTTCCTAGACCACCAGCCTTTTTGAAGCAATATTTTTTACTCACTGCCTGTCTTTTCTCTCACCACTCATTTTCTCCACCAAACCTTACATCCTGATTTCTGCCCACACCAGTCCTCTGAAAACAAATATCAAACTGTGCTTCTGTTTAGTCCTTATTCCAATGTGTGGTCTGTAGCATTTCCGTAAATGCTCCCATGGCTTCCAGGATATTGTACTCTCCTGGACTTACTCCTTGAATCATTTGGGATCCCAGCAGGAAACAGATGGCATATTCACACTGAGTAACTGAAGGGAGTGTAATATAGAGGCTTTTTACAATGATGGGGGGAGCCAACTAGCAATGGAGCAGTATGCAGAGACTAGAGATGGGGAACTGTGACCACTGCTAGGGCTGAGAGGTGGGAGCAGTTAGAAGAACTGCTGCATGGAGAAGACCCACCTGACAGAAACTATGGACCTCAGAGAGAGATAGCTAACCTGGGGCAATCGATTAGGGAAAGCGCTAGGGGAATAAAGAGTCCAACTTCACTTCCTCCCAGCATCTGATCTCCGCCAGTGCTTCCATTGACCGAATCAGACCCAGGGCCAGAGGACAGTGGAGCTCAGGCAGGCAGCTCATGCAGGCAGCTCATACAAGTCAGCCTCCCTGGGCACAGAGCATAGTGGAAAGTGGAGATGGAAGGGCAAATGGAAAATATCCATTATGTACCCATGTCTCTTGTCTTCTTTTTAGTCTCACTTATTGACATTTATTCCATCGCCATCTCTGGAAGTGTAGCATCCCTAAAGGCTCCGTATGCCCCTCTTCTCCTTGTCCTCGACAATCTCACCTAGTTCTTGGCTTCAAATATCGTTGCTATGTTGATGGTATCTAAGTCCCTATATCGAGTTCTTTTCTCTCAAGCTCCATTTGCTGGATGTGTCCATATTAAACGACTTCTCACTCGCTCCATTTTAAAACATTCAAATGGAACTCCCCTTTCTCCCAATTTGATTGTCCTCAAACTCTATCTTGGGTTAATGATCTCCTCCCAGATACTTAGTCTGGAATCACTACACTCACTTTTGTTTCATCGCTCTTATCCAACCACTTGGCTACTAAGTTCTGTGAATTCTATCTCTGAATTCTAATATTCCTTCCCTCCTTTCCATCATTATGGCAAGGCCGTAAGTCATACTCTCATTTTCTCTAACATGCACGCTTCTGTCGTAACTTCCTTGCTTCTAGTCTTTGACTTGTATATTGTGTCCTCCACACACTGCTGCCGAAGGTATCTTTCTAAAGCAATTTACATTTTGTTAAAACTTTTAAATAGAAGCCTTCAATATCTTAACATTACCTGAAGAATAAGCTCAGTTGCTTAGGACAGTTTTCATAGCCCATTCCATCGTAGTTTCGAACTACCTTTCTATCCTCATAGCTTAGTATACACCCTTTCTCTCTTCCTTTTATCATGCTTCTCCCTCTGTCTCCTCTTTTTTTAAAATTAAGATATACAAACGTGAATGTAAATAAGGGAAGTAGTCTGTATTACACAACAGGGAGAGAAGAAGATTGCGGCGATTAGAGAGAACATGCCAGTGTAAAGGAGAAAGTTTTTATTCGGGTCTTGAGGATTGTTGCCCTGTAGGAATATAAAAACTTTGTTTTTAGGCGTTTAGTTTTCAAGAGTACCTGAAAATTTGAATTTTTATATGGCACTCCCATGAGTGTATCTGCAAGCTGCCAACAATCATGAGTTTATCATGCATTTGGGATCTACTTGTATTAGAGCCTCTCTGACAGTTTTAGTCCAACAGAACCCATGGCAGGCACATTAGGCATCCCCTGATGAGAGCAATTTGAACATTGAATGTGCTATACAAGGTTCCAGATCCAGCTGCTTGTTATCTAGTGGCGATCAATGGCCACATCCCATGTGCTGCTTGTAGGAAATACAGCACTGTGGTGGAAAAAGAAATGAAAAAAAAAAAAACAACGAAAAACAAAAAATGAAAAAAGAAACAATATAGAGCAAGGCAGCTATCTGATGATTTTCAAATGTTGAAAGCTGAAACCTGCATCCTGAGGTTTTGGGATTGTCCGTCAATTTTCCTAACATATGATGTCAAAAGCAGCTACCTATGGAGAGCCAAGGTTTAGTGATCAAGGGAGACTGCAATGATGTGCTGTTTTTCTGAAGTAGTGGAGTGATGGGTGATTTGCAGCTTTTAACAGGGTGACCCTGGATGCAGGGCTGACCCCAGATTCCTAAACGTGGGATAGTCATGTTTGACAGCTTTATCAACAAGAATGTGGGCAGTGCTGTGAATTAACTCTTTAAGGGGTAGGTTTTGTGGACTTTTGCACCCTGGATTTTGCATTCTCACTTGGTTACCTGAGTAGCATGGGTCAACGCCTTGACTAGAGAATTAGAAATTGTCTTAGGAAAATACAAGAGGAATTGTCCAGATCATTAGAATTCTCCAACTACTTAGAATTTATAGACCTCTTCAAGGATAGAGTTTTTCAAAAACTCACACCACAGCACCTAATCTTCATACTGGAGTAGGGGCGTGTGATGTGCCTATACGAGTAGCTTCTTGTTGGGTCCCTCATGGGTACTTGAACAACAGCATGCATCGCCAGGTAGGGGCAACAGTGCCTGTGGGTGTGGTCAGGCCAGGTGCCTAATTCTTGTGTTACCAATCTGAGATACAGAAGGCAGGCCACTTAATAAGCAAGGCCACTTTGTGGGGGGACCTTCTGTTCGTAACCCCTGTACGTCTTTGGGTACTCTCAAGATGGACTTTATTTTAGATCATAATTATCTATTCTTCTGTAGTCATGATGATGAATGTACTTTTAAAAAAAAATTTATTAGTTTCAAATATACAGTACATTGGTTAGCCACATACATAGTTTATAAAACAATCCCCCTAGTTGCTCTTTCTCTCCTCTGGCTCTCTACCTAGCCATTACATTAATGCTAACTGCATTCCTTATGCCATACTCTCCATCCTCATGACCATCTATCAGCGGCTAATTTGTACTTTTTTAACCCATCACTCCCTTCTCCCAGCCCCCAACCCCTTTTCCTCTAGCTGTCACCAGATTGTCCTCTGTATTTGTTTTTTATTAGTTTGTTCTTTTTGTTTCTTAGATTCCACATATAAGTGAAATCATGTGGTATTTATCTTTCCCTGTCTGACTTATTTCACTCAGCATAATAACCTCTAGGTCCATCCATGTCATTGTAAATGGTAAGATTTTATTTTTTTTTAGTGGCTGAGTAATATTCCATTGTATATATGAATCAGAACTTCTTTATCCAGTCGTCTATTGATGGGCATTTAGGTTGCTTCCATATCTTGGCTATTGTAAATTGTGCTGCCATGAACACAAGGGTGCATAGGTCTTTATGAATTATTGTTTTGGTTTATGAATTATTGTTTGGGTCAAAAGGTATATTCATTTTTAATTTTTTGAGAAAATTCCAGACTTTTCCATAGTGACTGTACCAATTTGCAATCCCACCAACAGTGTATGAGGGTTCCCTTTTCTACACATCCTCACCAACACTCATTCTTTGATTTATTGATGATAGCCATTCAGACAGGTGTGAGGTGATATCTCATTGTGGTTTGAATTTGCATTTTTCTGATGATTAGTGATCTTGAGCATCTTTTCATATGTCTATTGGCCATCCGTATTTCCTTTTTGGAGAAATATCTGTTCAGGTCTTCTGCCCAGTTTTTAATTGGATTGTTTTTATTTTTTTTATTGTTGAGTTGCATGAGTTCTTTATATAGTTTGAATATTAGCCTCTTAACAGATGTATCATAAGCGAATATCTTCTCCCAATTGGTTGTCTTTTTGTTTTGTTGATGGTTTCCTTTGCTATACAAAAACTTTTTAGTTTGATGTAGCCCCATTTGTTTATTTTTTTCTTTTGTTTCCCGTGCCCATGGAGATATATCCAAAAAGAAATTACTGTTAGCAATATCAGAGAGTTTACGGCCTATGTTTTCGTCTAGACGTTTTATGGTTTCAGGTCTTACATTGAAGTCTTTAATACACTTCAAGTCTATTCATGTATATGGTGTGAGAAGGTGGTCCAGTTTCTTTTTTCTTTTTGGCATATATCTGTCCAATTTCCCTAACACCATTTATTGAAGAAATTATCTTTATCCCATTGTATATTCTTGACTCCTTTGTCATATATTAAGTGAGTATGTAGGTGTAGATTTATTTTGGGGGTCTCTATTCAGTTCCATTGATCGATGTATCTGTTTTTTGCCAGTACCATACTGTTTTGATTACTATATCCTTGTAGTATAGTTTAATATCAGGTAGCGTGATACTTCCAACTTTGTTCTTCTTTCTCAAGATTGCTGTGGCTATTCAGGGTCTTTTATGGTTCCATATGAATTTTAGGACTATTTGTTCTAGCTCTCTGAAAAATACCATTAGTATTTTGATAGAGTTTACATTGAATCTACAGATTGCTTTGGGTAGTATGGCCATTTTAATGATGTTGATCCTTTCTACCCATGAGCAAGGTATACACTTCTGTTTATTTTTAACTTCTTCAATTTCCTTTTTCAATGACTTATAATTTTCTGAGAACAGGTTTTTTACCTCCTTGATTAATTTGATTGCCGGGCATTTTATTGTTTTTGGTACAATTGTAAATGGGATTGTTTTCTTAATTTCTCTTTCCAAAAGATGAATGCATTATCTTGAATGGTACACATTATTCCCTGAACTTCACCATCCCTTCATTCTCCCCACATTCATAACTTGTGCAACCCTATCATGGAGGAAGAATTTCATCTACTTGAAGTACCAGGCTTCCTGATCTCAGATTCTTGCTCCAAGTTTACAACTTGGATTTTGAGATCATTGTTCACCTTCCTTCATGTCCACAAGCATTTTCATCATCATTTGATACAGACCAATGGCCTGATGAAACAATGCAACTGGTCCCTCACTAATGCTCTGTTCCTACTTACCCTACACAAATCATAACTTCGTCAGACACAACAGAATCCACACAAAAACAACTCACAATTCCATTATTCTAGCAACTAACTCTTTCCTTATCTCAGGTAGTTAGCTACTACCTGTAGAAGTTACAGACCACTCAGAAGGACTTGCACGACATACTTCAGTAATCCTAACCACCATGTAGAACATAATTTGCCCATCACTGAACTCTAGGAGAAATCATTTGAGTAATATATAGCCTCTGAGTTTGTTCTCAAGAAATATCTGTGCATGCTGAAAACTATAGAATTGGTCCCTAGGGCCTCATACTCTCTTTCATGATTGTCCCTTCTAAGCCCTCATAGTCCAGATTTCAGCTGCAGGACCCCAGGCATTGCTTTTGGGCCGGACCCAGACCCCAAAAATATAGCTTTGTACCGCATGATAGAGGCGTGTGAAAACAAGTCATAGCAGCTCCTGCTCCAGACTTGCTCTCTTCTTGCACTATGGAAATACTCTCTACCATCTGGCCACACAAAAGCCTCATCAAATGGCCTGGTTTCCCACCTTCTGAAAAAGGAAAAACCTAAACCTCAGAAAGCCCCACAACCCTCCTTTGTCCATTAAAATCCTTTCCGTAGTGCATGGCCCAGTTCAAATGACCACTTGCTTTTGTGAAGTGTTTCCTGAACAGCCAGCCAGAATTAATAGATCCTTCTTCTGAGCTTCTGTACTGCAGGAGAGTAAAAGAATTAGTGCCAAATTATATACAGACTTCGCAATCTGTGACAGATTTTGTGCAAATAAGAAATATTACCTTGTTTAATTCTCACAATCACATTATGAGATAGTATTTTTAGCTCTATTTACAGGTAAAAAGAAAGAAAGAAAGAAAAGAAACACAACTAAGGCTCAAAGAAGTATTATAACTTGCCTAATAGCACACAGTTTATTAAGTAGCAGAACCAGAATTCATGAGTCTCTTTCAGATTGAAAGTCTGTGTTTCTCTCTGAAGCACATTGTGTTTCCTTTTATTTCATTTCTTCTATGGTATTTTTAGTTTTTTACAACAGAGATGCAAATTCAGTTTTCTCAGGGATCTGGTAGGTAATATATTTGTTTGGAGTGGCCAAATAAATATAAGTCAGCAAAGAATGAGCTAGCAACTGCATGCCCAGCTTAAAGCATTCAAATTAGAAACTCAGCAAAAGAAGCATACAAAACAGGGAACTAGCCTAAATTTGCCTACATGCCATGAGTTTGCAAACCCTTGTTAAACACCTGATTCCATGACTAAAGTAAGATCTTTAGGACTGAGCCTCTAAGCTACTGATTTTAGCAAGCCTCACTCTCTTGTTCAGGCTGCTTCACAAAGTAGATATCAATAGATATCCACTCAATTAAATAGCAAATTTAAAACTTAACCTTCAAATGGATAGTCATTTTGTTTTTATAGAATCTATCCATACTAAAGTAATTTAAAACTCTTAGAAAGTTATGCTTAAAATCCACCACCCCCCCAACTCTCCATCTAGAATTTTGAGTGGGAGATAAGACACGAGGGCCAAAAAGTATACATGGGTTTGATTCCTTGTTGTTGGCTTCAAAAATCACAAAACCGATGCTTGGTTTCCCAGTGGCCCTGAAGATGTGGTCTGTTTGATAAGACAGAATGATTTTACCACTGAGATGCATTTTGTTTATTATCCACAAGCTCTGCTTAAAATGAGGGAATTACACAGTGAGGACTTGAATGAAACTCAGGTGTATCTCAAGAGCATGCCTGGGGGAACAGTGGCTCTGGCCAGTACCTCATTTTATAGATTACCCATCCCTGCTAGCCAATACATCAATCTAATTGGCCTTGAGGAAAAACCCTTGTACCTGGTTTTCAGAAAACTGAGGGAATTGCTTCAAGGAGGCTAAGATCTAAAAAACCCTGTCAATTATTGTTGGTTTTCTGACAAGAAAGATTTATGGGTAATCTTGTTTTATAAAAATTATAAAGCCTTGGAACTAAAAATAAGTACTTGGACTCAAACTAGAGGATGAGGAGATTATTTTGTCATTCAGGAATGTGTTTGCCTTCATGTTCCACTGTCGTAGACTTCATATGAATTTACACATACTAATTTTCTCAGTATGAAGTTCAAGGTTGTCCTTAAAATAGATGACCCTACTTAAGACAAAGTTACCAAATTTAACTTAAAGGAGGAGAAGGATAATTGTCCTATGATAATTTTAAACCCATGCTCAAGGATAGAGTAATTTCAAGCACATACTGATAAATTTTGCAAATCTTCTCAGTAAACTCTGAGATTGTAACCTTGTATATTATCATTCTGTGGCTACATTAACTACTATTTTTAAAGGTAGCCACAAAAATTGACCATATGAAATTACAAATCTTAAAACTGCTTTCGCTATGTTTATTCTAATGTAATTAACACATGTTTTGAATTAAGTTTTGCACTACTTTGCCCAGACTTTTCAAATAAACTTATTCTTTGACAAATATAGCATGTTAATATAACATATAAAACATATTAACTCTAATATTTACTAGTTTTATATATTTACATTTTAGCTAGCATCTTGAGAATTTCTCAGTAAATTAAAGATTTGTCTTAATTCCTACTCGCACTGCTTGGGATGTTTTGAGTTTTCTAAAGATCCTTGGATTTTGATTCCCCAACTTTCACCCCATTCCCTTACCCAAAACACATCTCTTCACACTTTATACTCCCCTTGTACTTGTATTACATTGGTTCTTCTAATTGACCCAGAAGTTGACTAATATTCAGGGTTTGGATTATTTTGATCATGTAAATAAATATGTAAGTAAGTAAATATGTAAATACGACCATATATGCGATGAACTATGTTATACTATATTTAGCATATTTGAAATCCATTTTTTCTTTCTGAAACTAATAACTTGAATGTTTTAAGCTGAGCATGCACTCTGTAGCTCATTCTTTGCTGACATTTAGCCATTTCACACAATTATATTACCCTCCGGACCCTGAAAAAATTGTTTTATGTGATCCTGTAATCCATATCAGTACTTTCTGAAAGAACTCTAAAACTTTCAATATAAGACATTGAAATATATCTATCAGGTCTGTTCTCTCTCTCTCTCTTAGAAATATCCTCCTGAAACCCTGTGTCCTCCCTCTCTGATATATACTGGGTATTCTCTAGACTTACTGCACAGTTGTTGTCTGGGAAATCTGCTCTAGATTGTGGTAAGTTATAAAAATTCCCAGTATTTTTACTCTTTTCTGAATTCACACTCTATACAATGTCTATACAAGCAGTAAAATTCACTTCTCATCCCTTGAATTTCCACTTGCTTTGTGGCTTATTTTGTTCAAAGAATACAATGGAAGTGATGATGTGCCTCTTCCTCTAGGCACACTTCCTTTTCTCACTCCTGGAAACTTGTTGCTCCCATGACAACAATCCCAGCTTCGTTGGTGTATGAGCAACCATGTAGGGCAAAGATGATCCCTGCTGATGCTGTCCTAGACTACATAGTCCTTAGCTGACCTAGAAGTTGATTGCAGATACATGAAACCATCCAAGACCAGAACTACTCAGCTAAGCTCAGCTCAACTTGCCAACCTGCAGAATCTTGAGCAAATACATAAATGGTTCTAAGAGAATGTGCCAGGAAAGACAGCACCTCGAGGATTTGGTAATGGTATTGATCCTCACTGGGGCATTCTGAAGTATTAGCAGCTTTGGTTCAAGACTATGTTGAAAGTACTTTTAAAAAAAATTGGAATATAATTCACATACTATCAAACTTACTTTTTAAAAGTATACAATCCAATATATTTTACAAGGTTGTGCAACCATCACCACTAATTCCAGAGCATTTTTATCACCCCTAAAATTAACCCTACACCTATTAGCAGTCACTTCCCACTCCCTTCAACTCTCTACCCTGAACCCTTAGCAAACATGAGTCTACTTTTGTCTCAATAGATTTGCTTATTCTGGACATGTTATATAAATGGAATCATGTAATATGTGGCCTTTTGTGTTTGGCTTCTTTTAATTAGTATATAGTTTTAGCTCTTACATTTAGCTGTGATCCGTCTTGAGTTTTTTGTACACGGTATGATGTGGGGGTTCAACTTTATTCTTTTGCAAGTAGATATCCAGTTGAGAGTGCTGAATATATTCAGTGTAGAGGTAAAATTCTTCCCTAACCAATTCTAATACAAGAGGCCAAGGTAGCAGTACAAACTCGGAAATGCTTTCTCATAAGATAATATGGAGGCTCTATTACTAGGCAGAACTCACCATCAAGTAGTAGCAACCAAAGTTCCAGGAATGCAGAAGACAAAAGGTGAGTGAAACTAAGTTGTTTAATGCAATGGATGGAAAAGAGAGGCACCACAAATAATACCTGGTGACTGGGTTTCTATCATTTCAAATTTCCCAGTTTTGTAAGTTAACAGCAGTATCTCGTGTACTGTGAGAAATGAGACAGTAAGTTTAGAGAGAGTAGCACAGAAATTGTGAGTAAATAGTGCCAACATAAAACTTTTTGCTGGGAGATTTCTCCCAGCTGATTTTAACTTCATAGTTTGTGGATTCTGATTAACAGGCATCAACCGATTATATATGATTATGATGAACCAAGTGTTTTTCTCTATTCTCTTCCCTCAGTCATCATGGAATTTCTGCTCTGTGGCCTCTAACGATTCTTAGAATGGGTCCTCAGAATATACGTTTGCCAGCAGTAACTGTTCTAGAGTTTGGAGATCACTTTGTTTTCTCAGTTTGGTGGTTGTAGAGCCAGGATTATAATAATCTTGTGTGTTCAGGATCTTAGAAGAGGGATTATGACGTTGCAATTTATAATAAGAAATATATCTTTGGCCCATATCTGACACAGAGCTCCTAAAACCACTTGGAATTCCTAAGTGAAGAGACCAACAAAAATATCTTTTGTCATGTAAATGAGGTTACTTTTGGAAAGCACCCAAGGATGGGGGCTGGTTGCCAGTGGAGCCAACTATGAATTAGAGGGTTGGAATTTTCAGTCCTACCCCCGACCTCCAGGGGAAGGATGAAGACCTGAAGATTGACTCACTTGCCAATGGCCAATGATTTAATCAATCAAGTTTGTATAATGAAGCCTCTATAAAAATCCCCAAAAGATGAGGTTCAAAGAGCTTCTGGGTTGGTGAACGTGCAGAGATTTGGGGAGAGTGGTGTGCTCGGAGAAGGCACTGAAGTTCTCATGCTCTTTCGCACACCTTGCCCTATGCATCTCTTTTATTTGGCTGTTCCTGAGAGAAAGCCTTTAATATCCTTTGTAACAGACTGGTAATATAGTAAGCAAATGGGTTTCCTGAGTTCTGTGAGCCGCTCTTGCAAATTAATCAAACCCATAAAGTATGTCGTGGAAATCTCTGATTTCTAGCTGGTTGACCAGAAGTACAAATAACAACCTGGACTTATTATTGGCATCTGAAGTGCAGGGTGGTCTTGTGTGACCGAGCCTTTCACCTGTGGAATCTGATGCTATTTCCTGGTACATAGTGTCATATCGAGATAAATTATAGGACACCCAACTGTGTTCAGGAATTTCTTGGTGGAGTAGAAAAATCAGAATTGGGTTCAGAATCTAAGGAATGCTCACAGAGAATTGGCACTTCAGTACCTCTTTGATACACAGAAGGGAATAAATCTGTCCCAAAGAGAGATAGCCTGAGATGAAGCTGTTGAAGGAACAACTTCACTGAGGCATCAAGAAGTCCTTTACCTGAGAGATGAAAGAATACTAAATTAGGAAGGATGAATTTTAAGCTTTAAGAATTTTAGACTTAGGACTGTTAACTCACTAGGTTAAGAAAAACTGATTTTTAACTTTAATCCTTTTAGATTTTAACTTTTACTCATAAGGGCAAAATAATTTGATCTATACTTTAGCGTATTTAAAATGTAATGATTTTGAATTTTAATATGACAATGAGAGGGTGTTTCTATTCAAATCTGAATCATCTCTACCTTGTTGACAGTTTTTGATTGAACTATATGCATTTTATTGGATTTTTCATGTTGTCGATTTTACTACTGACTCTCTCATATATTATGTCAGAGAATGTGCCTGAACATTATTCAGGGCAAGAAATAGAATTGTAAGTGGGTTTTTAGCCTTGGATGCAGAGGGGCTTTGAAGTTAATTTAAGTACTGCACTATTCAAACTCATTTTAGAGCATTCTGGGTGGGAAAATCAATATCGCTTCCCAGTGGTCCCAGGAAGATACCTCAAACAGAATGGCATTGTGGAAATGACCTCATGAATGATTATTGTGATATACCCCTATCTTTACCCCATTGTGATAGCCACCCACTTCTCTCCCAGGCCCTCAGCTGACCATGTACTTCATGGTTAAGCCCAATGTGTTAAGACAAAAATCCAGTTAGGGAATTTTATGATGAAATACTTCCTTCTCATTTCAGATGTTTCTGTACATGTGAGGGGATCTCATATAGAATAATTCCAACCCCCTTCTTCCTTTTGGCTTCTTCCACAGGAGAAGAAGACCCAGGTTTCTCACTGCATGGTGCCTGGTTTCTCAAGAGGAGTATCCAAAAAGTAAGCATTCTAAGAACCTCAGGCTGAAGCTGCAAGATTTATGATAAAGTAGCCTATGTGGCCCAGAATTTCGTGTCTGTTATATTCTCTTCATTAAACAAGTTACTAAAGCCAGCCTAGGTTCCAGGGAAGGGAAATTAGCTTGTTGTACCTTTCAATGTGATGAGCTCCATGCTTGTCCAGGGAAGGTAGTGGCCTTCTTGGAGATTATCTATCACATATGTTATACCTTCTTCCAGCCTTTTACTCTTAGTTTACTATTAATGCTTCATAATTAAAATGCTTCATAGAAACAGCATAAAATCGGGTCTTATTTTTAACCAATCTAATAATTTCTGCCTTTTACCAAGTTTAGTTCATTTACATTTAATATAATTGTCGGCATGTTGCATTTAATTCTCCCATGTTAATGTTTGTTTTATTGTTCATCTATTTGTTCTTTGGTCTATTGTTTCCCCTTTCCTTCTCTTGAGTGAATTACATTTGCTTTAGTATTCTATTTTCTTTTGTGTGTTGTCTTTATGCTTCTTTGTGTTAAATTTGTCTTTAGTAATTGCTTTAGATTGTATGTTTTGAATTATTAAATTATCATCTACTTTAATGAGCAGCATAAGTAATTTAAAATAGAATTATTCCCTCTATCTTTTCCCATACTTTGTGTACTTGTCATTTTATATATTACTACTATATGTTATAAATATCATAATCGATATTAGTATTTTTACTTTAGCCAAAAAATTTAAAGAAATCATATATTTATGTGTTCATATGTACATACTATGTTGTATAATATACAATGTCATATAATATAAAAAATCATATATGTGTACATACATATTATAATAAAAATATATATGTGTGTGTATCACATGTATCTATGACAGATAGATAGGTAGACAGGCAGATACCATACCATCTCAAGGGGTATGCCTCTCAGATCTCCTTGTCTGTCCTTCTCTGTAGGTCTGCTACCCCCCGAGCACTCAGTGAGGACCCATGGAAAAGACATGGTAAATGGCTGGAGACTAGCTCTGTGGCTGGCCCAGGCTCCTTTGGGTTTCACTCTGTCATGGTTTCCACCTGAGGCTGTGAAAAGGTCACTAGAATTCCAGCTGCTAAGTCAGTGGTAGATCCCCTTCCTGCTGCAGTTCTGCCAGACATGAGAGCAGTGCTGTCTTTTCTATCCTGTAAAACATTTCTCATTTTAGGGAATTAGGTTCATTTGGGTTTCTTTAAGTCCCCTTCTGATTGGTTTTTATAAACTTCGATTCTGCAGCTTTTTCAGCCTTTTTTGCTGTTTTTGTTAGAGTGAGAGCTGTTGTCTCTTGCGCCTTACTGCATATGATTTAGAGTAGATTCCCAAATTCTTTAGAATTAAGAGACTTCACATTTAGGGTTCCCTAGACCTCAAAGGCTTCTACTCTCAAATTTGCTTTACTAACTGACACTTATCCCTCAGGTCGGCTTAAATATCATTTCTTTGTGAGACATTTCCTCTAATAACCTTTCTATTTCTCTTCTAATTGTAAATCATTTTCCTTGTGAGATTCTCAGTAGTTGTCATAGTGATGGGACTGATACTCTGATTAATGTGGCCATTGTAATCCACAGAAAATTGGGACAGATAGGGAGAGAGAGGATTTCAGGACAGTAGCTGTATGTGGTTTTGTCTGCCTCGCTTTTCTTTTGCTGTCTTTTGCTATCAGTGGCCCCTCTTCCCTTGGAGAAATGCTTCTCCCACATTCTGTGTAGACCTGAGGACTGTTATTCTACAGTACCTCTCAGTCGTACCTCTTTGCTCCTCTAGGTGGGCAAGGGAGCCAGGCTGAACCGACCATAGAACCTTACTCCTAGTATTAACCTCGGCATTCTTCAATACCCCTTGGCTGCAAGGGACAGTCTCCTAACTTAAAGAAGCTTAATTGATACAGGCAATACATTTGTTTATGTAATTGAAAATTATAAGAAGTTTGTTTCAAAAATCGAATCACAGCATTTTCTTCGACATGTGGGTTTCATTTGAGAATGAAATGATGAATGTTAACTTTTTATTCTTATGCTATTTTAGACATTACATTATTTAACAAGTTCCTTATAGGCACGGTAGGTCAATGGATCTGGTTTCATTACCAATTCTTTAACAATTGATCAATATCCTATAGTTATATACCTTCATTTTGGGGATAATACCTTATATGCTAAATAGGAAATACAAGAACCACTGCAGTCCCTTAAGAAAAATCAGATTATTATGAAGAAAGCATATCTGTGGCAATAATTTCTTTCATCACTTTCAAATCATCTAGATTTAGGGGTACAGCATCAGCAGATTGTGAAGGATCTATTTACCTGTCTTTCTCTTGCTTCTCCCTTTCGAACAGCCCTCTGTTTTGTCTCCCTTATTTTTTTTACCTCCTGTGCTTCCTTCTTATCCACATCTTCCCTCATATACATCCCTTTTACTCCTTACACCCCATTTCACTTTTATTGGAATGCAGATAAAAGAGATAATAAAACGAAATAAAATGACAATTTACTTGTACAGAATAGGCCAATGAAGAATCCCTGAAATGTTATAGCCTCTTCTGAGAGTGGGCCAGTTTCTAATAAAGTCATTTAGTGTAAGAAAATTCCCCAGAATGAGGATCTGGCTCAGCTTGATAGGCTCTGGGGCAGGGTTACTGCCTCTCCAGGGCTCTCCGGTTGGTGGGTTGTGATGATAAAACCAGCTCTGAGTACAGGAGATTTTCATTTGATGAGTGGTCTGAACATCTACTTAGTGGTTATAAAATATTTGCTGCTGAAAGCCACAGAGCATTGATAAACAGATCCTGGACAGCTGAGTTATTGCAATCTATTTAACATGAAGAGAACAAATTATGAGTCAAATGTTCTTGTTTAACAACCTTACTCAGGGCAGAGGACTGCTTAAGGTTGGCGTTAACCCTGCATGCACAGTGCCTAGCCAAGATCCCGGAAAGCGCTTGCAGGCCCTGAAGGGATGCAGGTGGGTTTGCCATCAGGACAAAGGTTTGCGGGGAGGAAATTTAAAAAGACCCATCTGGTAAAGGAAATAAAGAATTTGTAAAACTGAAGTATGGTATCGAATACACTACCTAGTCTCCCTCTGTGGCTTATGTTTCATCTTCCTTAGATGACATGTGTTTGGGCTTATTAAATCTTATCTTTAGCATAATACCATATTCTTTTATGTTTTGGGGGAAAGGAAGGAATATTGTCTGTTCTCTATTAGTCATTTGAAGCCAGGTCAGTCATCTCAGCCCAAGTACTATAAATACTCATTGAAATCTGACTCCTTTTCTGTACTTTCAAGATTATGCTTTTCTGTAACACGTGCAGAAAGGGATGGCTTCATCCCACTCATGGGAAACAGACTAGGAAAATGTCTGCTGCGCATGTGGTTTTAAAAAGTAAATGAATTTAAAACTGTTTGTTTCTTTATCAGCTCCCACATGCATTTGGGGATATGTATGGAAGGAACCTTTTTGAGGGTGAGTGAAAGTATTGTTAGTGGGCAAGGAGAAAATGGTTTCTTTGTTGCTCATGACCTAAATGTCGTCCGGAGAATTTGGCTTAATCAGGGCTCTGGGGTGGTATTTGAGCCTTAGCCAAATCGGGGCGTCACGTTTCTGTCCTGCACCTTCACTACATTCACTAGCACCCCACACGCTCACCTCCACCTCCCCCAACAAGAAGTACATACACTCATGCGCACACCCGCGTTTCAGACTTGGCCTCTGACTCCTCTGAAGCTTTCACTCCTGCAAGCCATTTTGCGTTCTCTTCTTGACCCCACAGCTGGCATTGCTGCTGGAGATTACCTGCAGAATCCAGACATGGAATTGGAAATAAAGGTATGAAAAATACATATTTTAATTAAAAAAAAATCCACAACACCAAATTAAGCCATACAGTATTTTCTTCTCTATTGGCATACTCCCAATAGTTTCAAATTGGTTTTCCTGAGCCAAGAATTTTCCTTAAATGAAATACACTGTGCTAGGAAAGCTTTCAAGACCTCTTCACCTTAAAGTGCAAACCTCTGAATGGGGCCCTAGAAAGCAGAGTCTAGATTTGGCATGCCACTTCCATGATTAGTAGAGCGTATCAGCATGCTAGAAATAGCTGTATTTGTAAACCTCCTGTTTTTCAGCTCTTGATTGCCAGCCAAGCCCCAAATCAATCCCAAAGAATGAAAACAAAGATAATAACAAGAAAATAGGTTTTTCATGCCAGAACTCAGGAATGTATCTTATTGTCCCTATGCTGACTTTGGACCACATAAAACAAGGAGCAGTGACCTTGGCCTGCTGGTCCTGTCTTCAGGAAAGTGCACTGTGTCACTGTACCCAGATCCTCCCTACTGTTAAGGTCTCTGTTTTATTATTAGTATACTGGGGACCAATTTTGCTAGCTTTCTCGTGTGAAGTATAATGTGTTTCTTATACCTACATACCTGCTGCTTCCAATCAGCTAGGATTTTTTTTTTGTGGGGGGAAGGGCGAGGAAGGTTTTTAAAGTTTAATTCCTGTTTTGAGTTAGTGTGAAGCAGACTTGATTTTTTTTCTTCCTGTTGAAATATGTCCTTGTGCCTTGCTTGACAAGCTGTTGTAAAATGCTTGGAGAGCTCTCTTGTGAGGTCTGAATCTGAGCGAGGTAGCAAATGGACACACTTTCAAGTTTTCCTCCCTCCATAGCTAGGTGGGTGTTCACTGTGGCTATTTATTAAGGAGAATCAGCCATAAATCAGTACTAATTTTCCATTTTCTTCTTATTGATGAAATTGCTGTAGGAAAACAGCTTGTCTCTCAAGTTCTTAGAGCCCTACAGCGCTGAAAGCTGCATACAATAAAAGTTGTTTTGACAGAAAACTGACCAAAGATGACAATGGACAGAGAGGGATGACAGAAGGGAGGGGTAGGAGCTGTATATGGTTGTCTGTTTTGAACTGAGATGCTCTTTCTCTTTTTTCTTTGTTAAATTACTTTTTCATATGAAGGACACAAAGGGAACGGCCCCTACTAGCAGCCAGAAGGCAGAAAACAAACCCTTTGAAATTTCTAATTTGTTTATAGATGGTCCTCCAGGAGCCGGCTGGAAAATAATTTTGTCTGCCAGAGACAGTGAACAGCTACCCGAGGGTGTTGTGGTGAAAAAAATGACTCTCTCGTTTTGGTCCTTGAATGTCTTATTGTTTAGCACTCAGCAGTTGTTCTGAAATTACTCATCTGGCAGAGAAAAAAAAAAAAAAAAGAAAGAAAAGAAAAATCCCTCCTCTATTCTCTAGCCTGAGTTTCTAGGAAAGTTACTTAAAAAATCATTTTATTTTATTTTATTTTTTTTGATTTGGCTTCATTTGTGTGTCAGTTAATTTTGGAGTTACAAGATGGTTTGCTGATCTTCTAATGTTTTTTCCTTTCTGAGGACAATTTTTATTGTGGATAATTCCTGGATCAGTCACTTCACACAGTTGAGGAGATGCTGTCTTCTCTCTGTCATGTGCTAACAAATTGAGCTGCTTTTCTAGATAATACCACAGATTCCATAGGCTCTCATTGTGCCAGGCTAATCCGAGGATATTTCTGAATGAGAGCAAGATCTGGATTTAGAGGTAGTCGGGGGGATCTCTGTTCTCTGCCATAAGAAGTTTCAAGTTTCTTCTCAGTTTGGCTGTTTGTGAAACTGGGAATAGGATCACCATTTCTGCATTTTATGGTGCATTACGGAGATACTGTTATACCTGGTATAGGAGAGCAGCAGTGTTTTCATAGGAATTTACATCATTGACTTGCAGGAGAATGCCTCATAACATGATTTATTTTATAGATTAGGAAATTGACACCCAATGACTTGATGAAGGAAGCATAGCTGTTTGGGGCAGAGTTATGCTGGGAGCTCAGGTCTTAACAGTTAGCCCACTGCTGTTTCCATTATTCCTTCCATTCTCATAGCATTGGGGGCAGTAATAATTTTAGGTAATGTGTCCATTTTACATGAATCCCTCTAAATCCATAGACTTGACTGCTTCCTATAAGCTCAGGAGAGGGCTAACTGTCTTCTGAAGCTGGAGAAGTAATCCATCCAACTGCCTGCCTCTCTGTGCCTGTGCCTTGAGTCCCGAAATCTGCTAAATTACATGACTCTGAAGACTGGTGCGACCATAGTTTTAAGATCTCCAACTTATACTGGCTCTCAGTATTCCCTGATTGTCCTTCTGTGTGTGCCTAATGTGCTTCTTTTTCTCAAGCCTCCATTCTCCTCCAACTTCCTGTCCGCCCCCCACTTTCCTGCTAACACTCATTCAATGACCCCACTCTGTATTTCATAGAAAAAAGGGAAGCCATTAACCAAGGTCTCCTTCAAACGCCTGTCCTACACCCACGCCTTGCATCTCTACCTACCTTGTTCATATTTCTATGAAATGTATGTCCCTTCTCTACTAGACAATTTTTTCTTGTTATTTGTGCTTTTTCAGAGATCTCAATTTTTTTCCCTGTGCTCCTTCTTATATCTTTAACTTTGCTCTATTTGATGGTTCTTTCTAATCTATGCTTAAGCCACTTCCACTGACCCCATATCTCCCTTTGGCTTCTAAATTACCTTTCTCTTTTTCTTCACGGCAAATCTTCCTGAAATAAGAAGTCTATATTGCTGCTTCCATTTTTTTTTATTACCTCTATCTTCTTTTTCAACCCAAAGTAATCTGAGTTTTACTCTCACTACCCTTCTAAATCTACTTTGGAGGTCACAAGAGCTTGTTGCAAAATTCATTGGATATACACTTTCTAGGCATGATCATATTTAACCCATGGGCAGCATTTGACACAGATGATAACTTCTTTTATCTTAAAATCTCCTCATTATCATACATGAATCATACACTCCTGGTTTCCCCATAACTCTCTGACCACTTCTCAAATTTCTTTGCAGTCTCCTTTTCATCTGCTTAGCTCTTTAATATTAGTATTGGTTAGATTCTCTCCTAAATACAGGATCCTAGCCATTTCAGTATGTCTAATTTTCATCCATATTCTATCAACTTCCAAATCTTTATTTCCAACACATTATCTTTTCTGAACTTCATTCCAAGTTATTCAGTTGTCTACTTGACATCTCTATTTGGTTGTTCTTCAAGATCTCCAACTCAGTAAAGAACAAATTGCCTTTTGTTCCAAATCTGTTGCTTATCTCAGTGAATGGCACCATAGTTCATTCAGGTGCTCGGGCCAATAACTTGAGATTCCTCCTTGACTCCTTTGCCAAGCCAAAGCTTCTCATCTAACGTCTCCAAGACACTTCCACACAACCCTAAATATTTCTCAAATCCATCCAATTTCTCCCATATCTTAGTCCCAGCCATTGTCATCTCTTGATTCGATTACTCCATGGACTTTTCATGAGTCTCTTTATCTCCCATATTGCTCCCAATCCACTTTCGACACTACAGCCAAAGTAATATTTCTAAAACAAAAATCCTTCCAAGTCATTGCCTCTTTTCAAATTCTTGAATGGCTCTTTATTATCCATAAAAGGTAATACTCTGACTCTTTTATGTGAGTTACATAATCTGACCTCTACTTATCAATTCTGCTTCATCTTGCCTATTTTCCCTACTTGTTCTCTTTAGTATAGTAAACTTAGTTCATCCAATATGCTATGCTTTCTCTATCTCTTTCAGTCAACAAGTATTTATTTAGCATTAACTATGTACTAAGTCTGTATAAGATATTCATTTGCAGGCCTTTAGATGTGCCTTCACTGTTCCCTCTGCTTTCACCTTTTCTTTCCTCCATCCTTCTTTTAATATAGCTAAATCTCATTCATTATCTGGAGTTCTCCATGTTAAGGATTTCTGATGTATGCTTCCATGGCATCTTGTGTGTCTTTAATAGCAGTGCTTACTGCTTTCTTTCAAAGTTGCTTGTTCAATTACTAGTCTTCTACACTAGATTGAATGGGTACAGAATTATCTGCATTGTTCACTACTGGGTCTCTATGTTCTAGAAAAAAGGAACGGCTCAGTAAATATTTATTGAATGAATAGATAAGTGAATATTTTAAGAGTTTGGCATACTTGAAATTTACTGGATTTCTTTAACCAATGTCACTATAATAAAAATAAATAAATAAAGTTTGGAGAAAATGTTCATTATATTATTAATAGTAGCCCCATTCAACTAATAATATAAAATGCCTCTCACTCAAGGAATGAAGAAAAACTACGTTTTAATTTCATCCTTTCATTGCAGAGATTTTAAAAAACATTTCCAGAAAGACCTGTCATAAAGGAAGGGTGGGATTAGGAAATTTGTTGGTTTGGGGCTCTTATAAATGTCTACAGAGGGCCCCAAATTAGTCCCACATTGACATAGTTGAGGCAGGGCCATAGCAGGTGATATCCTTCTTGTTATCTAGTACTAGGAGCTAAAGACTCAGGGAATACTTTATTTGGCATGACGGCCAGCCTCTCCTTCAGGTACGTGGGGAACAGAGACAATGGGAAAGAAAAAGAGAAAAGTGGAAAGAGAATACAGAGATATGTAACAACTGTAGAATTTCTAAAAACTGTGTTTTTTTTTTTTTTATCTTTATAGCTTAATTTTAAAGCCTAATGGGCAGTGGGATGTCCAACCTATGATAAAAGATAAAGCAACATTCACGGCAAGGTTGCTAAATGCAAGGAGTTCTTATTAGTATAAAATCACCTAGAGGAACAAGAATAAAAAGTGACAGAGAATGACTTTATAACAGTACAGAGTTAATGAGCACAGGAATAAAGGGCCTAGGGCTAAAAGGCAAAACCTAATATTTGTGTAAGGGATAGAACGGTGATCATTAATAAGACCGATAACACATCGTTAATGGGATCAGAGCTAGCAAAGTAGCAAAGATTTCAACATGATTATTCTATTAGGTTATTTATAATCTGTGGCAATTGTAAAATTCCCCTGGAAATATTCACATATCAAATCTAATGGCAGGTCAGATATAATAAAAGCTATACTGTTTATTGAGTTTTATCATATGCCTTAAACTGTGCTGATACTTCGTAAATGTTATTGGATTTATATATTAATATTCCCATATAGGGTGGGCATGATGGAATGGGTATGAAGATAAATAAAGAGACTAGAAAGTGAACCAATTGCAATGATTTGATGTGTGTAGATGAACCTTATCCTAACATGTTATCTGCAGATTATAGCATCATTTTTAAAAAACTGGGCAATCTTACTAGAAGATCTCTGTTAGTATATCTTGAATGGATAATACTTTAAGCTAGCAGTAAAAAAAAAAAAACAACACATTGCGAGAGTTCTATGTGTCTAATTTTCGAATAGACACTGGGCCATCGTTTAAAGCAATTTCAAGTCAGGCAACAGTGCTAGATGCATAAACAACAAAATGCAAAGAGATAATACCATTCTTGATACTGTAGTAGGGATTTATTAATCTTGCCCTTCCATCATCCTTTGCCCTTCCTCTAGTGACACAAATTCTCTTTCTTGTAAAAAATTCATTCTGTGCAGGACCCCGAGTTTATCAACCTCAGGTATGGGTCCAAGACTGAGACTTAGCCAATCAGAGAGAAAAGTAGGACTTTCCCACACCACTGACCTCATCCTGGATTCCTTCAGGAATGGGCAGGTGGCTCAAGCCAACCCAGCTACGTTCTCTTTCTCACGAGTTTTGAGTCTTGAGCTAAATGGCTGGGGCTGGCGTTAAATTTATTTTTTTTTTTTTTTTTTTTTCCTTTCTGATGGCAGCACCCTGGAAAGATGGCCTGTTACTCTCCATCATCAAGATTCCAAGAACTCTACAGCTTCTGTTCTTCCAGAGGCCTGCTGGTCCACTTCCTCCTGCAAGTCCCTGAGAGACTTTGAGTTCATCAGTGGGTTTCTGTTATGTAAGTGTATCTTTCTTTTTGTTACTATTTTGTTTGTTTGTTTGTTTGTTTGTTTGTTAACTAGAGTCTTCTTTTGTTGCTTGTAACCAAAATACCCTGACTGATACAGAGATTGGTATCAGGAGTGTGGTGTAGCAGATAACCAAAGCTAAAGGATGGAACCTGCTGAGCCATGGCAGGCTGGGGGCAGTGAGGATTCTCCCATCTTTGAGAAGTTGGCGATACTTGTTATGCGGCAGCAAAGCCGTTTTTTTATGTCATTGCTTATTGTTTCTTGATATAAAAATATGCCTGCTAAAACTATGATTTTGGAAGTTTTCGTGGAAAAATGTGAGGATCTTAGAATTTTTGATCACTTTTTAAAAAATTAATAAACTTAATTAAGTTTTAAAGCAGTTTTAGGTCCACAGTATAATGGAATGGAAAGTATGAAGAATTCCTTGTCCTCAACACATGTGTATCTTCCCCCTGCTGATTACTTTTTAAACGTTTCAGTAAAGTATTATAAGAAAGGTACCAGCTAGGGTCTAAACTAAACCATCTGAAAGCAGAGAGGAGAACAGAGAGCTCCACTGTGAGAACACTTTAAATTGAGGGTTATGAGGATGCATTGTCATAGAGGCCTCTTGCTAAGAGAAGTGGAAAGAGTAACATCAAAACTCAGATTCACACGCCATGCCTTGACAAGTTCTCTGACTTCAATTACTGGTCTGTGGGTTTCCTGAAAATCCACAGTGGCCAAGTGAAGTTTTCAGATACTTATTCTGCAATGTCTAGGTCTGCAATTTTCTATCCCCCCAAATATAACAGTTAAGAATTGGGTTCCTGTGGCAAGTAAGCCCACAGGAAAGAAATGTTGTTCGATGCTTCTCTCATATGTGATCACAAGGAGCGATGGACATGGATGATCTTCCCAGAGGATAGAATCAGGACTATTAACTGACCCAGGAAGCCAATTTACTGCTTGGATAGGGAATCTTTACAGTATCTGTCTAGCAGGATAGTATATATATTTGTAAACAGTAGCCATTGTAGGTCGTTTCTAAATGGTTCTTCTTGGTGTATTTATCTAGTTTAACCTTCACCTCTGCATTTGGAGTTAGTTTCAAGCTGTGATAGCAAGAGCCTCACTTGCTTCTACTGAAACCAGAGGTGCTAAATGGGGAGCCAGATGCAGTAATCAGACAAACTTTTGGAGGGTCTCTTTTGAATAGTGCGCTTTTGGTTGTTAACAGAAGAGTTCATAATGAAAGTGTTTTGGAAATAGTATGTATGAGAAAACGACGAGGGGTGGAACGTAATGGAAATTCATAATCTTCCCAGCGTTCCTTATTTTCTCTTTTAAAGAAAGGTCTCAGTTTTCTGTGGGGTCACCATTGCATTCATTTACTGTGTGTTGACCATTGCATTCTCTCCCAGGACCTTCTCCACAAATGGGGTGGGCATATAATATAGGCTGTTCATTACTTTCTTTTTTCCTTATCACCGTGACTGGATTAGGGGTGGACATATGATCTAAGCCAGGCTAATTAGAGCCCTTTCTGTGACACTTATTAGAACTATTGGAGAAAATGCTTTCTTTTTACTGGGATTACTAAACCAATAGGATATGAGTCTTGAGCTGCCCACAGCCACAGGCCTGCCATATAGAGAGAGCCTTTTGGGGGAGGAGAGAGAAAGGAAGTAAGTGAGGAATTTGAAACTCTGATTACATATTTTGAGCCCTAGGATATCTAAAATCATCTTTTGTTTTCCTCCAAGCTAGTTTGAATGCTGTCAAGTACATTACAAAGTAGTAGGGGGCAAAAAAGTATAAATACTTAATTGTCTGCCTAGAGGACAGCTTCAAAGACTATATAAGACTTTTGAGATGGGTTTTGAAGGATGAGCAAGGGTATTCCAGTCAGAATCTGTTGGAAAGGCATTCATGCAGAGGAAACAGCATGACCGATGGTAGACTTATGAGAGTTTGCACTGTATCAAGGGAATAAACATTCCAAACATTGGCATATGGGGGCGAGGAGAGGTGGCAGATCATTCTTAAAGGTAGTGTGGGGCCTGATTATCAAGATTCTCTTTGCTATCTGAGTGGTTCCAGCTTCATCATATAGCCCTTAAGGGTATTTGAGTAGCAAAGCCTCGTGATCCCACCGAAGTGGAGAGGCAGGCTTGCTGGGGAGCATGGGTGATGGGAAGAGCAGGGGTCATGGACCAAAATGCCTGAAAGCAATCCTGGCTCTGTCACTTATTCCTTGTGTAACTTTGGGTGAATTATTTAACCTCTTTGAGCCTCAGTTCCTTCACCTGTAAAATGGGGCTGATATTAATAACACTAATAGTACTGATAGGTTTGTTATAAAGATTAAATAAGTCAGTGCAAAATACCTTTACAAGTGCTCAACACCTACTAGTTGCTCAATAGATGTATTACTATCTGTGATTTAAAAGATAATTCTGGGGAGAGAATTGAGAGTGGATAGGAAGAAAACTATTGATCATTAGTTTCTCAGCCTAGATAGTTGTCCCCTAACAGAGAATAAGTTTGCAGGAAGATAGGATGTAGGACTAGCGTGTTTGGGTAAAATGGAAACAGAATGAGGGAACACATTTAGAGCATGTGATGCCACCCAGAAGATAAGCTTGGGTACACTTCTCACGTTGTGAGGAGGAGGGTTTGAGTGGCCAGGGAATGACCCAAGATCACTGGCGAAATGAGGCAAATGGCTGTGTTTACGGAGAAACTCCAAAGTTCAGCAGCCAATGAGGAAATCTTTGCCTGGAGATGGCCTTGACTGTGGCAAATCAGTGATAGAGTCTTTGAAGATGTGAGAGACGACTTTTCAACTGAAACTGCAGACGTGGGTCTGCAGGAGGCTAAAGCAATAGCTCAGAGGGCAAGGGGCCAGATCATTCAGTTAACACCACAGTGGGAAGTGCCACAGCATCCTTAATAATTGCCAGTAGTCAGGGATTCCATTTGATGCCCTATCACCCAGAACACAGGTTTAGCAAATGCTTTAGCCCTAGATGTCAGCAACAGGGTAGGCAAAGCCCCTGAGAGCCACTACCAGGCTTGAGGCAAAGGCAGAGAAAAATTTAAAGGTGCAGAAAAATAAGAAGAGAGCAAAAGAAGAGAGAGGTTATGTGAGAGCATAGAAATGGAGAAAGTGAGCAAAAGCAGAGAAAGGAAACTTATAAGGTGAGAGTGAATAATAAACACTTGATTTATTCTCTAAAAACCATTCTCCTACTCTACCCAAGAACATTCTGGGGAGATGTGATAAAACCAGAGAATTCCATCAAGTCTCTCTCACTTTCTCTGCTGCCCTCATTTAAATAAATCGACTCTCTTGTCATTAGACTTGGAATAGACATACAGAATTTTACTATATATTAAAAACTGACATTCACTTAAATTTGGCACATAAGAGCCTACACTCAGTTGCTGCAGTGCAGCAACAGCAGCTATGGGAGACTTTCTTGACCATTGAAAACTCCAGAATAACTAGTCTTCAACGCTGAGCAGTTTTGAGTAAGACTTCATATGGATATTGCATACACTAGTTGGCAATGGGAATTGTCCAGCTTTCTATTGACTATAGTATTTAAGATAGTAGCTGCTCAACAAATACTAACGAGTTAAGCATTACCTATTTGCTGCTGCATAAAGCACCATAGTAGTTTGGAGGACAAAAATAAAAAAAAATAGTTGTACTGACTTGGATTCGAATTGTGGCTCCATCAGTTGCTACTTGTGACTTTGGCAAGGTACTTTACTACTGTGAGCCTTCATTTCTTCATCCGTATGGTGGACATAATAACACTGACTCTACAGGGTTGCACTGATGTTAAATGAGTTGCTATATAGTATGTGAAATAAAGTAAGTGCTCAGTAATTGTTGGCTAAAAACAAAATTCTCCTTTTCCAGTGTAGACTCAAACTATTGTCAATCATCATTTTAAAAATTCATAAAGTTTACAAATATATTCTATGACATGTGAAATTTGGAAGAAAATGCTACCTTAAGCATTACTACTTTTGTAACATTCTGCCTGGTTTCAGCATGCAGTCTGACTTCCTCCTCTTAAACAGTGGTTGGTCCTTGAAGGAAAAGTGAGAAGGTGAGAAACCTGACCCCAAAGCCAAGCTCTGATATTTACTAGCTGTTTGATCTTGAACAAACTGCTTATTTAACTCTATCTTAGAAGGTCCAGTCTGTCTGGATCGTTATCACATTTTCCATATCTAGAACAGAACATAGCGTATAGCAAGCATGCAATAATTATCAGTTGGATATATCTGTAAAATGGAATCTTGTAACAATTAAATGAGAGAATGATATTGTTAATCTTTTTTTGAATGCTCGCAGCGTAGCAGGCGCCATTCTGAATGCTTTACATTTGCTAATTCATTGAATTCTCACAATCATCCTTTGAGGTAGGTAAGATTATCAGGTAGGTAGACGAACAAATTTGAGTTAAGAGAGATTAAAGACATTGTGCAAAATTTCAAAGCTGGAAATGAACAGAACAAAGTCTTTTCCTAGACAGTCTGGCTCCAGAACCCAAGCTGTTAACCAAAGTGGTAGCTTGACCTTCATTGTGGCTATTGTAATTGCCAGCCCCACATCCCATTTCCCTATCTTTTGATAACTACTCAAATTTTCATTCAGTTATTTAAACTTCCCTCATGTGAAGTCCATGTGCTTTGGCAAAAGCTGCTAGTGGGTCAAACCTAAGATAATAAGCATAATCCCATTCCGGGCACATGACGCACAGTTTAGGAGTCAGCACATGACTCAATCTAGGCCAATGATATGGGAGAAGATATTTTCTTGAGGTTTCCAGGAAAGAGGCTTATTAACTTTTTATTTCTCTCTAGAGAGCTTCTGGAAACAATTGCCCCTGTCACGTTTTCTCTGTGTTGGAAGCCATTTTGTGACCATGAAAGGGAGTCTGGCTTAGAATGAAGTTGACGCAGTGGAAGACAAATTAGGCAGAGAGAAACTGAATCTTTAGTGCTGTCACTGAGCCACCAAACCAAAATCCTTAACTTTTGTTTTTGGCAAATATAGTACAAGAAGTTTTTTATTCCTCAACCATTTGTGAATAAGTTGCCATCATGATGACAACTTAATATGTTAGAATTTATTTTCCACAAATGGGGATATTCTCCTGAATAACCAAAATAGAACTTCCAAAATTAGGATATCAACATCCATTCATTAATTTCATCTTATCCTCAAATCACATTCAAGTTTTGTCAATTATCCCAATGATGACTTTGATTGCAAAATAATCCATTCTAGAATTTTGCATTGCATTTAGATTTTTCATGTCTCTCTGCCTCTTTCAGTCTAGATCAGTCCCTTAGTTCTTCTTTATTTTCATGCTCTTGACACTTGAAAAGATTACATGCCAGTTATTTTGTAGAATATCCCTCAATTTGAGTTTGTCTGATGTTCGCTCATGATTAGATTCATCTTGGACAAAATTGTCACAGAAGTGAGGCTGTGTTCTTGTCATTGCATCCCATGAGTGGTACACAATGCCTACATAGATGCCCTCCTCACCTCAATCAGGTTCCACACCACACATTATAACATTTCCCCACCTACTATGAAAACCTTCCTCATCTCACTCACTCTTCAGTATTCTACTTGGGCTGGCACAGCTCCCATCTCCCCATCCCTACACAAATGGCTACTTTGCTCAGGACTCACTTATTGGTTTTGGACTGGATTGTTTAGGAACAGAAAGGAAGGGAAACAAAGGGAAGCGATAAGAGAGAAAGAGAGAATGTTGAGGAAGAGGAAGAAGAGGAAGAATCGTCACACCCTAACTTTGAAGGCTACTTTACTTCTTGATTTTCATTGTAATAGCTAATTGATCTTCTTTATAGTTTAAACCAGTTTTTTGTTTGTTTGTTTGTTTCTGCTGTTACTTGCAAACCAAAAGCTATCGATTAATATATAAATTTCATAATAAATAGTAGGCGAACCATTAGTGGAATCTATTGTTGTGATGAGGATACAATTACAAAAAGACCTTAAACTTGGAAATGTAAGATCTGAGTTTAACCCAAGAAATAACTGTGTCACATTGATCGAAACATTCGTTTAGCAAAGCCACAGGTTCCTTATATATAAACTGGGGCTAATAATTCTAATTATGAATTGCTTGTTAAGTTGCTCTTAGAGGATGAATTGTGTGCCCCTCCAAAAGATAATGTTGAAGTCTTAGTCCCCAGTACCTCAGAATGTGACTTTATTTGGTTATAGGGTCATCATGGATTTAATTAGTTAGGATGAGGTCATACTTGAATATGGTGGGTTCATAATCTAGTATGACTAGCATTCTTACAAAGAGATGTCCATGTGAATACACAGAAATACAGGGAGAATGCATGTGAACATGGAGGCAGAGATTGGAGTGATGATTCGACAAGCTGAGGAACGGCAAGTATTGGTAATCACCAGGAGATAGGAGAGAAGATGGAACGGATTCTCCTCAGAGCTCTCAGAAGGACCCAACCCTGCTGACATCTTAATCTTGAACTTCTAGACTCTAGAACTGTAAGAGAGAAAAATTTTTGTTTCAAGCTGCCTGGTCCATGGCTCTTTATTACAGCAGCCCTAGGAAACTGAAGTACTTGCTTTATAAAATGTAAAGATGTATAGAAATATAAGTGATTGTTATCATAGGTTTCTAACTTTGCTACTGAGCATAAAATAAGTCATTGGAAAACTCCAATCCTTTCAAAAGCCTTTTTGTATTTCACATATATAAATGCTGGAAAAGAAACAAGATTCTGAGCAGCCAAGAAGATGACCTCATCCTCGCTTTTACCCTGTGACTCAAAATGATCACTTCTGAACCTATCAGAAAAAAAATGACTGATTTGCCTTTAAGACATCTCCTGAAGTTTAGGCCTCATGTGATGTTATCCAGACAAGACTGAATTTAGTCCTCAGGGATATACACATTCTCTGAGTGACAATGGTGTCTTTTGTGCATCCAGAATAACACAGTAAACTTTTATTGCACAGTTATTTTGTATCAGACACTGCTCTAAGCATTTTAAGTGTGTTATCCCTTTTAATCTCCACAATCTTATTCTCATTTTCTAGTTTAGGAAACTGGAACACAGAGAGAGTAAGTGACATGTCTTGAGTTATACTGTTGGTAGGTGGGGGAGCTGGATTTCAAATCTAAGAAATCTATCTCTCCTCAACCACCACACTATACCTGCCACTTATAACCATTTCTGAAAATCGAGTATTTATACAAATGTGGTTGTGCTATTAAAGCATAATATCAAAATATTTATTATTGAAATTTAAGTTAAATAGCAAATTGGAGTTAGTAACAATAAAATTAATGGCAATTTAAATATATACCTACATATATGTTATTACATTAGTGAGTAGTGATTTATAGATTTCATGCGCTGATGAGTACAGACATACATATATGCGTATGTATGACAATAGGAAATTCCTGGTTTATGCAGTTGGTCAAAATGTGCTTGGAGTAGTGCACTCTTTCAGGTTATTTTTAAAATTAATGTATGGCTATGTAACTGTTCAATATATTAAAGTCTAAAAGAGAAGACATGCATTTCATTATACCAATATTACAGTACTGACAGGAAGTGTGATAAAATGGATTATCACCAGGAATGCTGCAGGAAAAGGAGCTTAAAAGTCTTATTCCCTTGGGAAGGTATGAATGTGTCTATGAGGAGGCAGGTGGACCCACAGGGGTTCAGATTTGGAATGAAGGATAATTACTGTGTGTGTACTTATCAAATTTGGCCTCGGGCCACCATCTTAACATACCTCAGTAAGAATAGATGACAACCACCAAAGGCTCCTGGAGATTCTACATCTCAGTTAAAGCCAGTGTGGACAGTGGCCAATGACCATGGAAGGGTTGCTCCTTTCCTGGTGCACCTGAAAGTTCCTTTTGTAAGCAACTCTGGGAGAGGGGAGAAAAAGGAGGGAAAGAGGAGCGAATGGAAAATTTCTCAAATTTGTCTATTTACACCAAAAAGAAAAAAAATGTGCAAGTGACTAAGATTATCTTCAATCGGCAAGATTATGTCTTCTGCCATTTGGCAGAGTGGAAGATAAAAAGCAAAGGGAAGTTGAATTTGTAGACAATCAATAAAGTTTACCCTTTTGCCCACCAGAGTTTTGGGTGATGAAATTTGGTCCTGCTACGTTAAGAATAAATTGAGTGAGTACCTCTGACCTGGGAGCTCTAAAATTTACCTTGAATATTTGTTAGAGACAAATTATACTCTCAGTAGTTTCTCCTCAACTTCGTTCTTAGTACTTTCTCTGGTGAAAGCAAGTCCTTATATTATCACATGAATTTATTCACAATAATTATATTTCTTTGCTTCAGGGCTGAACTACTCTAGTCACTCAATTTTCCAAGTTGTTGGTGATTACCTCGTTCATACTCTCACTCTGCTGCATCCCAGATCTTTCCTTTTGAGATGCACAAAGCTTAGACTATCAGCTTATTAGTTCTGGTAGCCAAAAATAAAAACCTCTGTTTGCTGTCTCCCAATCAGAAGGAGATGTTTGTCTACTAATGAGAATTGTAAAAGTTCTTTCCTCAATAGTATATTGATTCAACCTGCATACATATTTTAAGTTATAGATTTAATCGTATGTGTCCCTTTGGTTTCTCATAGCAGTATCTTGTAACTCACCTGCTTTAGAAAAGATTTCAACCTTAGAGGTCAAAATGTGTTCTTTACAACAGAAAATATATCTAATAAAAATCAACTGATTCCCCCCACATTATCAAGCAGAGAACAACGCTTGCTATAAATCAAAATAATCATATAATTGATTTTTTCCATTAATATTAAAACCATTTATCTATTTTAGTCATGGAATTTTATCCAATCTGGAATAGTCACTGGTATTTATTAGGCATTTACCATACATTAGGTATTTGTCTAGGTGCTTTACCTGTGTTAATTTAATCTGCACAGCCCTAAGAGGTAGGAGAGATTATTAGCTCCATTCTGCCAATGATGACCTGTGGCTAAGAGGGATTAAATCTGTTATCCAAGTTCTTGGAGTAGATGACAGACAGGATTTGAACCTGTGCAGTCTGGCTCCAGACCACTGTGTTAAAATCTGACATAAACACTAAACTGTGTGACTGCTCTCAAAAGCTATGAATTGATTCCTAGGCATTGCATCAGATTTTTGCCTTTTCCCAGCCTAGTAACTTTCTGAAGGCACATTTCACTTAGCATTGATTTCAAATACATTATGTCTAGTTCCATGAAACTTTTCACTGGAATTGATTTAGAATTAAGTAGTGTATCTTTCAGACAAGTTTAAACAGTGAACTTTATTTGGTCATGTTTATCAGCATTTGGTTTAAGTTTTAGCAAGAGTCATATTCCAACTCTACCTAATATAAATTCTTTTTTGATCCAGAAGTTGGCTCCATAGCTGGACAGAGTGAATGGGCTGGTCCACACATTTTATCCATCTTTGCTTTCATCATTAAGTCCAATCAATATTAAACAAAAGCGTTCCAATTTTCTTGATGACTAAAAGATAAGGGCCAGGACATAAGAAGCCCACCCAGACCAAAAACAAGTTCCACTCACAAGATATTAAATCTCAACAAAAATATGGTGCTTAATATATGTATAGAAAGATTTTATTACTCAAAGCTGTGACCTGTTTTCCAGCAATTTTCAGTGCTAAAAAAATATGTTACTAATGCAGAAAGGACTTAGGCATATTTTTTTTCTGTTTTCCAATAATTCAGTTGCAAAGAGAACCCAGCTTAAAGTTATAAGATTAAGATGAGAAATAAAGAGAAAGTGACCACACACACACACACAAAAAGAGTTAAAAATCTGTATGATCTTAGGGCTGCATTTGACCCTTAATCAAAAACTCACAGTTAACACACACACCAGCAACGACAACAACAACTGTGGAAAAACTGCTTGGATTTGAAGTGGTGGTACAGGAAAAAAAGGCAGTTACCTAAAGAATAGGGATCTGGTGTCTGGCAAAAGTGCTACCCTCTCCAGGTTTTTTTCTACTGCCCAGTCTGGAACTGGGTATGAACAGGAACCGATGATATTAGATCTAATGGAAAGTCATGTTGATGGTAGCATATCCTTGGAGACCAATGGTGGCATATCTCACTCTTCCTAGACCTGTCTGGATGTCATGACTGGATCAATGAGAAGTCAAGGTGAATGGGCTGAAAGCATATTCAACTTTTATTGCCTGTAGCTGACCAAAAGAAACAAAAACTTTAGGATCAAATTCTGTGGTTTTATCTTAAAGATTGAATGTATATCTTTAATTACTGCAAAAGAACTCACGGTGTTGGGTAACCACATGTGTGTAATAATAAATAGAAAGCAACAACTGTAGTTCAGTATATATTTCTAAAATATTTTTAAAAAGTTTTTCCATCTGCCCCTCTTCATCTTTGAACACCCCCGCCCCCCACACAGTTGAGTCAAAAATGTAACCTAAAATTTATTAAGCAATTTCTATGAAATAAGAGAATAATTAAGTATTTTCAGTTTAAGTCAGTGTGGCTGTATATGCGCACAAGCTCATATATTTTTCTAGTGGTGGAGCTAGTCATATAGAAACTGAATTTTCTACAAAGTCAGTGAGAAATCTGGTGTTTTTAAAAGTATGATATCAACAAGAATGCGGCTTTTCAAAAATTCTTGCTGCCTTGCTGAACCACAACAGCAAGTCACTTCGGAGTGCGCTGGGGCAAATCACATCATGTCATTATGTCATGGATTGTAATGAAGCACAGAGGCTGATTGAACCAACGGGCCTCAGAGCTAATCTCCATGCCAGACTGGAGGCTTGAGAAGTTTTCTGATGGGAATAAAGGGGAAGAGATTGAAAGCTGAAGTTAATGATTAAAGCAAAATGAACCCCACAGGTGAAATTATTTCAATAGCAACATGTCTCATAGCCAAAGTTTTGATGATTAATAAAATGAATAGAACAGGTCAGAAATTCCCAGGCTGCCTCAGGTCACTGAGTAGTAGGGTCAATCAATGCATAGCTGGATGACCGGCTGCCTGGGGGCCAGGTCAGAACCCACCATCTTGAGATGCATGGAGAAGGGGGAAAATATGGGTCATCGCAAAGGAAATGGTTTTTTTTCACTCCTAAAATTGGAAAAAGTAGAAATGTATGCATCTTTTGTTCATGTCCTATTTTTTTTTTAATTTAAGAAGTACCTTAAAGAACATGTTAACTTTTTAAAAAATTCACAAAAGGATATTTTTTAAAAGAAGGATAAATAACAATATGCAACTCTATATACAAAATGTCCCATCAGCTAATCACCATAATAGGTCAGTTTAAAGGACTTTATTTTAGTTCTTTTCATTTTTTTTTTGTCCTGAATATAAAAGTAATATCTGTTCATTGTAGAAAAAATTGAAAAATTTAGAAAAACATGGCAGAAAAGAACCACTGATATTTCTGCTACCAATGATGACTATCACTCCTATGTAAGTATATTTTCTTTCAGTGTTTTCCTACACACCCAGATTTCTTTCATAGTTAAAGCTATAATGTACATATAGTTTTATATCCTGACATTTAATGATATGCATTTTGCCATTAAAATTAATTATAAGCATTTATAATAAGACTATTTTATTTCATTATACATATAGATTATAATGCATTTATCCATTCCCACATTATTGGACGTTTTCTTTTTTGTTTTTATTGTTAATCTTTCATGGAGATCTTTGAACTAGAATCATTATTCACATTTTTTACTACTTTCTAATGATTGATTCTAAGGAATTTTTTGTAAACTTATTCTTCTATTTAGGGGGAAATAGGGCCATCAAACGAGTATGTATAAAAGGTAGAGCCCTCCATGGGAAAATTCTTGACCTTATTTCTCAGTTTAACCATGTGACTCACCAGTGAATGTATCAAATACATATTAGGTAATTCACAAAAATCATTCTTGCTCCAACTTCATCCACCACTCATATGAAGTGTACAGCTGATCTGATGGTCTATGTGAGGCTTCATGGAGCTGTGGCTACCACGATTGGAGAGTCATTGCTTCAGGCGTTGTAGAAATGCAACACTATAAGGCTGAGTAACTCTTTCCATAGACATTACCACAGCTAGATAAATGATACCTCGGGAAAGTTATAAATTTCTATCACTTGATTTCAACTAGAGAATGTAATACCACAGTGCTGGCTCCTTTGTCCTCATCAGATCACAAACAATGATAGACTTTCCACCTGATTTGACATGGCAGCTGAATCTACTGTATCCATTTCAGACTCCACAAGACTGTCAATCTCCTCACTGAATAATATAAAATCCACATTTGCCAAGTCTCTTGCTTACTTACCAGATGGAGAAAAACTGCCACCATATCCAATTTGTAAGTTTGAGTATCTGATTAGAGGGGGAAAAAAAATCACTATTCTTGTGACCAAGAATAGAAAGAACCATGTGATAATCCACAAATGATGGATTTATGGAGAGAGGAAAAAAGAGAGATGTGTAGGCTGACAGCACAGTCCACCTATTGCTAGATAAAGTTAGTGTTCATTCATGTAAACATATAAAAGCTATATATTAACAAACTAGGTGTGCTCTTGAAAGTTTTTTTTTCCAACTTTGCAAGAACCCCTAAACCCCTTTAATAAATGAGCTTTTCAAGGACATGCTTAAATAGTGGGTCAGGGGAAGGCAAAATATACTATAGATGAGGAAATTAACTTGATCAGAGTATAAATATTTTAGAATGTAAATCCCCACAGGGTAAGGCTATGCTCATTTCTATCTGTTTAGGTCAGGCATAGAGTTGTACATATTTAGGCACTCTTGTGATGATAATGTGATTGCAGTAGCAATAATAACATTTTAGATTTTTATAGTGCCTTATAACCAATGAAATATAAGAGTAGCAGAACATGCTACCCCAAGATATGTCACGTTAGCATGAGGATTATTTTGAGCGGAAGGCAGTAGAGAAGAAGCAGACACAAGAAAAGCTCTGTGCTCTTCCTCTGTTTGCCTAAAAGCAGGGAATAAGTTATAAAGGTGTTTTTCTACCAGGAAGAACAGAAGTTAATCACCAGAGACAACTCTAGACCCTTATCAGCCCAGAGACAGCACCAGAGGAAACTATATAACAAACCTTGCTAGAACTATCCCTCATCTACCATTAGTTTCCCCATGTATTTGCCTTCCCACAGTTTGTTCCTCTGGGAGGCTCAAAATCCTTTTCCTTTGTCTTATCGCTTCTCTAAAAATTTATTGTTCTTTTATAAAGATGCTATATAAACCCAAGTTTTAGGCACCACTTTGAGTTACTCATCACTGGTACTCCCATGTATATGTGCAATGAACATTTAAAAAAACTTTAAACTTTTGTTAATCTGTGTTTTGTTAGTGTAATTTATAGGGCCTTAGCCAGAGAACCTAAGATAGGTAGAGGAAAAATATTTTGTTTCCTCCTTTACAAAGTGCTCATGTCCATTATTTTATTTTGATGTACACATACTGACACATTACAAAACTCAAAGATAGATAAACATGATACGTATATGTGAGGAAACTGAGATTCAGATAAGATTCATAAACAGTATCTTTCAGTCAGTAAGAGATGGGTCTAGGATTGATACCCAAGTTTTCTCACTTCATTTCTTTCTATCACTTATTTGTACACAAGAAAGAATCCTATCCAGCATCAAGGAACTCTATTTGGAATTCTCATTTAAGGGCCTTGAAGATGGAGCTTCCCTGACTAAGGCTTAAGGAAGGGGTAGCAGAAATAGTCCATCCACCATAGATGGTTAAATGAGCCTTTCAATGGTTAGTTATCAGGAGAATAAACATTGCTAAAATGGTTCCAAGAGAAATTTTGTGATGTGGCTTCTTTGACCATTGTAGTATTTACTGTTCTAGCTTTTCTTTCCCTATACCTCTAACCTTTACTTCCTGCTTAGTTAGCTTTTCACTTATGCTGGCCTGAAGGTCAGAGTCAGTGAAAAGTGTCACCCAATATTAGAGCAGACATTAGAGCAGGAAATTAATATGAATTTTGGGGATGTAGGTACTGTGTTTGTTTGGATTTTCTGTAATTTCAGGTACATCAACTAAGAGGGAAGTTAGTAAAGATTAATGGAATGATGTATGTGAAAGTATATTGAAATTAGAGAGTGGATAATTTTGGTTATATTATGACTAGGATGCTATTTTTAAGTGATATTCTGTATAGTTCTGTATAGGAATATTTGTGTCTATATGTGTTTCCATGTATATACGTGTATAATACCTATATGTATATGTCTGTGTGTTTGATGTGTATACATGTGCATTTGTGCGTAGTGCATGTGGGTGTTTGTGTATGTGTGGATATTTTATATGATAAAGGGGGCAGTTGGTTAGAGATCTGAACTGATGGCCTAAGCTGTTCTCCTGATATTTTTATTTTTGCACACAAAACAACTCTGTAATATTTGACTCTGAACTAAAAATAAATTATTAATGACTTCCTGAGGCTTTTGGTCTTCTTTGAAGCTTTTGCCAAAAATGAGAGGGAGGATCTCAGGTAACTTGCTTGTATGTAAGGATATTCTAGGTCTGGCCTAATCACCCATTTGCTATTTGCAGTTCTGCAGAGCTTGGGTCAGGGTGTAGCCCTGTGGCCTCATTTTTCCCAAGTTGGTACTTGGCCAACCATCTGATCTGAGTCTCTGTAGTATTTTTTTTCTTCATCTCTGCTTAACAGACTAACAGGGAGATTTGATAGTTCGCTCTAGATTTCCCTACCTTCTCTGATTTTCATGGAATGTAGTGGAAAGACTGCAAGCTTCCCTCCACGATGGCGCTTCCTGTCTGATATTCCTGTGGTACTCCTCAAATACTTCTTTTCAACTCCTTGCCACAATGAGTGCTACTCTTTGTTGTGATATTTTACTACTAGGCTCTGGATACCATAAAGACAGAGGTTGTCATATTTGTGCCTGGTGCGTGGTACATGGCCACCAACTAAATGCTGGCCTGAAGGCACAAATGAATCGATAGCAGGTAACTGGAGAAAGCTCCCAAGATCTAATGCAAATGCTGAGTGTAAAAAATTAGTCCTGGATGTAGAATCCCTCTCCTCTGCTGAGGAGGCAAACAAAACCAGTTTTTAAAATAACCACATACATTGTAAATAATGTTAGTGGCAGAATTTAGTGGAGAAATGAGACAGCCTATGTAAAAAAGAACCTCTTTGTGTGGTTTCAGCTTATTTTGCTGAGTGTAAAATTCTTTTATATACTTTTACAGAAAGGAAGGAGGCATGCTTTATTATATAGGCATAAGTGCAGGATGAAGAACTTTGGAAAAGAAAAGCAATTGAAATTCTCTACAAAAAAATGTTTGAAAAGGCTAAGGCATGTACACTGTTATATATTTGGAAATAAAATGACCATGAAAAGGAAAGAAAAGAGGCAGGAAAACTCCTTCCTATTTGTACCAATAAAATGTAAATGCATGTTATTTCCCTGTGAACATCATCATATTTGATTTATAGAGCACCGTTTTCCAGAATTTAAAATGCAACAATCCATAGAGAGAAACTGTTCCTCTGGCAACCAAACCTTGAAAAAAAAAAAAATTAGGATTAAAAGCAAATATATGTGAACAAAAAAATTATTTCTCAACTTACATACTGAAAATCAAACCAATTTTATTTCAAACTGTTAGCAAGAAATGCTCTATTTACCACCTTCATTTTCCAGTAATTTATAATTAGAACCCAGCAGTAAGTATTGATTTCCAATTGATGGACATCATCTGGGCCCTAATAAACTGACAGACCTTCAGAAATCTATCCAGGGAGACCTTTAGAATACATGACATGAGTTAAACATTTTATTTAACACCAGAGGAAATTTGCATTTCATCTCTCAGGCTTTTACAAAGCTGCTGTAAATGATTTAGCTTAGCTTTTAGATTTCAGAGTCATTTCATTTCAATTTGGGCACACTCTTGTATAATTCTTAGCCTTTGTTCAACCAAATGTGGACAACCGACATTTAGCATGTGGAATAACATGTCAAAAATATGGGATGCTTAAATTCACGGTTTGTGGATTTAGTAAAGATGTGAAATAAAGCCTTCGATGCGTATCAAAATTACAGTAAAATGTAAGTGAAACCTAATTGTAAAATGTAAATGAGGCCTAATTGTTTACCATGCTCTCGTAACTGGAATCCTGCTGGGTAATCTGCCACAAGGTCCCCTAGGAAGTGCTAATGCCACCTTCAATGAAGTCCAGAGAGGTTTAGCTCCAACAAAAGCTATCATTGTTTCTGAGCAAATGGGTGGGGCTTTTCTTCCAGGGGGCGAGATCTCTTTTATATGATTGGCAGCCTATTCAAAGCATGTCCATTGAGGACAGAGGATTCACACAGGAAAGGCTAAGTTTTAAGATAGTAAGCAAAGAATTAGTGTCCCTAAAAGATTGCTCTGAACAAATTCAGGATCCTAGGCTAATGTATTATTTTATTAGCCTTATTTTATTATTTTATTTTTCTAAGCTGAGAAAAAAATAAGATGAAGATCTCGTCATTTAAATACTTTGCATTATTAATGTGTCAGTTTACCATGACTTCCATCTGTAGCAGAACCAATTTATTTATTTTTTTTGGTCTTGTTTTGTTTTTAAGGAAGACAGCAACATACAGGTTTAGTAAAAGTATGGGCCCTTGAGCATTTCTATGTGGATTTTGTTTGTTTTCTGGGAAAAAAAGGATCCTATTAGCAGGTTCATTTGTATAATAATCATTCATTAAAATAGACTCTGTGGCAATGAAATACTGTACTCGAATTCCAGCACAAAGCCTTTAAAAAGCTAAAATGTCAAAACAATAAAACTAATTAAGGCAACAAAATAGCTTTTTCCAGCCTAATGACAAGCTGGTCCAAAAATGCACTTCAGTGATTTTTCTTTCCTCCAGAGACACTTTAAGTAAAGCAAGGATAGAATTTTCTGCAGTCATTAGCTAGCCCAGTCACTAGGAACCCAGCCCAACTGAAATGTCTGGCCGAGGAGGTAACATGTCTACTTTTGGTGAGCTTCCCTCCTTCCCTCTCTCTTTCTCTCTATCCTTTCCTGTCTTCCTCAAACATTTATGAGGGTTTACTAAACTCCAGGCGCGGTGGACGGATAGCAGATGGAGCCCAGCTGTGCATCCTGATGTCAAATGAGGACTAGATGGACTAGAAAAGGAGACAACAAATAACTCTAATCCAGGAGAGAAAGTAACGCATTTCAAAGTTACAGAACAGTTGCAAGAATAGTACAAGAACTCCTGCATACCTTGTGCCCAGAGACTAGATTCAGATCCTGCCAATTGTTCCAGCAGTGTCCTTCGGAGCAAAGGATCCAGCCCAGGATCATGGGTTGCTCCCAGATGTCACCTCTCTCTAGTTTCTTTGATCTGGAACAAATCTTCAGTATTTCTTTGATTTTCATGATCATTTTTAAAGATTATGTCATTTTATAGAATATCTCTTTATTTGGGATTGTATGATGTTTCCTCATGATTAGATCCCAGTAATATATTTTTGGCTAGAATATTACGGATACTGTGCTCTTTTTGTTATACCCTATTGAGTGGCACATAATATCTATTTTTCCCACTGATGGAGGTGTTTACATTTATCATTTGATTTATATAGTGTGTTAAAAAAAAAAAAGAAAAGAAAGAAAGAAAAGAAATTTTTATGGCTGAAAGCTTTTCTAAAATAAAGGTTTTATTGAACCAAATGCTAGCCAGAAAAGGGCCAGGTCCTGGGGCATGTAGTCTGAAACACCAGCAGTGGGGTAGGTGGAAAAAGCAAACATGTCTGCTGTACTATGTGCTTTTAGAAATTATTTTATGAGAAAGAAAGATGTAACATGTTTTGAAAGAATTTATTACATTGGCTACAGATAAGTGGGGGCAGGAGAAGATGAAGCAGAGACAGTTCTAGGATAGGTGCACAGTCTGTAAGTAAGAAATATTTATACTTTTCATTGGTTACGGGCAACAGTCCTGATGGTTCATGTATATGCAGGATTTGGTGGTGTCTGGTGGTTGCTACAGAAGTTGATTCAAAGCTCCAACAGACATCCAGGAATGTGACCAATCTTAGTTGGCCCACACTTATTAACTGGTTAACTGCTCTTGTCTCTTTCTTTCACTCTCCGGCCAACTAAAATTTAATTTAGATCATCTCAGAATTTTTCTCTTGTCAAGTATCAGTCAGGTTTTTCTACTGTAAGTTACTTAAAAAAAAAAAAAAGAACTCATATTTTGTGGGCAGATACTTCAAGACCATGTAAAATTCTGTTCCTCACTTCATGTTCCCTCGCTAGTTTTAACATTCTTTGATATTTTCTGCCTGAATTAATTATAACTACGATGGTTGCCAAAAGATAGTTTTCTAATGCCATTATTTCCTTTACATTTAGTTATGTTTTAATTAGGTGGTTTTCTGTTATAAAGGTAGCTTTCTCTTCTTATTTATGTATTTGTTTATATCAGTGTTGACACATAGGTTCTTATTTCCTGAATACTACTGTTATTTAGTTGGTTATAATCCATTCCTATTATTATCCGATGCTCAGTTTCCCCCAGATTTGGCCAGTAGGAGCTCCTTCAAGTCTGCTTCTATGACTTTTTGATAAGACCTATTATTCCTTGGTTTCTGGGACCACATGATAGTTCAGGCTCCTTTTGCATCACAATCTTCTGTGCTAGAACCATCATCCATTTTTCCAAGGTGCTCTGGCACAGTATGGGTGGTCTTTGGGAACCATTTGGGCTTTAGAGTGGTACTGCTCCTTTTTTCCTTTCAGTGGAAAGAGTTGGGATGTATACATACAAATATGCATGCGTATATACATAAATGCGCACATTGACAAATGTATTTATTTTATATGTAGCTATTTATATCTATTTATCTATCACCTTGAATTTATATCAATACCTTCAATGTCAAGCCAACGCCCCCAAGGTTCATTCTACCGTCCACATTTTCATGCTTATACCTCTCTTTTCTGACAGGAGAAACCTGGTTCCCTTTATTTTAATATCCTGATATTTAGCCTGTCAGCTTGCCCTTCTTTGGTGCCATTCTCTGCCCTTTCCTCCCTCTCCCTCCCTGCTGGCCCCGATCTGGGCTCAGGCTGGCTTACTCAGGTGACCTCCTTGTTCAGGCCGGTGTAATACTTTTTTGTTGGAGGAAGGGAAGGAAAGGGGAAAAAGGGAAGGAGGAAGAAAGGGAAGGGAAGGAAGGAATAAAGGAAAAGGAAGGAATGGAAGGAAGGAAGGAAGGAAGGGAAGAAGGAAAAAAGGAAGGAAGGAAGGAAGGAAGGAAAGAAGGAAATAGTTTTTATACTTTATGAATTAGAGAAGGAATGGTGGATATTTATTGTTGACACTTGATTGCTTGGTGAGTAAACATGCTTTTATTTTAAAGACAATTGATTTTGATTTGATAGCTCTTCTGGTTGTCGGTTATGTGAGTTAAGTATTGGTTTACAGAGCAGTCATTTAACTCCATTTGCATAATTCTCTCCATATATTTTCATAGTAGCCATCAGATACTCATTCAGGAACTCATGAACACCCAGATCTTTCTGATTATTCTATTCATGTTCTAATCTAGAATATCAATAATATTCATTAGATAGCAAAGAGATTTTGTTTTCCTAATATTACTCATAAAGACAGTATTTATATTTGAAATAAAAGCTACAGTCGTTGTTACAATAAAATTCCTGTGGTCTGTCCCATGTTCAGTGCCCCATAGGGAAATGGAGGAAGAGTCCATTGATGAAGTATTTGAGCTGGGTCTTGAAGAGTAGGTTGGATTTAGAGCATTATTTCTTCAAGTATGGTCCTTAGAGTATTAGTCCTGTGACATGGACTTCCAAAAAATATTCCATCGTCAAATAAATTTGGTAAATATATAATACACTTACCTTAAAAAAATCACAAAAGGCTATGAGAAGTCCTTTAGTAATAAAATATGTTGAACTTCATTTTACTCAGCTTTCCTCAAACTTGTTTAATGGTAATTTTTAAAAGTAATAATTAACCAGCAGGGGGAAGGGGGAGTTTAGACATATGAGGAATAGATAATTTAAAATGAAAGATAGGAAAGTGGGGGTGGCTCGAGTATTTTGGGTTGGCAGAAAAATGTGATAGGTAATAGTGATACAGAAGGTTAAATGTCTCGAATGCAGGCTTAATAACTTAAACTTAAATAAATGTATAATAATAGACCATTATATTTTCTATTCTTACTGTTTACAGATTTGAGAAGAAATAACATTTGTTGAGTGTCTCCTACACCCCTGCCCCTCCCCCGCACACATGACTTAAACTGCCTAACCTTGTAGACCTTACGCTCTACATTGACAAGACTTCACTTTTCTGTTGTCTTTAATAGCTTACTTTATTAAGGAGAATCTTACACAGGCAGATAACTTGATTGTTCATTATAGGAACTTTAAAAAAAGACTCATCAATTCTTCAACGGAGAGCATCAACAGTTTATAGAATCCAAGATTCTTTGAATTCCCTGTCTCTGAGATCCTTACCTTTTGATTTCCAGAAATCAGAATATAGCACCCCAAATATGCCACTTGGCATACAAATTATTTTGAGCTGAAGATAACTGAGAATCAAAAGAGGCAAAGATGAGCCATTTTGGAGCTTCTCTTATCTAACTAAAAGCAGCAACTCCTGGAAAATAAGGCTCCCATAAATTCCTTCATTTGGGCACATTTACTTACAGAAGAAAAGTGTGAATAAAACCTACTCCAAACCCCTTCTTTAGGGGAATTTTATGGACATGAAGGAGAAAGAAAGAGTGCACATACTATAGACATGAACATTATCACAAACTCTATTTCTCAATTTTTCTAAAAACCCATGTGTTTTCCCTATAAAAACCTATTTATTCTGACACCTGAAGCTCTGCCTTATCTTCACACTTAGAGATTATCAATGGTTTAAAAAGAAACCTGGGACAGAAAATGGATAAGTGAATAAGAAATGAAACAAGACAGCAGCAGAACTAGAACATATAACAGAAGGATCCAAGTTTTTCTACCTTAGAATTTCTTGTTCTTCACCAATTTGTGGGAGAAGGAAAATTTTTGCCGTAAGCAGAAAGAAGCAACAGAAATAATTTATGAAGCTTAAGTGCCTGATAAAGTTTATAACAATAGTAACTCAGCTCTGCATTTTCTGAGGCACCCTGACAACTAGTACAGTGTCTTGAGTCACCGAAAGCCTCTACTTTGGAAACTAAGGTAGCCCTGAAAAAGTTTTGTCTGACTACTTTCACTTCCAAATAAGTTGAGAATTCGCTTTGGAATAAATAACTCAACTAGATGTTGGTGGTCTAGAAAATTTGTCTATTTACTGTTATAATCTCAATAACTTAGGACAGTGCTTGACACATAGAGTTGGAGCTCAGTAAAGTATTTGTTTAATGAATGAATGAATGAATGTCAGATCCAAGTCATAAACTCAAATTCCCCTGGGAGTCAGTCAGGCAGACAACGTTAAGTGCATGGATCAAGCCAGATGGAGAATGACAGAGAAGCAATGTATTGAGGCAAACTGGACATCTGAAAGATTATTTATTTTTATTCTTGTTGTTAATTAAAATGACGTGTTAGTCAGGCAACGTGCTGAAAACTAAATTTAGCACAGAGCTGCCAGTTTGTGATCCCTGTACCTAGTCACTAGTATTTTTGTAATCTTCTCGAGTTTAGATTGTAGAGAAACCAAGCCCCTTTGAGTATTCTTATTTCTCTGTGGTAAAAGGATTTCCACAGGTGTCTTACATCATAGAGCCCAGCATTTCGAAGCCAGATGAGGCTTGAGAAATGATAGGTACAAGCACTTCATTTTTGATCAACAAGGAAGCCGTTGCCCAGAGAGGTTAAGTGAATTATGAGAGATTAAAAAAAAAATCCTGGTAAGAGAGAAGCTAGTTCCGGATTCAGGGGACTAGAATCCTGATCTATCATTATTGCTCCCATACCACGCTGACTGTGCGTTTTATGGAAAAAGCTTTATTGCATTAATTCTCTAAATGATCATTGCTTAACTGGAACCATGCCTGCTTTTATTTTAATTGAGATTTTACTTTCGCCTGCCTGGAGCAAGGAGAGCATTATGGTATTTTAAATGAGAACCAAGGAATTACCTGCACTTCAAATATTAGCAGTTACATTCTGCTACAGATGCATGCAGACTATCTATTAGAAACATGTCGCAGGTAAACCAGAAACATTTCATACTAATTGTTATAAGTGTATTATCCATCAAAATGTAAATTTCCCAAAGTGGGCTTTATGTGGCTCATAATTTCCTTTATTACAAAATGGACTTGAAAACTCTGGCTGGCTCCTTGTCCTTATGTAAAACCTTCATTTCCTGTGGTGCCTCCAATTTATTTTTTCACAGCTTTAACAGCTTTCACACTGTGATTTTCTATATCTGTTGCAAATGTTCAACAATTTACAGAGAAAATTTTAGTCCATGGCTTTCTGCTTTTAGCTTTTCATGTATAAAGATTAAAGAATGAATGTGCAATCAGCAGATGTATAGAAAACATCTCCTGCTAGAATAAAATAGATGGTTCAACTTCTGAAACCCCAATGGAATTTATAATATCTACCTACAGCACTTCCTCTCTTTTGTATTGCGCCTTCTGATAAATAGGCTCCCAAAAGAGATAATTTGGGAAGCTGGAAAGTACTTTATTTTTCTTTATAGCATACCATAGCATTGTCCGGGCCTTGCAGGTGGGAGAAACATGGGAAGCATAAAGGCGGAAGGAGACCTGAGGGTGATAGTGACTGACAAATCAAAGGAAGCCTTACACCACCTAATGCGAACCTTAAAGGCTAATGCTCTTTTAGAAAATAGCACAGAATTTGAGATTACACCTAGAATATTGATTATCAGCTGTTGCAACCTCAGGACTTAAAAACATGGTAATGCAGTTTAGTTAGAGGCTAGGGGCTGGTTCTTGATATTGTGTGCAGTTGAGGTGTGTGTGTGTGTGCATGTGTCTGATTTTGCATTTCTTTAGTAAAAACACTAGTGTTTGTAAAATGTTTTTTTTTGTTTTGTTTTTTTTTGTTTTGGTTTTGTTTTTGAGATTGGATCTATAAAAGTACAGGTAAAACAGGGAAAGGAAGCCTTCATCCTGCCCCGTTTGCTCTGACTTGTCCATATGGGTGATCCTGAGTACTACTGAGTCTCAGGCTGCATGGGTGAGCTCATGTTAGATCTCAAATTCAACCTGTCTAAACCTGATCTACCTGACCTAAACCTCTCTTTCAGAAACAAGAGCTAGTATTTAAGAAATTCATGACTATAAAGGCTTTTGTTACATCTATATTTTGCACTTTTTAACAAAAAATTTTGGGAGACCCGATGAAAATATATGAACTGCTTTGGAAGTCCTAACCTACTTGCTCTAACCTAGCATGTGCACTTGAAAGCACATTTTCATTGCCAGGTTATCGTATTGAGGAGGAAAAATTTCTCCTTATCTCTCTTGGTTCTTCTGGCTGTTCCAAGAATTAAACTGACATGAGACAGAGTAGCAGGAGAAAATCAAGTTTAATACATGCAGGGCTCCATGAGAATATGAGGCCCAAAGACAACAAGAATTGTGGCTTATATGCCATCCTGAGCTAAAGAGAAGGGGGAAGGTTCTGAGATTTTAAAGGGGAAGAAAACAAGTTACAGAAAGATAGGAAGAGCAGGTGTTTGATAAACAAATGCTTGCCCTTTCATATAGAAACAAAGGGGCACAGAGAGGACTTTCAACAAACAGGCCTTGCTAAGTTCCTCCCAGTCCACCACACCTAGTGCATATTCTTTGTAGTTATCTCTGATGATAGCTCCATCTGGAACAGGCTCCCTAATTACATTCTTTAAGGCAGTTAAGGGGGAGGAGGTAAAAACTCTTCCTGAGTCTTTTGTTTCTTAAAAATAATCTGTCTAAAATAACCCTCACACCAAAGAGATATATTTTGGGGTGACAAAATCCTGCTCTTCTACGGACGTGACTGGATAGGCACAGTGCATTGGGTTTAGAACTAGTGAGGAGTAAAACAGTAGTTTTATAAGCTGACTTGTCTCCCCTTTTATGTTAAAGTCCTAAACTCCAGTACCTCAAATGTGACTATATTTGGAGATAGGATCTTTAAAGGAGTAATTAAGATAAAATGATGTCATATGAGTAGACCTTAATCCAATATGATTGGTATCCTTAGAAGAAATTAGTACACAGACGGACATAGAGGAAGGACCACAGGAAGAAGACAGCTGTCTGCATTCCAAGGAAAGAGGCCTCAGAAGTAATCAACCCTGCTGACACCTTTACCTCTGACTTCTACTTCCAGAACTGTGGAAAAATAAATTTCTATTGTATAATCCACCCAGTCTGTAGTACTCTGTGATGGTAACCTGAGCAAACTATTATAAGGAGTTTCAATGATATATTAGCTTAATTTTAAATGATTTGTTTTATATGGTGTTTGACCTTTACTACAGTTCTCATACCCAGCTCCTCATGTGCCTATTGCCATTACACTTTTAAATACTATTTTCATTTTTTTGCTTAAAATGCAATTAGGCAATAGCGAGAAAGCACTAGCTGAGGAGTGGGAGGAGGCTTACCAGTGATGTGATAGGAGTGATTGCTAGGGAAGATAGAGATGGGTTTGGGAGAAAATTCTCACTGCCTTATGAGCCACATTCCCTTCCATCTACTGCTTGCCTGGTGGTTATGAGTATGGGTTATGCGAGAAAATAAAATAGGACTGTTGGTATTATAAACATATCACATATAGTAACTATATATTTGAAATGAGAACACATGTTCATTCTTGTAAATCCATTAAGAGGATGGAGAAATCAGGTTAGCTAAAACCATTCTGAGACTGAGATTTAAATTGGATGTTGAGGCTGTGCCCAGAGGACAATGATATACACCCTTGCCACTCATTTTATGGTTCACATATCAGCGGCATCCTCATCCCCTTGAAGTTTGTGTGACATAAAGAATCCCGGGCCCTACTTAAGAACTACTGAATCAGAATTTAAATTTTAGCAAGACCTCCAAGTAATGCAGATTAAAATTTGCAAATTACTAATGTATGGTATTAAGTAAGAAACGTCTGTCAAGGGAGGTATTCCAACTTATGGTGAAGATGAATAGGGTGGTCTCTCAAGGGTGATGACTTAAGTGTCATTTAAGGTGAGGATTCAAGAGCTGGGTCCCATAGTTTAAGCTTCTGGCCATCACTACCATTTTTCTCTAAGACAGAGCAGGTAAATAGAAGCTTTCTTCTTCTAGGAGTTCTTTGAGCAGTGTCACAATCATTCATTCATCTTCCCATGAGCTCAGAGCTACAAAGATATATATATATATATATATATATATATATATCTACCTATTATATATATATGTCTCCTCATTCCAGCTCTGTTTTCTGCTTCTAATAGTGGGAAGGGAGAGAAAAAATGCTGATGAGGGAGAAACTTAGCTACAGGTGATACTTTTTTTTTTATTTCGTTCCTTACTGGCCCCAGAGCCGGGTATTTCCTGTGATAAATGAGAAATTTGATTGAATGAATTGAAGTTTTTTTCTCAAAACTCAAAATACCAAGGCCTGGAAAGCATGGTGGCAGACATCACACTTTGGTTATCACCATTGTCATTTTCACTGTCTTTTATAGTAAGAATCCCTTTAGTATCCATTCCTTGACCTGTGTGATTTTTTAATTCTTACAACAATCCTGTAGGAATATGTTGTCATGTTTGTATGTCCAATGTGAAAACTGAGGTTCAAGGGCTAAATATTAATGTCAGAGTTGAGGTACCAATAGAGGGTCGACTCCAAAGCCTGCAGTGCCTACTCTAAGCTGTGTTTCTGCTCTTGCATCCTTCTTTCTCCCTCTTCTGCCTTCCCTCCTTTTATAGTGCCCTGCTGAACATTCACAGAAAGGACCACTTCTTCTTTTGAGACCTCAGTTTTCTCATCTCGACATGTTGAAACTGATGCTCTTTGAGATACCATCAAGCTCCATGTTTCTATCATTTACTCAAAAGGCAACCCCACACAAGCAGATTTTCAGCCAATTGACTCTTAAAATTTGTTCAAATAATGCATCTTTAAATGTAAAGAAACAAAAATAACTGTTGAGCATCTAAATGCACACAGAACGAAACCTGATGTGATCCCCATGTGCATCTCGGTTTTCTTTTCATTCTTTGTGTCTGCTGGATGGACTAAATCTTGAATGATGGCAGGCAAAGCGCTTGGGTTCACAGTGAGGAGGGGTCAGAGAGGACGTGGAAAGGAAAAGAAACTTGGAAAAGAAGAACAAAGACAGAAGAGATGACATATTAAGATGGGCACCTGCTCTATTCCTCTAGTGACTTAAGTTGAAAATGAGATTATATAAAATCTCATTAATATGGTATTTTCTGAAAGTGGAAGAGAGAGGAACAGTTTGAGAGAGCAGGGTGCGGGAAGGGAAGTGGAGATGTGCCCAAATTGGACATTTCCTACTTCACAATTTTGATTCTCTGTTAGAAAGCAGTGCAATTCTCCCTCTTTAGCATCGCTCTAAAGCATCTAGCACAAAGCCTTTGCAGAGAACTATCCGCATGCATTGCTGATTGAATCTTTTTTTAGAACAAAGGCTGTTAAGTCATGTTAATGATAAGAATATATGAAACAAAACCAAGCAACATTTTAAGAAACTGATTTTGTGTACCTTAAAATTTAAATGGTTGAGTTGAGCAAGCATTTTCAAAACATAAGCAAGGCTAAATTTGGATAGTTATAAAAAGCTATAAACACACAAAGTAAATAATGTGTGATAGTGTATATCAATGCCTTTTAGAAATACGTTGTCCTATGGAGAATTTGGTTCTCCAAACCAAACACTATGAATACTCAAGCCCAATATATCATGTTAGTGGAAATGCAAAATAAAGTCTAGATTGGATTAGATAAGAGTTGTTGCTTCTCTTTCTAATGGGAAGCCAGAATACAATTAATGAAAGCTATGTAAATGTGCCTCCAGGCTGTTAAGATTACAAAGAGAGTTCAGTGCTGGGGATAAAGAATTGGGAGAATAGGATCCACAATCAATTACAGAGAGATCCTCCTATCTCGGACAGGCACACACACATTTTGATATCTCATCAGGGAACCAATTGCATCCAGGCGCCTTTTGGAAGAAAGATGTAGGAACATGCTCCCTCCTATTTGGGGAATGATACAAGGGGGCTATTTTTGAATGATTAATTAAAGGGAATCAATCTTCATTGCTCTGCTACTGACGTGAAAAGCGCCATGCCTGTGCAATAATCGCATGCAATTATTCAACTACCCCTTTGGCAAGGACAACGTAATTAGTCCTGGTAGTGTCTAGAGATTCTCTTTATTCCCAACAAATTGGCAGTTTTAATCAAGTGTTGCTGGAAATTTATCATAACACAGGGAAAACAATAGGTGAAGGTACAGGGCCCCAAGCTGTGTGACTCCTATCTACAATGGTACAAATTTACAATGCTAACAACATGATAAATACTACCAATCCGTGAATGCCTTGATTATAATTTCATATCAGCACCAAGCCCTGGCAGTTCTTATTTGTTTAGAAACATGGCTGTAACCCTTTTTGTGCTGCCTGACATTTGTTTGCCGAGGAAGCCGAGGTCAGCCCTGGGTGCTGAGCGCCTGGAACTTTGAAGGTTTAAAAGCACAGGGAGCAGGGGAGGCATCTAGAAATGCTATCTGACCCTCACTGCAAGAGTCTGAGAGCTGCTGATAGCATCACAGATAAGGCAAAAGCAAACTCACCCTGTTTATTTTGTGTTTTACTCAGAAGAGCCTTTTGCTGGGATGATTTTCATGTATCTAAGGACTGGTCTCTTTCCACTCTCTTTTTCCCTTCTTTCATGTATTTTCATGCCTCCGAAAATCTTTGCTTAGAAATCATAGCTAATATTTATCAAACACTTGTAACATGCCAGGTGTAATACTAAGCAATTTACCTGTGTTGTCTAATCTAATCTATGATACTTTATGTTAGGGAATACTATTATTTTTATCAACTCTGATTTTACGGAAGAGGAAATAGAGGCTCAGAAAACATAAGGCAGCAGAGCAAGGATCACAAACCCAGGTGGTTGTGTTCCATGTCTGTGTACTTACCTGCCATCCTGTGCCACCTCCTGCTCTCTCTTAGGCTGATATGCTCCTTATTCCTAGGGGCCTGGCAATAAAAAGGTAGACTGATTTGATATGCTTCGAATTGACTTAGAATGCCACTGCCTACATTATCTCTGCCTTCTTATTCTAGGAAGAAATCATTTCTATTACCTTCAGGGGTTTGTATATTTTATGGTTTGCTTTCATAACTGGCATACATACTTGTGTGTGTGTGGAGGGGGCGGCGAAGAGGGTAGGTATACAGAAAACTAGAATTTCTTAAACTTATCAATAAGAATCACCTGGTGTCCTTGTTAAAAATCAGATTCCCGGGCCCTGCTCCAGATCTATGCAGTCAGATCCCAGGGAAGGGCCTAGGAATCTGTTAATAAAGTGTTTCAGGTATCCTATGAGTGCGGTCTAAGGCAGAATATCTTATAATGTGTTCCCTTAAGAGTAAGTTCGATGGGTTATTAATCATTATATGAAAAACATTTCCCCTGGTCAGATAATCTGGGGATCTGTGGGTTAAATAATGTTTAACAAGTCTTCTAAGAGACTTTAATGCTCAGTGAGAATTTTAGGAAGTAACTGTGGTTTTCAAATATTTTGCTGACTCCTTGGCTGTGGAGCTCTCTCTTCAAGAATCATCTCCTGGGACTAGGGATTTGCAGAATATGTACCCTGGGAGATCGAGTTCCAAAGGATGCTTTGGTAAAATATAAGCATCACCAAGAAAATTTTAGCTGCTAGCCTGAACAGTTATGGAATCATTTGGAGGCATAATCACCAGTATCTTTTCCCTAACTGTATTTAAGGCAATTTCTGGAAAATATTTATAAGAAAACAATTTTGAGCTTATCCAGGGATGAGGGAGTGTGCTGAATTTGCTTATTTCAGGTGAGTTTGAGAAATGTATTAATTCTCTATCTGATGGGAGGTTTTAACAGCACGTCCTTAGCGTCATGTTGGAATGGTCCTCAGGATACAAACCATGATCCACTTTTTCTCTTTCTGTTTCTGCTGTCATAGTAGCAGCATAGGCTGAGGGAATAAAAGTGGTTATTTAAAGGCTGTTTTGGCATTCAGAAGAGGTCTGGGATCCTAGGCTGAATAAGGTTGGAAACATATCTCATAAATCAAAAGATGTTAGCCCAAATCCCATTGCTTGAAGGTGAGCCCTCTTCCAAACAAAATCTAAAAGCTCCAAGAAGTCATGATCAGCACACTTAACACTGAAGCAGCTGATTTCTGGCCTTTGTAAAATGCAGTGTACTTAAAGCAGTTTTCGGGAAGGAACACATCAAGAAGTAACTCCCAACCCGGCAGAGCTCATTTGTGGACAAGGCCTTGTCAGTCGCTGCCCTGATCTCACTTTCACTCCTTTGTTCTACTTGTTGCAAGAAGGAACATCTGGCTCAGGGCCTGGAAAGCAGACTCCATCTCTGATTGCACCTGCCCCAGGAGGAGAAGGAGAAATGCTTTACTGACAAAAGGTAGGATTTTCAGAGCTGCATTCCCACCCATTAAAGCAACTTGTTTGATCCCTTCAAAGCTCAAGATCAAAGGGAGGCTTTTCCGGAGCTGCCAACCCATAAAGCTACAAAAAAAGAAGGACCTCTTTGTTTGCACACAGCCAGGTGGACTGCCATTCTAGTTCTCAGCCAAGGAGGAGGGTGAGGGGGAGTGGCGTGAGCAGGTGAAGGGTTTTCTCACATCTAGCTGGTGCCATTTAGATACAGGACCTTCTCAGGAAAGCAGGAGCTACTCCAAGAAGACCTTGGCAGGTCAGACCACTATTTGGCAAACAACACCCTAACATCTTCTCTCTCTCCTCACCTGTACCAGGAGGCCAGGTTACCTAGCATTCAATCTGAAAGGCTCTGACCACACATTTCTGTGCCCAGGGAAAGCTCCCAGCACCTTTCCTCTCCTGTAATTTACTAAACCCAAATCATGAAAAAACAATCCTGTAGTTTTAAGAGGATTTTCAAATCTCCATTTTGTGTTGTGCTTGTTGGCTATGCCTACAGTAAAATGTATGAGGCAGGGAAATAAATTTGGACTAGGTTCCCTGAGAAAGTGTGATGAGAAGATTCTGAGCCCCCCTCAGCCTGTCACCACCCCGCTGCCAGCAGCAGAGCCTCCTGGCCTAGGGCCATTGCCACATGCTGGCTCTGGCTGTGGCTCAAGCAATGGCAGGGTAGAGATTTTTTCTGATAGAGAGGCAGCCAGATTGTGACTTCCTCTGGCAAGGACTACACAGTGCTATAGAAATTTTTTGCTTTAAAAATAATAACAACCTCCTCCCACACACAAACAAACATTTATAAGCATATCCAGCAAAAACCACATAGTCACTGGAAGAAAAACAGGACTGTATAGAAAATAACCAAGGACCTGCATGGGCCTGCATCTAAAATTCCACACATCTTAAGCATGGAAACTGCAGGAAGAGATACAAGTGGGAGAAGTTCAAAACAGTTATGAATCTGTAGGAGAGAGGAGAGAAGAAATATTCCCTGAACACCTGAAAATAAAGACAGAAACCGGATAAGAAAAGGCCGAGAGAATGGGATTAAAACAAAAAATTTCCGGATGCCTAGTGGCTTTAGCAGGTAATTGACTGCAATTAAGTCTGTGCTGATGTCTTGGCAATCACATGCCTTTTGGTGGAGGGCACACATATAGGGGAGGCATCCTCATATCTCCTGATCCCAGCACTTCCGATTTTTGGAGAGATCCTGTGTTCCCTGGAAAATGCAGTCCCTTCTCATAGAAGATGATGAAAAAAAGTCCACTGGGAAAGTCCACTTATATTTTTTTGAGTATCGAAGCTAAAAGACATTTTCGTTTATGTGTTTTATCTACATCCTATGAGGAAATTGAGGCCCAATAAAAATGGTTGACTTGCTCAGACCTGGGGTGATGGATGACCAGGAAGTACTGTGGTAACAGGAAACACGGACACAGACAAAGGCATTGTGATTGTTCCGGGTACTTGCCAAATCGGGAAGATTAGCTTATAGCAAATCCATTGCCCCTTTTCTACCTAAATAATAAAATTATAATGCGTTTGTCTGTTTTAAAATTATTTTTTCAGGGAAAACACATGATAACAATAATTAGGGAGTCAGAGGCCTCAGTTCTAGTCCTGGCTCCAGTTTATTAGTTGTGTGACTTCTCTGAACCCCAGTTTTCATAAAAGTAAATGAAAATGATAAGAGCTACCTTGCCTAATTCAAAGAGCTACTATGAAGATAGAACATTATATAAGTAAAAGCATTTTGAAAAAAAACTAAAAAGCTTTTATATGTAAGTTATTATTGCCTATGAAATTTTCCTCCCTAAGGAAGTGGCTTTACACTTCAAGTAAGATAATAAAGTATTACTCAAGCAAAACAAGTCATCTTAACGAATTGGATGGCTCGTTAGTTTTACAGGCCAGAAATAAGGGACGTGACAGGGCCCATTGTACATTGTTTCACCATGAATTCTAAGCAGCAATTATCAATGCCTACAAGTTTTCCTGATCTACCTGATTTGATAAAAACCCTGGTGATCCGTTTGGCAGAAATGAGTAGAAATTGTCAGCGAGGTTTACTTAATGGTCCTCAAGTCACAAGTTTTTATTGAATATCTACTAGAACTATACTAGATGCTGAGAGGAAAAATGAGTTGCATAAGATCGTAAGCCTTCTGGCCACAAGTGGAGTCTAATACAGAATTTTAGTAGACATAAAGCACATATGTTTTATATATCTGAGGAGCTATTTTTGCAGTATCAACATTTCTAGCACCTGCCCACTTTCCCAGTCTCAGATACTGCCTGTCCCATCTCCTCTTTTATGCTCTAGCAAGTCTTAACCCCACATGGCTTCCCGCAAACGCCATGAAAATCCCGTGTTGTTATTCATGCTGTTTCCTCTACCTCGACTGCTTCCTCCCTTTTTCCTATTTCCTTTTTTCTTTTCTACCTTTTTTTCCCCCCTACTCTCCTTTCTCCTGCTAAAACATGATCATTCTTTGAGACTCAGCTTAGCCATAAACTTCTACAGTTCATTCGGGTCGCCATACCCATCAATCTTGCTGAGTCAGATGCCACGCTTCGCTTTTCCAACAACATACAGAATGGAATTTAAGTTGCACTCAGAGTGAAACCAGAAGTCTTTTCCTGTGATGGGGTCTAATCCAGCCTCCTGCTGGGCCTCACGGCTCACTGCTTTCCTACAGATACTGGCCTTCTTTATGTTCTTCAAACTCTTCCAACATGTCAGACTTTTAGGATCTTTGCATTTGCTGTTTTCTCTGCCCAGACACAATATTTATGCGTCAATGCAAATGTTATCTTCTCAAATGTTTGTGGAATGGTTGCTTGCATATCTGTGTCCCTAATGTCTAAGACGGCTAAAGAAATGTTTGTTGAGCTGACCTGAAAACATGACATAATCTCTGAAATCCACTGTCGAAATAGAAGAAACTGTAGTCTTTTACTTTTTTTTTTCAGGTGACTATTATCCACACAGCAGGGTCTTCTCTCTAGTGTCAAAGTGTTATATTTCTGAATTAGGATTTTGCTAAGTAACTAATAGCTCGCACCGTTTTAGAACTTTTGTCTTTTGAGCTTAGAGATCAGTTCCAGCTCTTTATTTGATAAACGAGAAAACTGTGATATTCCAATTACAGAATCTTGGCCCATAACACCTTCATGATTTTCAAAGCGGGAGTGTGGATGCTGAGTAAACAAAAAGATGGAGTTATGTGCACACGTTTGTGATGGTCAGAGCAGGGAAGTAGAAATCACCGGTGAGGGGCAGCACTTATTACGGAGTCTGTGCCTAAATGCTAGCCTCCCAGTTCTCTCTGAATCTCTGTCCGCTGTATCCCCATCTTTCCTTCTGCATTCCATTATTCCCTACTGACACCACATGGAGAAGGGAGTTTGATCTCAAGACTTGGCAAGACGGGGAAGGCAGTAAAACGTAAATGTTTTGGCAACATTCTAGTGCCCAGAGTAGTTTGGGACTAGTCACAGAAGAGGGCAGGGAACACCTATTTAATGTGGGTTGTTGATTTTGAATTCTGAGAGTCTCAGAGTCTTCATACCATCCATTGGTCACCCAGTGCAAATGGCAACCCTAGCATGGAAATAAAGGCAGAATGGAGCTTCTCAAAATAGGAAAGATTCAATGATTATTGATTTGCTTAGGCTTCAGAGACCCGGCAGTACTCCAAAACCCCATCCACGGTCGCCACAGGCTGTGAAAGTGTGGAGATGTACAGGTGTAGCTGGGGGTGTTGAAACCAATGACTCACCGCATTAGGAAGAATCTCTTAACAGACTATTGTAAACAGTGGTTTACATCTAACAGCTACAGCAGACTTAATAAAATTTTAATCATATTCCAATAATCAAAGAATTACAGACTTTTCATACTCATCAGGCTTAGCACCTTGTGTTAACAGGAACCAGCCCACAGGTGTGACAAAGGTGTGATCTATTCTATTGACCAAAAGCAAACTGGATTCAAACCAAAAATTAATTTCCATATTTTTCAAATTCTAATGAACACACATATATAGAGAGAGAGGAAGCTCGGAACAGCTGGGTAGAAACTTTGAACTTCTTGGTTTTCTTTTGAGTTCTGCTTACTAAATAATATCATAAGTAGGTGCTACATTTTAATACCTACATTGGCCCCCAAAATGTCTTTAATCAACACATTGCATTGCTTAAAAATATTGTGAAAGTTCTAAAAGTCACGAGTCAACGTGTCATCAATCTTGAGGTTTAGTTTTTATCCTACATTTTATATCTTATCATAACCCTTTGAATTTGTTCACTGAAAAGAATGTATTTCATTATAATTATAATGTGCTATCATAATCAGTATTCTTGAATTATGATCAGGTAGGATGTTAGAAAGGGGAGAGAGGGAGGTACAAGGAAGGAACTAGGTTCTAGGCTTGGCTCTGGTTTTAGCTATTGATTTTTGGACAAGTCACCTTCTCAGAGCCTTGGGTCTCTAACCTGAAAAATTAGTGGGCTGGGCTAGAGCAGAGAGTTAGAAAGCCAAACATCTCCACAGGATCCAGGTTGGCTAAGTATGTAAGAGAAGCTTACGGGTAGGATTGACACCTCAGCAAACCGATGCACTAGATCTAAGCAACTCAGCCTCAAATGTTACTTCTACCTCTAGGTATTCAAAGGAGCCAGATATAGATGTTTATATATGGAATTGTATTATTTTTAAGGTTTACAATTAATACATATAAAAAATAATTTTAGGAGCTCATCAAAACATATCTGAGGTTATATTTGGCCCGTGGACTTTTTGTGATCTTTGAATAAAGAACATTTAAAATTCTTTCAAGGTGTAAAGTGTCATGAAGGAAAATGTACTTCTGCATCTTTCAAGTGTTGTAACGCTTACTCTCATTGTAGACAGTGTCAATGTGGAAACCAAAAAAAAGAGCATTTAATGATCTATTAAGGAAAACCCTAGCTATTTGCACTGGCTGGTCCTTCGTTTCATCCTTCTCATCATGTGTTGCCCCTGCCTGGAACTGTAATGTTTGTCCTCAGTAGAGGGTCACCTCGGAAGGTGATCTTACTGGGACAGGAGAACCACATGACCCAAGAAGAATTACCTTAGCTGTCCATATGCTGAATCTTATTTTCAAAGGGGAGCTAAGACAATTTTTGATAACTTATAATCTTCAAAGACTGTAACAATATAATGCATGAGTCATGAACAAATAAGGTATCTTCTCAAACCTGGGTTATTTTTCCAGTTTATAAACAAAATCGAGACTGTAAAGTTCTATGGTCAACATCGTTTAATCATTAATGCCAGGTTTAATGTAAATTGCCTATAATTATGTGTAGAGTTGAATTAATAATATATGCGGAGGGAGCTCTGAACAGCTGGGCAGAAAATTTGAAGTTCTCAGACCCTTTTGTGTTCTGCTTTCCTAAGTAATATCACTATTTGGCTAATACAGTTTTCTCCCTACTCAGGTTACCCCTTAAACTTTATTGCCTCAGAGCTCCACAGGATAAACTGTGTTGATTCTTTTGAGTTCAGGTTGGTAGTGAATTTTGAGGTCATCAGCTGGTACCACTGATGTTTGAACATATGTCTTTTGTTAGCATGAACATTCTATAGCCACTAAATATTATCTAAATAAGCACATATGTGCTTTTAAAGAATGTCATTCACATTTTTGTTTTGGGCAAATGTCGCATGCGTCGGGTCTTAACCTCATTCTTCCATTACTGCTGTCATCAGAATGTTCACTGTCTCTGAAGTCACCTCTGAACTTGGAATGAATTTT